>NC_067473.1:164335166-164635166 GCF_947179515.1 Apodemus sylvaticus | reverse complement strand
ATGTATGTACAGAAATCGGTCAGGATTTGTTTGGGAAAAAGCAGGATTTATTCAAGTTTTCTTCATGCGTGATTATCTCTACCCCATTACTTCCCTTTCTCCACTTCAGGTTAGCATAAAGTTCTCAAAGGAGAAGGACCGACCCGGTTCCAACACCAGTCTTCACCTGCAAGCAGCTCCTGACTCCTTCTGCGCCCTGCGAGCGGTGGACAAAAGTGCCCTTCTACTAAACCACGGACAAGAAATGACACCCGAGAGCGTAAGCACATTGTTCCCCAGTGTCCCCGAGCTGTGTGGCTGCCAGCCCTGCCCTTCCTGAGATGCTTTTACTTGGGATAGGACAGGTTGAAAGTATCAAGTCTTTACTTCTGTGCTCCTTTCTCAGTTACTGGCATGGGTCATTAACTACGTGAGTTTTCTGTCTGGCATCCACAGTAATACAGAACTCTATAAATAATTATAACAGGGTAAGAACTCTAAAACAACGTGATGTTTTAAAATTGTAGGGAGAGCATTTTTTGTTTGTTTGTTTGTTTGTTTGTTTTTAAGTTAGACCCTGTTCTTTGACAATGCCCAATTATGTTCTTGGCATTAACTAATCTCCTGGCCCAGTTCAACCCAGGCCTGACTTTACCCTCTTTGTCCCAGCCTTGATAACTGATTTTTTTTCAGGGAACCCTCATTCCTTGAGTATGAAATATCTATCTAGTTCATCTTTTTAAGATATATATATATATATATATATCCAGTTGCCATGTTATCTCTGCTTGGGTCACATGAGCCACTGCCCTTATCCTGGACTGTATATATATTCCATTTATTCCTCTGTTTTACATTTTACTGGTTTTTCTTTTTCAGTGTCAGTCCCACAATTTTAATGATAGAGATTAATTTTTGGTGGGAATCATTTTGTTTGGTCAGGTAACACCATGCGGCTAACACCATGCTTCTCAACTCCAGGGTCTACTTGATGTTTGATATCCAACTTACGTTTAACTTTTCTAGCTCAAGGAGAGAAAGCTAACTGGTATCCTTACTGTGATAACTTCAGTGTTGCCCACCCGCCACCAATGGGGGAATATTCTAATTTAGAATTTTAAATGGCTTTTAAAACATTTTTCCAAGTATAATTCTTCTGTTACTTACAAATCACATTTTAAAGTTTTCTTATGTAAACTTTTTATTTGTTCACAAGTGTGTCATAATAACTCTGATGCTGCTGTAAACAAGGTTTTCTTGAACTATTTATTCTATTGTTATTTGTGAATCTGGCAGCTGTTTTGTACAATAATTTACATTTTGCTAACTCTCTGAACTCCTTAGTTAACTGAATTATATTTTCCACTGGTTCTCTGTTTCTGTATATTACAATGTTGCCATCAAATTGACAGTTTTCTTCTTCTCAACCTACATCCTTCCTCCCCTCCCTCTTCTCCTCCCTCCTCCCTCCCTCCTCCCTCCATCCTCCCCTCATTTCTCCCCTCCTTCCTTCCGTCCCTCTTCCCTCCCTCCTTCCCTTCTTCCCTCTCTCCATCCTCCCTCCCTCCTCCCTTCCCTCTCCCCTCCCTCCTCCCCTCCCTCCTTCCTTCCCTTCCCTACTTGCTTCCTTCCTTTTCATTCCATGCCTCTGTCTTCTCCTTGCCTGATTCTAGCACAGACTTACACTGTGGGCACAGCAGTACCCTTGCCTTGTTCTGGCCTTAGTAGAAAGAAGAGGAACATAACCTCCTGGTGACCTGTGAATAACAATCTCTTAACCACTTCCTACGTTTGTTCTTTAAAAGTTGGCTCATTTAAGTATTATTTCTCAATCGGTGCTAGCTCTGCTACATTCTTAAGAGATTAAGATAAAATATTTTATTATTTTCTGTGTATGAATGTCTCGTCTGCGTATACGACTGTGCATTCTGGAAATCAAACCCAGGTTCTCTGGAAGAGCAGTCAGTGCTCCTAACCTGCTTCTGCCTCTGAGTGCTGAAATTAAAGGTCTTACTCATCACACACAGCTTTGAAATTTTTATTGACTTTCTCAAGACAAGTATAGCTTCACTTTTTTCTGGTTTAACCTTGAAACCCAGCCATTCTAAGTAAGAGCCAGTGGCCCTAGCCAGTGACCAGCTCCACAGTCAATAGTCTTGACTGTTCTTTTTCTCTCACCTTAAAGTTGGTCTTAGCTGGGCGGTGGTGGCGCACGCCTTTAATCCTAGCACTTGGGAGGCAGAGGCAGGCAGATTTCTGAGTTTGAGGCCAGCCTGGTCTACAGAATGAGTTCCAGGACAGCCAGGGCTACACAGAGAAACCCTGTCACGAAGCAAAACAAAACAAAACAAAACAATAACAACAACAAAGTTGGCCCTTCCTTCCTTCCTTGGGAGAGCACATCCTGCCCACAGCCGTGTTTCTCTATTGCTCCCTAAGCTATCCCTGTGTCCATGTCATCTTTCAGTGACATAAAGCATATTCTCTGCCAGCTTCCTCAGAAGGGCACAAGAATTCCATCACATCTTCATACGCAGAATCACTTTTCTTTTTCTTGTATTGTTGACCATTTTTTATTACTAATTTATATATTTACATTTCAAATGTTATCCCCTTTCCACCCCATCCCCCTGCTTCTGCAAAGGTGCTCCCCTACCCACCCACTCCTGCCTCCCTGTCCTAGCATTCCCCTACTCTGGGGCATCAAGCCTTCACAGGACCAAGTGCCTCTCCTCCCATTGATGTCCAACAAGGCCATCCTCTGCTACATATGTGACTGGAGCCATGGGTCCCTCTGTTGTGTACTCTTTGGTTGGTGGTTTAGTCCCTGGGAGTTCCAGGGGTGTCTGGTTGGTTGATATTGTTGTTCTTCCTATGGGATTGCAAACGCCTTCAGCTTCTTCAGTCCCTTCCAATTCCTCCATTGGGGACCCTGTGCTCAGTCCAATGGTTGGCTGTGAGCATCCACCTCTGTATTTGTCAGGCTCTGGCAGAGCCTTTCAGGAGACAGCTATATCAGGCTCCTGTCAGTAAGTACTTCTTGGCATCCACAATAGTGTCTGGGTTTGGTGACTGTATATACAATGGATCCCCAGGTGGGGCAGTCTCTGGAAGGCCTTTCCTTCAGTCTCTGCTCCACTCAGTCCCTGTATTTCCTCCTGTGAGTATTTCATTCCTCCTTCTAAGAAGGACTGAAGCATCCACACATTGGTCTTCCTCCTTCTTGAGCTTCATGTAGTCTGAATTGTATCTTGGGTATTCTGATCTTTTGAGCAAATATCTACTTATCAGTAAGTGCATAGCATGTGTGTTCTTTTGTGACTGTGTTAGCTCACTCAGGATGATATTTTCTAGTTCCATCCATTTACCTAAGAATTTCATGAAGTCATTGATTTAATAGCTGAGTAGTGCTCCATTGTGTAAAAAATAATACATTTTCTGTATCCATTCCTCTGTTGAGGGACATCTGGGTTCTTTCCAGCTTCTGGCTATTATAAATAAGACTGTTATGAACACAGTGGAGCAGGTGTCTTTGTTTTATGTTGGAGCATCTTTTGGGTATATGCCCAGGAGTGGTATAGCTGGGTCCTCTGGTAATACTATGTCAATTTTCTGAGGAACCATCAGAGTGATTTCCATAGTGGTTGTACCCCCTTGTAATCCCACCAACAATGGAGGAGTGTTCCTCTTTGTTCCTTGCCAGCATCTGCTGTACCTTGAGTTTTTGATCTTAGCCATTCTGACTGGTGTGAGGTAGAATCTCAGGGTCGTTTTGATTTGCATTTCCTTGATAACTAAGGATGTTGAAATGGTTGAACTGGGTGTACTGGTTGGTTCATATTGTTGTTTCTCCTATAGGGCTGCAAACCTCTTCAGCTCTTTGGGTCCTTTCTCTAGCTCCTCCATTGGGGGACCCTGTGCTCAGTCTATAGGTTGGCTGTGAGCCATGGGTATTTTGATTCCCCCTTCTAAGAAGGATCAAAGTATCCACACTTTGGTCTTCCATCAATGAGAGGAGAGGACATTGGTCCTGTAAAGGCTTGATGCCCCAGTGTAGGGAAATGCCAGGTCAGGAAAGTAGGGGGAGGGGTTGAGAAGCAGGGGAAGGGGATGGGATAGGGGTTTTTGAAGGGGTAATGAGGAAAGGAAATAACATTTAGAATGTAAATAAGGAAATATCTAATAAAAATAAAATAAAATAAGTAAAAACAGGATTTTGAGGAAAGTGACATAAATAAATAAATAAATAAATAAATAAATAAATAAATAAAATTATGCTGTCAGATTAACTTATTCTCTCTGGTAGGTTGTTTGACCTTATTGTCTGGAGGCCTCAGGAAGTTTTTTTAATCCTTTATATTTAAACTAAAAATTTTAGTAAGATGTCTTTTAGGATTTATTATGTGGGGGAAAACTCAAAGCTTAGTCTGCATTGTAAATTAAAAATTAAGCTTTTTTACTTCTTCCCTTTCTTGAAAATTTTCATTCATATGTTAGCTCGTTTCACCAGCGCTCCAACCCTCAAGTTTGCTTGTGGCCTGCTTCGATTCTCTTCTTCTTTCTCTTTTGTTTTCTATTTCTCTTCTAGAAGCGGGGTGTGCTGGGTGTGGTGATGCACATCTGTAATCTCTTTGCTTGGAAGGCAGATGCAGGGAAATTGGGAGTTCAAAGCCAGGAGTCCCGGCCTCAACAAACAAACAATGATGGATTTCTGTCTGTCATTTTTCTCTTGGGGTCTTTAGCCTTTAAAGTTCATTTCTGGTGTGTTCATCTTCTGAGTTCATTCTCAGTTATCTCTTTCTTGGTTTTGCCCGTTTTTATACTTTCTTTGTTGAATTTTTGATTCATGATCTTTTCAAATATTTTGTCTACAATATTAAGCACCATCTCCGAGGGTCAGTGATCTCCTCTAGTGACACTACTGTTACCCCCACCTGATACCTGCCTGAAAACCCACACACACCACCAGTCATGCATTTGAGTGAATGGGAGCTACCCCTTCCTTTCAAGCCCCTCCCTTTTACTGGGAGCTAATGTGTCCAGGGAAGATGATTCCTATTTTGACGTGAGTTGTTGTAGTGTTTTTACATGGAATGAACTTGATTTGTGTTTCTTCCAATCTTCCTTCCATGCATCTAGTTTCCTAAGGTTTCCTTCAGTTTTACATATTCTCAACTTTTCTTACAGTCTTTCAGAACATGGTGCCCATAATTCTACCAACGGCTGAAAGATTACAGGAATAATCACTGTCCCCCAAGTATAAGTTGTTGATCTCACTCCTTGTTCACTTTTTGATGGGTGCATACTCGTTGCACATATTTTTGGTGCATAGTTTCCTATGAATAAGGAAGGTTTTAATTCATTAATACTTAGATTCAGGAAGTGACATCACCCTTCAGGTCTAGAAACTCTATGACTATAACTTGAGGCAGTTATCTGTGTGCTGGGCTTTGGAGCAACCAAGAGTTCTCTATGACCTCTCTTATTTTGCAAACCTGCACTATCAGCCAGAAAAGTTTGCAAATGACATTGACTACACAAAACAATATTGGTCTTCTTGTTTGAATTTTTGGAGAGTTGACTCAGTAGTAAATGGTTATGACACAAACTTTTCCAATCGTATAATTATGCAAGGAGTGCTTCAAGTCACCTAGAACCATGTGTTCACCTCCTAGGTGTACGACATGCTCCCTTATATCCATCAATATGGTTATTTCTACAATGGTATCAACTTGGACGATGAGCAAGCAGACCCCTGCATTCCTCAGAAGGACTTGTTCCACAATGGAGTGTATTATACGCCTACAAGCAATGTTTGGGATGGAGACCTCTCTAATCTTGTCAGGGTAAGATCACAGATGAGTCTGTAAACCATTTCCTCTTGTAGCTTTAGTGGTCCTGATCCCGTCTCTCTCACACTATAGATTCTTTCTATACTGTGCTGACAGAGTACTCTTTAAAAAAAAAAAAAGAGATGTTAATCCCATTGGCTTTTTTTCCTTTTGCTAAAAAGAAGTTATATGGCTAGAATCATGGGACCCCTGATGAGATGGCATTCAATTTCTTGCAATGTATCTTATGTGTCTATAGCTAAACCAAGAAGATAACTTACAGTCTGTATTCCACATACACAGAGGCTACCAGCTGCTTGTGCTCAGGGGCTATGCAAGGACCTTTATGATCAGAGTGACTGTGGATGAAGAAGAGGACATTGAATCAGACAGGCTTTAGTTCAAGTCCCAGTTCTGCTGATTAACAAATGTGCACTATATAGACATGTATGTGCATGTGAGCATACATGTTTGCTGTTAATTAAGACAGCGATGGTGCTGGCTTCTTGTATTCCCTTAAGCATAAATGGAAAAGTGGAAATATCAGCACATTAATAATAATAGAAATAGCGATTATTGGAGACTTGATTTCTCTGATCCTGAATCCTGGCTGCAGAGAAAATATGCATAGTTATTGTCTGTTTATTATGACTGTAGAGCTCTCATAATTCTCTCAAGAAAGCAATGCATACATTTTTTGTGTCTTTCTCTGAAAGAACATGGGTCTGAAAATCTTTACAAATCTCCGTTACCGGAAACCGGAAGTGTGTTCATCCCAGGAGACCCTGCCCTTGCTGAGGACCCTGGACCACTCAAATGAACGGATAATGATGTATGGCGGTGGTGCCCCGCCTTCTGCCTGTGGGTAACCTAGAACTTCCCGTTGGGGTGGTAGTCTACAGAATTCTTTGGATTTGTGTTTGCAAGGTTAAAAAAAACATGCAAAACAGGGGCTTATAGACGATTTAGGACGATTTGGAGCAGGACCTAGAACTTCTGCAGTTCAACAAAACAGGCTGGAAACATTTTTGGTGATAAAGAATAATTAGCTTCTAATATAGAAGGGAGTCGAGGTTTTGGTTCTCTTTTTACATTTTTGTTTGTTTCTTAAGACAGGGTCTTACCCTGTAGCCTGGGTAAGCCTCAGACTAGATGTGAAGACAACTATCAGGGATAATACAGGCAGCCACTAGACGACACATGTAGCCCAGGCTGGCCTCAGACTTGTTAGGTATTCAAGGATGACCTTGAACGTCTGATGATCCTGACTTCACCATTCAAATACAGGAATTTGAAAGCAAGTGTCACTATGGCCAGCTTAATAGTCACTATTTTGGTGTAGAAACACTAAGTAAGCGCATCATACGTAGCCTATAGGCCACTCCTGTAAAGGAATGTGTTCTGGAGAAGTACAAGTATTAATGAGACTAGAAAACATAAGCAAAAATAATGTCAGCCAGTCACCAGCATGTCAGACAAGAGTCAGTGAGAACATTTAATTCACTCAGACTTGGCTATAGGTGACGTGGTATTTGTTTGTTGTAACTTGTAAACAATTGAAATTTGAGCACCAAAATAGTGATTGATTCCTTGGTTGAGATTTGAATTTATGAGAAATTAATAGCTCATCTAAAGGGGCTGGGAGATGGCTCGGCAGGTAAACTGCGTGCTGTGCAGTGCCGTCGTGAGGACCTGAGTCTGGTTCCTAGTAACCACATAAATGCCAGGCGTGCCAGTGCACACCTGCCACCCTAGTGCTCAGGAGCAGTGACGGGCAGTCTCCAGGGATTATTGGCTGGCCAGTCTAGCTGACATGGCAAGGCGCAGGTTCAGTGAGACCTTGCCTCAAAGTTAAAATGAAAAGCAAAGAAGGGAGATATCTGAAATCCTCCTGGGGCCTGCACTGGGGCCTCACAGGCGGTCACACATCAGATATTTGCATTCGTGAACATGCTCACTCACACACACACACACACACACAGATTAACTAGGCATGTGGCATTGAAGCACAGCACATACTATTGCTCTTTCTGCATAGGACATTCTCTCTCTCTCTCTCTCTCTCTCTCTCTCTCTCTCTCTCTCTCTCTCTCGTTTTAGTTCATGACTCTGTGGACAGCATCATCCATGCAAAACTGGCCATCCAAGAGACAGTCAGGACAAGCTTTCCCAGGACATGGATATGGGACCTTATCAATGTAGAGTGAGTTTTAGTTTTCCATGGTTCTTAGTTGTTTTTTTTTTTCTTAAACAGATCTCTCCCCTTTGTGTCTCCATCTCTATTTTTTTCTTTAGATTTGTTAGCTTTTATTCCTGGGCAATAAAGTAGTGAAGTATTTGTTTTTGTTTTGTTTTGTTTTTTAAAAAGAGTTGTTCATTTGTCCATCCCAGTTCATGTTTGATAGCTTGCTTATTTGTTTCAGTAAAGTGTTACTTTTCCACCAAGACCTTCACTTCTATAAATTTCATGCAGGTAGTATATGCTACCTCAAAAACATTTTTTAAGAAGATATTCATAGAAATATGGCATTGCTAATGTTCTACTCCATAGGTATCAGATGAGGGATAGGTGCCTAATCTTTATGAGGGATATATATCTAATCCTTATGAAGGATATGTATCTAATCCTTATGAGGGATATGTATCTAATCCTTATGAGGGATATGTTCCTAATACTTACCTAAACATTTTCCAAACCTTTAATCACTTTGTTAGTGTATGTTCTGTGTAATCTCAGGTTCCCTCTCACAGGATGTGTGTCACGAACAACCTGTCTTTTCAGTTCCTCAGGCTCAGCAAATGTCTCATTCCTTGTCCCCGATACCATCACCCGATGGGAGACCAGTGCCTTCTGTGTCAATGGCAATGCTGGGTTTGGCATTTCACGCAAAGTGTCCCTACAGATCTCCCAGCCCTTCTTCATGGAAGTTACCTCACCCTTTTCCATTGTTCGAAGTGAGCAGAGTGACCTGGTTGCCACCGTCTTCAACTACCTGACTACGTGTGTAGAGGTAAGCCGCCTCCTTTGAGCTGGAAACAAAAATCCAGCAAAGCTAAATTATTTATTATTATTTTCCCACTAAATATCACCATAGCCTTGCTATTAACAAATGAAAACACATACTCCAAGGAAGTCATTTCTTTCTATAATCTGTAGAAATAATTATTTAAAGTTTTAGTTTTAGTTTCTGTGTAGGATTGTCTTACCTACGCATATGCACACACTCCACGAACATTTCTGGTACCCACAGAGGTCAGAAAAGGACATCAGATCCCTTGAACTGCAGTTGGAGACTGTTGTGAGCTACCACATGGGTGCTGGGAACTGAACCTGGGTCCTCTGCAAGAGCAGCTAGAGCTCTTAACTGCTGAGTGAACTCTGTGACCCCAGAAACAATTGTTTTAAATTACAACAATGACTTGAAATTTTAGAGAGAATAAGATTTTGTGATGATGCACATTCTACTATCATGTGAGTCTGTAAATGAGTCCTTGGGCATCTTTTCATTTTGCTAATAGAATAGAATCTTCTTAAGATGACAAATGTCAGCTTCTTCTCTGAAGACATTGGAAGAAACCATTGTGCAGTAAGTCAGAGAGAATTTAAAATGCTACCCCTGCGGCCATTATTCTGTTTTTAGATTTCTGTTCAGCTAGAAGCATCTGAGAATTATGAAGCGAGCATTAATACCCAGAGTAACACTGACAGTGAAGTCCTCCAGGCTGGAGAACGGAAAACCTATGTCTGGACCATTATTCCAAAGACACTGGGTAAGCAGCTGTACTAGTCTTTCGTGGATTGATCACATTTTATCAACCTCTGTTTTCCTTAGATTTTTCCAAAAGATATAATTTTCTTTGGCATATTTTAACTTCCTTTATTCATTTCTCTATATTCAAAATTCTTATAATGCAATTTCTTTATTTAAAAACTTTCTCTTATTTCTATGTATACACATGTGCCTGCATATATGTATCTTACCATGTACATGCAGGAACCCAGGGAATCCAGAAGAGTGTGTTCCATTGAAACCTAAATTATGGATGGTTTTTAGTTACATGACATTAGCGCTGGGACCAAACCCAGGTCTTCTGCAAGAGCAGCAAGTGCTCTTAAACTTTCAGCCCACTCTCCAGCTCTATAGTTCCATATTATCAAAACTCCGTGGAACAGAACTCCATTCATTCACACTGAAATTATAATAAGATTAAGCCATGGCATGAATGCTAATTTGTGTGATTTGTCAACTCCACACATCAGATACCATGATTTTTTTTGTTTGTTTTCTTTAGTAATCATTCCATTCGTTTACATCTCAAATGATATCCCCCTTCCCAGTTACCCCTCCATAAACCTCCCATCCCACCTCTGCCCTCTCCCTCCTCCCCTTTGCCTTTATGAGGGTGCTCCCTTACCTTCCCACGCTCTCCGACCTCACCATTCCAGCACCCCTCTATGCTGAGGCATCAAACCTCCACAAGACCAAGGGCCTCCCCTCCTGTTGTTGTCAGACAAGACGGTCCTCTGCTACATATGTGTTGCTACTTTGTTTCCAACCCAATTCCCGGGTAAAAGAAAGCTCAACTCAATCAGTTAACAACACAAACTACAAGCCTAGATTGGGCAGATCTCCCACTACTACTTTATTTCCATCTGTATTATCCCATATAACTTGTGGTTTCTCCAGGCCACAAGCTTTTCTCTCTGCTGCCTCTCGGTTGATCTCCCGTAGCTCCTCCCCCTTCTGTTTATCCCCCGAGGCTCCTCCCCTAGACTCTCAGCTCCTCCCACTTCCTCCTTCCCAAGCATTGGCTCAAGCCTTTATTTGAAAAGTTAAGGTGGGGAGAAGGTTCACAAGGCAACTCCTTATCTGCAGCCCTCTGAAGAGTGGAATTAGCATCAAAATACAAGCCCAGGGCTATCCACAACACATATGTATCTGGAGCCACAGGTCTCTCCCTGTACACTTCTTGATTGGTGAAGACCATGTTTCCTTGATGCTTCCCTGATTCTTACAATTGCTGCTTCATCTGACATTCTCACA
This sequence comes from Apodemus sylvaticus, assembly GCF_947179515.1. Taxonomy (NCBI): domain Eukaryota; kingdom Metazoa; phylum Chordata; class Mammalia; order Rodentia; family Muridae; genus Apodemus; species Apodemus sylvaticus. Next base: position 164,624,311 of record NC_067473.1, on the reverse strand, counting down.
AAATGCCAGTTTTACAAAATTTTCTCCTTAGTCACAATCATCAATTATGAGAGTCACTGGAATTAATTATTTTTAACTAAATGTGCTAAATAGGCCACAAGATACCAAAAATACCAATCGTTGAACAAGGAGCAAATACTGAGAGCTTTGTTTTAGTGCTTGGCCATTTAGAAAAGTAACTTTTTTGACAGTGTCCTTTGCCTTACGGAAGCTTTGCAATTTTATGAGGTCTCATTTGTCAATTCTTGATCTTAGAGCATACGCTATCGGTGTTCTGTTTCAGGAAATTTTCCTCTGTGCCTATGTGCTCCAGGCTCTTCCCCACTTTCTCTTCTATTAATTTCAGTGTATCTAGTTTTATGTGGAGGTCCCTGGTCCGCTTAGACTTGAGCTTTGTACAGGGAGATAAGAATGGATCAATTTGCATTTTTCTAAGTGTTGACTGCCAGTTGAACCAGCACCATTTGTTGAAAATGCTGTCTTTTTTTCCACTGGATAGTTTTAGCTCCTTTGTCAAAGATCAAATGACCATAGATGCGTGGATTCATTTTTGGGTCTTCAATTCTATTCCACTGATTTACCTGCCTGTTGTTGTATCAATACCATGCAGTTTTTTTTTTTTTATCACTATTGTACCCCAAGAGCTCCCAGGGATTAAACCACCAACCAAAAAGTACACATGGAGGGATCCATGGCTCCAGCTACATATGTAGCAAAGGATGGTCTTTTCAGACATTGATGAGAGGAGAGGCCATTGGTCCTATGAAGGATTGATGCCCCAGTGTAGGGGGAATGCCAGGTCAGGAAAGTGGGAGTGGGGGTCAGTAAGCAGGGGGAGGGGGATGGGATAGGGGGTTTTCAGAGGGGAAATGAGGAAAAGGGAAAACATTTGAAAGGTAAATAAAGCAAATATCTAATAAAAATGCTTATAAAAAAGAAAAGAAAAGTAACTTTAGAAGTCTCTGGCTGGTGATATAAAAAGAGAACGTCTAAAAGTTTAGTGAACCAGAAAAATTTAAAACCTATGTCATTAGAAATATTTTATTTCATGTCCTGTATTTGCTGTATTATTGCATCAGTGAGAAATATAAGATTTTTTAAAAATTCAACTATGACAGTGATTGACCTCAGAGCATTTTTCTAGTACACTCAAACTTTCTTAATTTTTATGCACTGTAAGATGTTCGAATACTTCACTCTGGAAAGTGAGGCAGAATCCTGCACTCCCTGCTGCATTTTTGTGGTGCTCAAAGGCTTAAAAGTAAAACCCACAACAAAGAAACGGGAACAATATATTGGTTGTGTCAACAGCACATGGATGATGTTAGGCCTTGCAAATAAGCTTCACCAATCCTCCAGTTTTTATGAACAAGGACACAGGAGATCAGTCTTGATTACATTCTGCCATACCACAGAAATTGAAAACAACAAATTCCTTGCCAGCACTCAGTTTGGACCTGGTGGCCCTTGTGCTGTATTATATTATATTTTACTATTTTTCTTTGATGATAGGAAACATTAGAAACCCTAGTTATTACCAGGTGTGGTGGTGTTTTTCTTTAATCCTGGGAAACATTAGGAAACAGGAATATTTTTATACACCTTTATTTCCAGCCCTCATGAGGAAGAGGCTGGCAGAACTCTGTGAACTCTAGGCTTGGTTTATATAGCGAGCTCTAGGCCAGTCAGAGCTACATGGTGAGACCCTATCTCAGGAAAAAAAAATAAAAGGAAGGGAGGGAGGGAGTGAAGGGGAGGGGAGGGGAGGGACGTAGAGGGAAAGGGGAGAGGAAAGGAGGGGAGGAGGAGAAAAGGGGAGGGGAAATAAAGGGAGGGGAAGAGGGAGGAGAGGTCAAAGGAGAGGAGGAAAGAAAAGGGAAGGGGAGGGGGAAGGAGAGGAAAGAGGAGGGGAAGGCAGGGGAGGGGGAGGAGAGAAGGGAGGAGAGGAAAGGGGAGGAGAGGGGAGTAGGCAGAGGGCAGAGGAGGGGAGGGTAAGAGGGAGGAGAGGAGAGGGGAGGAGAGAAAAGGGGAGTAGGGGGAGGGGAGAGGGGAGGACAGGAGACAGGAGGAGAGGATAGGGAAGTGGGGGAAGGGGAAGGGAGGGGAAGGGAGAGGAGAGGGGAATGGGGGAAGGGGAGGGGAGTGGGGGAAGGGAGGGGAGAGGAGAGAGGACAGGGGAGGGCGTGGGAAAAGGGGAGGGGAAGGGAAAGGAGAGTGGAGGAGGGGAAGGGAGGGGAGGGTGGGAGGAAAAGGGAGGGGAGGGGAAGGGAGTTGGGGGAGGGGGGAAGAGGAGAGGAACTGGCAGCTTTCTGATGTTGCACTGTTCAACATCATTCTGTAAACAATGTCAAGGTGGTGGTAAAGGTTCATAAGATGTTATCTTTCTTAAAATTTGTAAGTTTTCAAGGAATAACTAACTTACTGCAGGGAATCCTGATACAAGTAGAACAAGACATACTGCCTTATCTCCAGGCAGGAGAAGAGGCAGTAGTTTGATCTAAACTTTCAAGGGATGATAAAAGTTGTTCAATCATGTCTGTTCAAGACATGCTTGATCACCCTGACACGCCTCACTGGAGAAGGAGTCTTCACCCTGTGCTTGGCAATATTTTCCAGGTAAAGTGAATGTCACTGTAGTGGCTACATCCAAAAAGAGTAGTGCCTGCCCAAATGACGCCAATCAGGAGCAAGATGTCCACTGGAAAGACACTGTAGTCAAAACTTTACGGGTAGAGGTATGTGAGTGTGAAATACGAAGTTCTTCCTGACGGGAAACAGTGTCTATGAGATAAACTAAAACGTTGTTCTTGGAAATGCTAAACCGGCTTTGGGCATAAACCTTCCACTTTGAACAAATTGCATTTTTACGCATGCGTCCTTTCTTTAATCAGTGCTTCAGCCCTGACTGGGCATGTGGCGCAGTGGGTAAGGACTTGCCTACCTTGTGCGAAGACCTGGGGTCTGTTCTCAGCGTCTCCAAACCCAAGCTACAGAGGTAGTCTGGTGAAGGATGACGAACCCCCTTGAAATGTGCTTTCTTACGTCTTGACTATCTTCTGGGCTCACAGCAGCCTGTAGCTGTCCCCAACTGCCACCCTTTTAACTGACCCTCAAGTCCAAGAGACAAATCCTTACCGTGCTCTGTGCTTTGAGAAGTCTTGTCATCCTCAATAAAAAACAAATGGAGCAGTGAAAGGTGTCCCTCAGTGACGAGGCTTGTCCTGTACAACCTGTGGGAGCAGAAGGCCTGAGGGGTGTGTAGTGTAAAAGACTTCTACCTAGGAAGGACAGGGACAACAAATGGCTCTTGGGAACAACCGTGAGCCGGCTGCACCTGTGAGAACTGATGTTTAGTCTCTTTTTCCTTCCTGGGAACAATGATCCGACTTTGATTTTGTTCTTGTTTTGTTTACTTTCTAACAGTCTGAAGGTATTAAAAAAGAAACAACCCAGAGTTTCCTTATCTGCCCAAAAGGTAAGAGGGCTCCCTCTCCCTGTGAGCACTTGGTCCCAGAGACAGTCGTAAGCGTGGCAGATACACTTTCTCAGCCTACGCACAAGCCACGAGCCTCGAACCACAAGCCACAAAGCCCGAGCCCAGGGCCACGTGGGCACATTTTAGCTTCCTCTCTCAGGCTTTACTTTACTTCCTGTTTTGTCTTTATAATGTAATTTTTAGCAAATATAGACCCTATATTTATGAAATGTTGTTTGTCTAACGAGATTGGTCCTCCAGTACCTACCTTCTTCATCTTCTACATTTGGGTCTCTTTGTTCATATAATTGTCTCGCAATCTTGGCCAATGGAAAACTCAGACTTTTGTTAGGTAACACTAACACAGGGGTTGCTTTTATACTCTCGGTGTGAAATGGTCGGTAGATTCACTGCCGGCCCTCAGTTACCTGATCTGTGGCCATCATGAGTACTGTTCTTAGTGTTTACCCGCCCTTAGAGCATTCCTTCTATAAGCTACGAGTCTTACTTATATCTTCTATTTTTCCATGCACAGTTTAAGTGCTGAACTGATAGGAAATAGAAACCATTGTCTAAAACGAAGTATACATCATTTTCTGGGTACATTGAAATTCTAAACTAGCTTAATTCTCAGTTTAGTTTTTAAATTTTCATTACATTCATGTGTGTGTGTTCAAATGCACATGCATGTGTATCTGTGTGTGCTCATGTATATGAGTGCACATGTATATACCATTGGGGAGGTGAAATCAAAGGACAAGTTGCAGGAGTTGCTTCCCTCCTTCTACCATTAGGTCCTGGGGATTGAACTCTGACCATCAGGCTTGCTGGCACGCACTGCTGCCCTCTGTGCCATCTCACTGGCCCAAAGTCGCAATTTCATTTTGCCTAATAAGTAAAACTAACTGACAGCCTGTTCCTTCTAATACTGCTGCTCCGAAAATCCGCTGCTGTGACTTGAGGAAGGGCGTCTTTGCAATGTCTGTACGGATATGTTCTTTCAGGTACCAACGCCTCAAAGCAAATACTTCTGGAATTGCCAAGCAATGTAGTAGAAGGGTCAGCCAGGTCCTTTGTCACCGTTGTGGGTGAGTTTATTAAATTCTGTGTCATAGTGATTAGAAAACCTTACTTGAGGTGTAAAAGTCCTAAAATAACAGAATGGAGATATTTTCACACGCTATCAAGGGAGGAATTATGTTTAGACTTTCCTTTCTGTCTGCTTCCATGTGGGATCTGAAGGCGTGGAGCTTTCCGACCTGCATCTCTATGAAGCATTTGCACTGGGGGGGGGGGGGGGGGCGGGTAATGGCAGATGCTCAGGGAAACAGGAGACCCCGTTCTAACCTGTACATATGAATGACCCTTGGAGATTATATGTTGTGATACTGGGGAATTTCTCAGTAAAAAGAGAGAGATGTTCCCTAGCAGAGGGATGGGTTATAGTTTATATTTCAGGTTTGTATCTCAAAGCACAAATTAGAAGCAAGTTAGCAAATGAGCACACTTCCAACGCTTCCTCTTTGCTCTCTGATTGAGATTTCTCTTTGCTCTGGAAGTGAGATTTTTCAAAAACGTTTTCATCCCCAAAGCTCCTCTAATTCCACCCTTCAGAACCACCTCCCCCTAAATTCCCTCTAGGAAATTTGGTTTGTTTGTGTGTTTTATTTATTTTATTTTAAATTATGTATATAGGGGGCAGTATATGCACATAAGTGTCGTGTCCACAAAGGCCCGAGACACTGATTTCCTCCTAGAGGCAGTCAGGAGCCACCCAATATAGATGCTCGAAATGGAATCTGGGTCTGCTTCAGGGACAGCAAGGACTCTTAACCACTAAGCCACCTCTCCAGCCTCCATTTACACCTTTTAGAGTGAAGTTTAAATAGTTTCCTGTTCCTACCGTGTCCTGTGGTTATTAGTGCTGAGGCAGCGACTTAGCATTCGTGTAAGTGCCTGTTTCTCCCTTTCTGCCTTTAGGAGACATTCTGGGAGTTGCAATGCAGAATCTGGAGAGCCTTCTCCAAACATCCTATGGGTGTGCTGAACAGAACATTGCCCAGCTAGCATCTGACATTTACATACTTGACTACCTGAGAACTACCGAACAGCTGACAGAAGAGGTCAAATCCAAGGCTCTGTTTCTCTTATCTAATGGTGAGAGGGTTAAGTACTTTCTGGCCACAAAGGTGAAATCAACTGCAACCAATATCAAAACATGATCAGTCTTACTCTGTTGTCCCCTGGTGAGCCAAGAGTGGACATTTAGGTCCTCTGAATCCTGTGTGTTCTTTTATCTTTAAAATCTCTGTTCATTATTTAGCCTCCCGATGTAGAACTGTAGTTTCAAATAGTGAACTTATCTTTATCTTTAAATTTTCTTTATTCATACTGTGCCAGTCCAGATAGCACAGTCCATATGTGCATGGTATAGGGCCCTCTCCTGGAACAGGAGAGAGTTCCCAGCGACCACACCCTCAATAAACAATGTGACTCCCACCTGCTGCAAACACTCACTACCAATAGCCCCTTAGCATAGAACTGAGCCTAGAGATCCTCTACACCATCTGTGCCAGGGTTTTGATAGGCTTGATCTTCTGTAGGCCTTGTATAGGCAGCCACAGTTCATGTGAGCTCACAGTTGTAAAGGCCACGCCATGCTCTGGAGACAGCATTCCATAGCACAGACACCCAACCCCATCACTGGGCTCTTGCATTCTTTCTGTCTCCTCCTCTGAGATGTTCCCTGGACCTTGGCAGTCATGGAGTTAATATCAATGAATTTGTAAATGTGTCATAGTTACCATACTATCTTGTTGTTGCTGGGAACAGTGTCTGAAAAATGAGTCATTCGTCAGCCCGTAGACCTACCTGCTTGGCTGAGTTCCAATGCAGTGACACGATTGAATCTGAATGTTGAAAGATGCACACGAGCGACATTAAAATGGGATATTGAGGACAAGTCCAGGAGGAGATGCATTTTGGGTTTTCTTCTTAGGAAGGTAAAACTGAGTGAAGTAAAATAACCTTAGGGGAAGGTACTGATTGCTACGTGCTGTGCGGAGCCAGCTTTTAAGTAAGGCACTCTCTCTCCACACAGAGCTAATCAACCTGCATTGTCTAGAAACCAACATTGAAGTGGTCCCCGTAGCCCCGCCCAGGCCTTGTATTTAGCCAGTCTGTTTCAGGCTTTTCCTTCTTCTCCAGGCTAAGACACGACTTCCTACTCTGTTGTGTTTTAGGCTACCAGAATCACTTGTCTTTCAAAAACTATGATGGGTCCTACGATGCATTCTGCCAGAACAACCAGGAAGGAAGCACATGGTGAGAGGTTAAAACTTTGTAGAGGGAGCACCTGGGGAGGGATTTGTAAGGGTGAGACTGGGAAGAGAGGAGAAAGCAGGGCTGAGAGCAGCTAGTGCTCAAGGAGGGCTTCTCCAGCCAAGTGGGTTTCAAAGTGGTTTTACAGAGAAGAAAATAAAACCCCAAAATGTATTCTCTTCAGTCTGATGCAGCAATGTCCCCATAGCCTCATGCAACTTGCTTAGCCGTCTGACCACTTAGTGTTGGCTTTCTGTGACGACCCAGCTCATCAACACCATGCCAAGTGTCACATCCTCTCAGTCTCATCTAGATACTGGAAAGAGAAACTAGAAGAAGGCCCGGTAGCATCCAGTTCTAGACCACACCGGTCCTGTTTCTGGGCATGTGGTCAAACGGACTGTACAGCCAGACCTTTGAGTGGCCAAACTCCACCTGCTCTGTTTTCTACAGATTTGCTGTTCACCATATTTTACTGACCCCAATAAAAGGGCCATGGTCAATCAAGACTAGTAACTGTCAACATTAGACAAGTATGGATGCTGTACCAAGGGGAAGAGAGCTGGTGGCCCTGTGGCATGGTGACAACAGCTTCACTCTGACTTTTGCTTTGATGGTCCCGTTACAGGCTCAGTGCTCTTTCCTTCAAGATATTTGAGAAAATGAAGGAATATATTTTCATCGAAGAGACAATCCCTAAACAGACGTTAATCTGGCTTGTAAAGAAACAGAAATCAAATGGATGCTTTAGAAGGGAGGAGAAACCTGTCAACAACGCCCAGGAGGTACGGGACTCACGAGGAGGCTCTCTTCCCCAGCTTCTCTGTGTTATCTGCCTCTGCTGCCTTGACTCCTTGGGAATGCCACGCCTTCCAAGTCAGCTGTAATCACAGGTCTCTCTTGTGGGTGTCACATGTGTCCTTTCCATGAGTATCTGTCCTGATTTGTAAATGTTTAACCAGAGCTTAGGCAGAAGCCTGCATACCTCTTTTGTTGAATCAGGCTTCTGCAATCATTAAACTGGGAGTAGGAAGGGAAATGAGACTCAGCAGAGAAAGAAAGCCCCTGGGAATTTGGAGTCACACAATACATTGAGGGGAGGCTGAGCTGAGTGTATGAGGAATCTCTTTCCACGCCGTAGTCCTGAGGTTTAGATCAAGGTCTCAGGTAGAAAATAAGAGATAATTTATTCTGAACCCAAGCATGAGTGACTACAAACCAGGAATACAGATTTAGGCCACTCCAAATTCCATGTTGCAATTTTGTTTGGTTAAGACTTTTTTTTAAGTCATAGAACAAAGAAAATCATAACTCTGAAAACTTTTCAAATACATTGATGGTAACACTAAGTAGGCAGTCACAGCAAAGCAGAGGACTCAGAAGCTATCTTATGACACTCTTAGCCTTTTATTGGTGGAAACTAGGGATTTGTTAAATTAATACACCCCCAAAGGTTTAGTCTGTTACTCACAACATGTTGGGTCAGACACAGAGGTAAACTTGGGAGGTTAAAGATGGTTGAACTAGTTCTGGATCTGAAACATTCCAACCCCTCTGCAACCACTGATGTCTTTCATCTCCCTTCTGTCTCACCCATCAACAAAGTGTTTACTTTGCTTTGTTCAAATTAATGTCAAAACAGCCACTCGAACTACTTAGAATGCAAGTCAGACACCAGGCCACGGAATAGAATGCACAGCATACATATATTTAAAATTGAATGTTAATGAGTCTCACCAGATAGCACGACTACTATTCACCTAACTTAAAAACTGTATGTTAAAGTGCTTTTGTGACTAAGGCTGTTTGCTCAAGCACTTTTCCCTAGTTAGTTTCAACTCAGAAACATGGCTGTTGTGTCACAGTCTACTCTCACTGTCCCTTTGTTTCCAGGGCAGTAATGGTGATGAGGAGGACATTGCGCTCACCGCGTATGTCGTCGGGGTGTTCCTTGAAGTTGGACTCAATTCCAGTGTATGTATTCTATTCTCTCTGACCTCGCTCTGCCAAATGCACCTTAGATAGATTCTAGAGTCAGGATGAAATCCTTAGACAGAATAAGATACCAGGACAACATTTAATTCCTTACCATCCTTCAAAATTCTTTTGACTCACTGATACGTTTGATGGATAGAAGTCAGGTTTTCCCCCACCTTGAATACACTCTTGAGAAAACTCAGTTTTTCATACGATCTGGGGTATTTATTTGTTCCCTGAAGTGCAGTCATGAACTTGAGATTATGAACCTCTGCCCTAGCAGGTGTGATGGCACACACCTGCATTAGTGGTAATCCTGGTGTTCAGGAAATCACGGCAAAATGATTGTGACAGTTGAGGCTACTCTTGCCTATCGTAGCCAGACCCAAACTCAAAAACAAAAACACCTGTCACTAAAGAAGAATGTCTGCTCTCAGCAAAGCCGTAGTCTAGAAGTTTGTTTCCAGGTCATTGGAACATTTTTCAATATGGTTTCAACCCATGGACTAATCCATTTACCCAATCTGTTCCTAAAAGAGAAACCATGTGTTTCTGGAGTCATTAGTAGATCTTCAAGTACAAACCTCTATTTAAAGCGTGAAAGTAAAATGTTTTAGGTCTAAAAGAAACCAGATGTGATCTGGGGAGTTGGCTCAGTTACTAAAGTACTTGCCTCACATGCATGAGGACCTGAGTTCAGGTTCCTAGAACATGGAACAAGGGCAGGGGAACATGGAAGCACATGTCTATCATGCTATTAACTGTGGAGAAAAGAGGATCCTGGGACTTGCTCCCCAGCAAGGCTAATATAATTAGTGAGGCCCAGCTAAAGAGAGACATCTCATGAGGTAATTAGTGGTTTTCAGATTGCCACCCAAATATGTCCTCTGGCCACCACGACACACACATATACACATGGCTATGCATACACACACACACACACAATTATATGTTTTGTGACATGAAAGAAGTTTATATTATATCTAAAAAGATTGTTGATCTGATAATAAACTGATGATTCGCTCCTTAAATCTTGTGTCCTCCTACAAAAATAGGAGTCTGAATTTATGTTAAGATTATAGTGTATGAATCTATATGATAGGTTTATTTGCAAAAATAAAACATGTGAGTATATATGATAGATTTGGATATAAAATGTGCTTCGGGGATACAGTATATACATTATAAGCAGAAGTTAGCTTAAGTATTCAGCAAACTCCCGAAATGTTGGGGGGTTACTTACAAGCATATCTTTCCCCATCCCCAACTAGTTTCCTGCCCTCCGCAATGGTCTCTACTGCCTGGAAGAGGCATTTTCGAATGGGGTCACCAGTGGCTACATTCAAGCTATTCTGGCTTATGTATTTGCCTTAGCTGGGAAAGAAGAGCAAGTGAAATCCTTACTCCCAATCCTGGATCAATCTGCTACAAAAACAAGTGAGTCTTATTACCAATCTGTCTTTGCTGGTCGACAAAACTCCCGAGAACAGAGCGCAGAGCCTACTGAGAGATCAGATCGAGCCTTCCCTCCACAAAGCGCTTTGGCATCTCCGGAACATGTCCGTATCTATGTCTTCAAAGATTACCAGATACCTTAATTTCCCTCTTTCTATTTTCCACCATTTTTTCTCAAATACATAAAGGAAAGGAAATTAAGCGTGCTGCAGACAATAATTACTTCTGAGACTACTTAACACCCTAAGGAGATGCCATACTTACTGCCCGGGACCGGTCGTAAGAAAATACCACTGACTGGTTGACGTAAACCTCAGAATGTTTTTTCCTTCTAGAAGGTTGACGTGTAAGTTCCCAATAGCAGGGCTCTTTGCCTGAGGTGGATGGCTTCTTCCTCCGCCTTCTTCGTGTGTGTCCTTGTGTGTGGACAGTCTTGGCTCTCTTTTACTTGTCCATATTTTGTCTTCTTATAATCAACCGTCAAATTGGATGGTGTACCACCTCAGAAAACTCATTTTAACCTTATCACTTCTTTAAAGGTCCTATCCTGAAAGCTGAGGTCAAGGCTTCAGTACACGCATTTGAGATTCAGGCTACAACAGGAATGCAAAGAACAGAACCTGTCCCCTCTGAGTTGGTCACTTATAGGAGGTTGTTTTAAAGACTTGCGGAAATTCTTTCTGTAGAGGCTGATTTTCCCTCCACTTTCTCAGATAATATGATATACTGGGGGAAAGATGAGAAATCCGACAACTCTCCGTCATTCATCCCTTCGGCACTCTCTGGTGAGGCAGAGAAGACGTGCTATGTGCTATTGGCTGTCCTTTCCCAAGACACCCAGGACCTCGACTATGCCAGCAAGATTGTGCAGTGGCTTGCCCAGCGGATGAACTCCCATGGAGGCTTCTCTGCCATGCAGGTGATTGGCTGATACAGGGTGAATATGCTTAATGCAGAAGATGACACTCGAGGTGCTAACAATAATTGTTAAGATAACAGAGCTTCTCAGATGAAGAGCATTGGATATCCTCTTTAAAGATTTATGCATTTTGCTGTGTGTATATGAATGTTTTGCAAGTGTGTGCACCACTTACATTGGATCACCTTGATCTGGAATTAGAGATGCTCATTAGCTACCCTGGGGGTGCTTAGAATAGAACCTAGGTCCTCTGCAAGAGCCACAGAGCTCCTAACCTCTGAGTCGTATCTCCAGCCCACACATTTCATACTCTGACTCGTGTTCAGAATTACTTAACTGATGATTATTCGTGGGCTCATCCTTGTGTTTCTGACACTCTTGCGAGGAGACTCTATTTTAGGTGATAAATGAGTTTCCCTTTAAGGAAATTTAGGCCCACTGGGTCACCATTGCACAGTGGAAAACAGAATGAAGGTCTAGAAGAGATTTTCTTCATAAGGACAGAGTCAAGGCATTGTAGATATCTGACAGTACAATGGTCAAACACACATCCATTAGGAATAGAGATTTCTCTGTGCTTCTGTGGTCTCTATATCAGAGAAAGCAAAAGTGGGAACAGGAAACAAGAAAATGAATGACCATGAAGCCATGGGCAATCCCTTCCCTAACAGGGAAAACCAAAAGTCATGGGAAATAGAGTTTCATTTAATGAGGATGATGTCCTTTTTTTCCTCTTTAAGGCATGAGAAGGCAGGGTAAAGTTCCAAAGTCCCCTTTCTGACTTTTGTCTCTCTTTGAGGATAAGGGGACAGAAGTGTAGTCATCACATTGTGTGGTACCTTCCTTTTCTGACTAGATTTGACATGTCAACAGAAGAGATGGTGATTTATTTAAAAAAATTTCAGAAATCTAAAATCCAATTAATTTGCTAAAGACAATGAATTGTCAGCAACTCTCACAACCAAGCATTCTCTGGTGTTCGCAGCATCAATTTTTGTCCTAACGGTAGCTTCAGGGATGTTTGTGGAGACTGAAGTTCATGGTCAACAATGGCTGACCTGTACCACTGTTCTGTTCAGGACACCACAGTGTGCCTTCTTGCTCTAACCCGATACATGAAGTTAACTGGCTCTAACCCTCAAAACACCATCACCGTGAGCACAGAGGATTCTGAGGAGGTTTTCCATGTTAACAGAGATAACCGCCTTCTGGTACAACACTCGAAAGTATCCAAAGGCCCCAGACAATACACGGTGGATGTAGAAGGAGACGGATGCTCGTTTATACAGGTAATGGAAGCCTTCCTCACAGGGAGAACTGAGCCTGTCTATAAGAATCCAGACCACTGTTCAGCTGCGTGTGACGTGTCTTGTCATTTTGACTCGTCCTGGTCCCTGCTTCTCGCATGTTTTTCTAAACAGCAGTAGAAAATGCTATATATATATATATATATATATATATATATATATATATATATATATATATATATATATATATAGAGAGAGAGAGAGAGAGAGAGAGAGAGAGAGAGGGAGAGAGAGAGAGGTTACTCACATTTTTATTATTTTTTTTAAAGTTAACATTTAGGGACTGGAGAGGTGATTCTGTAGTTAAGAACACTGGTGCTCTTCTAGAGGATCAGGGTTTAGTCCTGACCATTCACGAGGCGGCCATAACTCCAGTTCCAGGAGATCTGATGCCCTCCTCTGGCCTCCATCAGCACTGAGCACCACTATGTGGTGCATAGATGCAGGCAAAACACCCACACACATAGAACAAGATAAACAAATCTTAAAAAAAAAAATAGTAAAGTTGGCAAACAGAGTAATAGGTTTCCTGATAGCATCTTCATGCTTGTTTTACGATTTGTTTTCCTTCCCCGCTCCCATCACCCCCTTCTGCTAAAGGCCCACCCCATCAATATCCCCTTCTGCTTTCATGTCATATGCACCCCACTTTCTCCCCAAATAAGAGCTCTTCTTTCCATTTCATAATGCTCTTTCTAGTTTCCCCACCGTCTCCCCCCAACACACACACACACACACACACACACACACACACTAAACATTTTTAGTAACTAAATTTGTCCTTCTGGTGGAACGTATTCTGTCCTCATCCAATTACATCGTCACACTGTCCCCCATAAACATTTTCGTTGATGCTGGTGCCCTGGTGATAATGCTATAAAGCACATTAATAATAGAGCTAATGAGATAACAGGTTCTTCAGTGTTTACTACAAGATAATTTTCAAGATGTTATCCTTCCCAGGCCACCCTCAGGTACAATGTGCCACTTCCTAAGGAGGCCTCAGGATTTTCCCTTTCCGTAAAAACTGGAAAGAGCAACTCTTCAGATGAATTCCAGACCAAGTTTGACCTCACAGTGACCCTCACGTAAGTGTAACAGTTTTGACATCCTCTCTCAGAGGATGATAGAGTTAGAGGACTCTATCAAAGAGTTATTTCAAATAGGACTGAAGAAAACCAAATCTGAATGGCAGTGACCACAGCGAGTCCCAGGTTGACGGGTGATCTACCCTACGGCCACTTCACTGTCCTTTTTAGATACTGGGAGTATTAGACACATCTTCAGCGATATCTATACACATACGAGTCACACTCCTCAGCTACAGTCTGAGAGCTGCCTTGCTCACCGATTAAGAGTGTGGAAGCTCTCCTCAGGTGTTGGGCCAGTCGAAAGCTGACAGGAACATATGTGACGTAAACAAGGAAGTTCTGTCTGTGAGTTCTGACCTTGTGAGATTTGGGAAGGCTCTGCATTCACAGAGGTCATGATTGGAACCAGCTGATGTCACCTCACCCACCCAGCATCTCGACCACTGTCACTCGGCTGTGACTGCACTCAAATGGTTGAGGATGAGGCTTCCCGGCCCCTTCCTAGCTTGTGCCAGCTCTCCAGACTTCAAGCCCCTGCCCACCCAGCCCTCATCACTGAGAGAGCTCATGTTCCTAAACCCACGTAGAGATATGTCTGCTTTCTCGTTTCAGGTACACTGGAGCTCACGAAAGCTCCGGTACGGTCCTCGTGGATGTGGGGATGCTCTCTGGCTTTACCCCTGTCCTCTCATCGATCGAGGAGGTAAATAAGAGCAGCCCTGTCCCCAGCACAGAGAAAGTGAGAGGGCATAAAAAGTGAACTGAATAACGGAATTCTTCATTTAAAGCGCATTTCCTCAGAGTTCACGGTTGTATTTTGTCTGTACTGGAATAGGAGGGATGGTAATTTTATTCTGCAGAAATGCAGAGTCATTATGCCCAGTGTTCATGGTGCGTTTCTTTGTCCAGTTCCCTTGTGTACTCACCAAAACTCTGAGATACAAGGGGAACTTTCCCTAAACAGACAGCATAGTGCTCATTTCTAGAGGGGGACTCAGGTATGCTGATCCTCAACTCTTCTTGTCAATCTCTTCAAAGCTTAAATTCAATAGTCAAGTAATGAAGACGGACTTAAAGAATGGCCACATTCTTTTCTACTTGAAAAACGTAAGTTCAATAACAATAGTTTATTTTTTCTTTCATGACTTTGTTTCTGAGTTTTGTTTTGTGGCTTTGTCTTCTGAAGAGTGTTTGAAAGCTTCTATTTATTATGGACATGTGGGAAAGACCTTATTATTTTAATGAGACATAGAATATAGGCTGTGTTCTGTCTCACTAATCATAACCTTTGTATTACCAAGTTATCTTAATGTAAGCCATGGTTGCCTGACTCATGTTTAGAAACATCCTTAATTCTTACAAAATGTAATGTAGTCAGTTACAGAGATGAATAATTTTTCCACAGCTTGAATGCCAATGAAGAAGGCATGATTTTTTGTTGCTTAAACTGTAGGTAGTTAAAGTATATACTGTGACATTTTGACATACATATATCTTGTGAGTTGATTATTATAAACAAGCCAATTAACAATACTCTCTTCATAAAATTACCTTTTTAGCATAATGTTTTTAAATTTATTTTTACTTAATTTCATACCCATACACGGGGTATTTTGATTATTTTTATTCTTCATCCCCTGCACCTCCTCCCAGGACCACACACCACAAACACACATAACTTTATGTTCTCTTTTAATTAACCCACCAAGTCTACTTAGTAGTGCCCCTATGCACATGGACATGGAGCCATCCACTGTGACATGTTCAACCTGCCACAAACCACGCCCCTGAAGAAAACTGGCTCTCCCCGCCTACCAGACATCCATTGTCAATAGTGAAAGGTGTCCTTCCTCAAAAACGCCAAATAATTTCCTACCAATGTTGAAGTGAGCATGACAGCACCTTTTCAAGATAATAATCTAATTTCTCTTGGATGCATCCTCTCAAGTAGGCTTTCTGAATCATATCGTAATTCTATTTTTTATTTTGGGCACGAGAAACTCCAAACTGTGGTGTGACTTTCAAAGTGCTCTTCAAAGCGCTCTTTCTGTTCATACACCATTCCCACTCACACCAACCTACACTCTCTCATGTAACATGTTTGAGTACATTCCTTAATATAAGTACCTACACACCTTCATAGGAACAGTGCAGCTTAAACGTTTACATGATGTCAGCTAACTCATTGTTTTGCTATCGTATAAGCTGGTGGTGGGCTAAGTGTCTAAATTATGTAGGTGATGAGCTCATGGAGTGAGCTTCTCAGTGACTTTCTTTTTTCTGACCTACTAGGACTTGCTTATCAATCATATCTTTATAGGTTCCCAAGGAAGCAACCAGCTTCACCTTCTCTATTGAACAAACCAACCTTGTGGTCAACATCCAGCCAGCTCCAGTCACAGTCCACAACTACGAAAAAGGTAAACAACCACATCACAGCTATTGAACAAATCTTTAGCTCACACTCCTTGAGCCACAGAATACCCCAAATAATCACCATCCATCTTCAAAAAGTGAGCAAGTGATGGTTTCATGTTTTGGGATTTTTTTTTTTAATTTTATGACGTGGATTCTGACTGTGCCAGTTCCCAGGGTATCCTAAACACTTAGAATCTCTTTGCTGTATTGTGAAAAGATTCATCCTTAACTTGAAATATAAATGATGCTAACCTTCCAAGCCTTTTTCCTTTCCTTTTTTTTTTTTTTTTTTTTTTTTTTTTGGATTTTTTTTCTTTCTTTCGAGGCAGGGTTTCTCTGTGTAGCCCTGGCTGTCCTGGAACTCACTCTGTAGACCAGGCTGGCCTTGAACTCAGAAATCTGCCTGCCTCTGCCTCCCGGAGTGCTGGGATTATAGGCGTGCACCACCACTGCCTGGCCCAAGCCTTTTTTCTTATCATTGTGACGGAGTCAAAGACTTACTATTACATGGTGCTTCTATGATTTCAACTTAAGAATGGAAGAGAAAGCATTATAGGAAAAAACATAATAGATTATGCTTCAAAGCAGTGACCTGTGGAGACCATGACACACCCCCTGGAAAGTGAGCTTGATTAGGTTTTCATTGGATGCCATACAAAGTCTGTCTAGGAGGAGATGAGCACAGCCTGTCCCTTACTAATTTAATGCACTCCTTATCATATGACTTCCTTTAGTAGAATATTTAAGGCTTCATAAAATGAACGAGTGGTTACTTCTCTTGAAAAATTATTGGAAGGATTAGATTTAGTGTCTTGCACACAGTTGGAGATCTGGTAAAGACAAATGGCTCTTTTTATTTTCCAGATGAATATGCTTTTGATTCTTACAACATCAATAGCAATTTGGATTCCCAATAAGACAAAGAAGCACAGAAAAAAAGTAAGGGCATTGTATGGAAGCCGTGCATACGCTTCTTAAAGCCTCTCGTATTTTTCTTAATACCTTGACAGGTTATAAAAATGTATCGGCATGTACTTATACATCATTATGCATGTTATGTTTATAGAGGTCTCTCTCTCTCTCTCTCTCTCTCTCTCTCTCTCTGTGTGTGTGTGTGTGTGTGTGTGTGGAGAGAGAGAGAGAGAGAGAGAGAGAGAGAGAATGAATTTACATGTGTATTTACTGGTTAAACTATGCTTTAAATTGCAGGAATGAGACTATTCCTTTGAATAAACTGTTCTCCTGGTCACCATCCTAACAGAGAGCCTGACCAAGCATCTCTCACATCCTGAAGACTCTTCCATTACAATAACTTCCTGTCAATTCCACTTCCTTCCATTAAATGGCATCATTTCAAGTCTGAGGCCACTGTCGTTTTCATTATAGAAAGCTCAGGGCTTTGAGTGCAACTGAATGCTTTGCTTCATTTCTGTCAAGTTTAAACTCAAGTTTGGGTACCTGAACTATACAGAACCTGAACCCCCAAAACAGAGAGAAATAGATAGAAGTGGGGGTGGAGGAGATTAGATTAAAGTAGGAACATACTCTGTTTCAGCTCAACATAGAAATACACACAATAAAACACAGTCTTTCTCCAGGAACAATCGGAAGTCACAGCAGATGGGAGAGATGAGCTCAGGGAGAGATGTACTGAGCACAGTGAGAGCTGTACTGAGCACAGGCTGAGAGGGTAACTATGGGGCATTTTGTCATTTTACAAATCAGTCGGAGAGGATGCGCCTAATCCTGTAGAGACTTGATGATGACCCAGGGAAGGGGGAGTTTAGGGGGGTTAGGTGATGGTGGGGGTGGAGGGGAATGGGGAACACCCACTCAGAGGCAAAGGGGGGAGGATGGGATGAAGAACTCTGAGAGGGGGAACCAGGAAGGAGAGCAACATTTGGAATGTAAATACATAAAATAATTTAATAAAAAAATAAAAATTAAATTAAATTTAAAAGGTGCCCATTTTTTAAAAAAAAAGAAAACTATTGTACTGCTTGAAGCTTATCACCTGTGACTGGAGAACAATGCTGTAATCTACTCTTTGTCTGACTGAGTATTCCTGTGTGGTAATGAATTTACATTGAGGACAGAAAAGTGGGAAGAACCTGGGGAAAAAAATGATAGAAATGAAAAATTTCTGTATAAACTTTAACACGGGCTTCTGGATCCACTAAGATTCTTTTACAGAAAGGAAAAGGCGACCAGCAGGTTCTCCAGTTAAAGAATTTGGAACCAAGATCTCCCAGAATTCAGTACAGTTCCTCATGCTGGTGACCCCCAATTATAAAATGATTTCATCGCTACTTCATAACTGTAACCTTGCTATTGTTATGATTGATAATGAAAATATCTGTGTTGTCTGATAGTCTTGGGTGACCCCTATGCAAGGGTCATTAACCCACCTGCAAAGGAGTCTTGAGCCACAGTGTTGAGAACGCTGCCCCAGACTATTAGGATACAACAAAATTTGAAACTATAAAATATTTGGGTAGTTAGATGTGTTCATTCATGTAGCTCCTCTGTTCAGGGTAGCATGCTCATAGGTAGGGACTGACAACCATCACTCAGACTTTAGCTTTCACCCTGTAGCTCACTGCAGAGTTTTAGGTAGGTAGATAGGTAGGTTCTAACATGACCATCTGACTACAGTTATTGAGGAGAATCTGAAGAATCACAATAATTTGGAGAGAATATTACTTACATAGTAGAGTGCATGCGTGCATGTGTGTGTGTAGTCAATATATACATACATATATTATAAATATTATATATATTATACATTATGTATATATATACATTATAAATATATGTATGTATACATACCTATGAACAAATCTAACCAAGAGAGTAAAAGATATATACAATGAAAACTTTAAGACAATGTATTACATGACATTTTTTTCCTCCAAACTAACACATTTCTAACACAAGGTAGGAAGGAAGGCTCATGACCTTCAGGAGGGAAACAAAAAAGTCACATACCCTACCCCAAGAATATAAAAAGGAATAAACAATTCCTGGAGAGTGAGGAGACTCAGGGCAGCTGTGGAGAGAAGAGATGTCAAGGCTGTGGGGCTGGCTGCGGGTGGTATAGATCGCTCTAGGGATGTTTTCAGGAACATGAAGGAAGGAGCTGATGCAGAGGTCATGGAGGGGTGCTGCTTTCTGGCTTGCTCATCATGGCTTGTTCAGCCTGCTTTCTTATAGAACCCAGGAGCACCAGCCCAAGAACAGCATCACCCACAGGGACTGGGCCCTCCCCCATCAATCACTAATTTAGAAAATTCTCTGTAGCCAGATCTTTTGGAGGCATTTTCTCAATTAAGGTCCCTTCCTTTCCAATAACTCCAGCTTTTGTCAAGCTGGCATAAGCACTAGTCAACACAAATGTCTTAGTTAGGATTTCCATTGCTGAGAAGAGGCAACTCTTATAAGGACAACATTTAATTGGAGCTGGCTTACAGATTCAAAAGTTCAGTCCATTTTCATCAAGGGCAGAAACATGGCAGCATCCAGGTAGGCATAGTGCTGGAGGAGCTGAGAGTTCTACATGGTGTTCTAAAGGCAAACAGGAGAAGATTATCTCATGGGCTGCTAGGAGGTTTCAAAGCCCACCCCCAAAGTGACACACTTCCTCTAACAAGGCCACACCTCCTAATAGCTCCACCCCCTGGGCCAAGCATATTCAAACCACCACAACAACCATCATTAATATTCCTTGGTGCAAATTTAATTACAGGAGGGAGCCACGTTCCAGCCCCAGCAAGCAGCAGAACTTGGTAGCTTCAGCCAGAGTTTGGCAGAAGTGGTTTGGCATTAAAGTCAATGATACAAGAAAGGTGTTGCAGAAATCTCTCTGCTCAGCTAAGAAAAGCCACTAAGGCCAGCTGTGTGTCAAGGTTGTCTCTGCATGGAAGCCCAGCGATGTCGACTTTGTGAAGCTGTGAGGCTGAAATCTAGATTCTTTGGAGAGTTCAATATGTTGGAGATGCCAGAGTCATGAAATACCTGCCGAGAGGAGTTCCATACAGCCCTAGAGAGAGAGATGCTGCGGATTACAAAGCTCAAAGGAGCTGGAGATCTGAAGAGCACTTTGACATCAGACATGGATGCTAAAGGCTGGGAGCCTCCCAGCCCGAGGAAGGTAGAGGTGGAGTCACAGAGTAGGACTCTGGTGATGATGGCTTTAAAGTCTGAGGGTCTCGGGGCTCTCTATCTCTCTAACTGTACTGAAATGCTGATGATAACTTCTAAGACATCCTAGAAACTCTCTTGCTCTTTCTGAGGGTAGAAGACTGCTGGCTTAGGTGATTAACACTTGCAGCCTGACAGCCAAGGATTAAGCAATGTGGTCTTTGTTCTATCTCAGCAGGAACTGCTGGGCTCTAACTTTCAGCCTGCTAGTCAGAAGTCAGCAGGGAGAAAAATGGAACACTTAAAGAAGTGGTTAATGAGTTTATTACTAAGTTGTAAAGAGTTTCCTTTGAAAGCTATCTAAGTGGAAAAGCAGAAAGATCCTAAGGGGGGGGGGGAAGAAAACTTCTTCTAATAGGAGAAAGGTAAAAACTGAGAGAGAGGGAAAGAGGGAGAGAAAGAAAGTAAAAAGAGAAAGAGAGGCTTTCTCTCTTTTGTCTTCAGTATTTATACATCTTTCAGAATACATGATCACATGTTACAAAGTTCATCACAAGTTCACACAAAATACCAAGTCATAAATTGAAAGAGACGTTTACAACAGAGAATGTTTACATGCATATTGATTAGGAGCAATTATCTAGCTAAACATCTATCACTTGCCTTTCACAAGTTCATTGAAAGTTTAAAACCATAACTAAGTTATTAGTGAAGTTTTGTATAGATAAACCCAATTAATATTTTATCTTCTGTCCTAACACCTATAAAAAAAATCCTAATTCCCTTTTTACGCCCTTTGGTTAATTGTTTACAACCTCTTGGAATGTACTCTGAGTAGGAGAAAGTCTGGTTGCCATCTAAGAGCAATTAACTGGTGACACTCGGGAGACTGGCAGAGTTCTCATTGCAGTTTTGACTGTCAGAAAAAGACCTAGTAGCAGTCCCATTATAAAAGAGCTTAATAATCACAAATATAATTTTAGGAATTCTTATAGGATCATCATTAAAACTTAAGTCATCTATTTGTCTACAGAGCATCACTATAAGAAAGTACATCTTCATGGATCTGCAGACATCTGCTCCAAAGGGGTGTGCTATTACTTATTGATTATTATATATGTTTAATAATAACAGGAAAAGCATATTAATAGCAGGAATCTTTCCTAAAATTTCTCCCTCACAGTCTTGCTTAATGAGGGCTCTCCTGTCACAGATTATACAATAATCCAAATAATCCATAGCAGGACGATCACCTGCTAGTTATTAGCTTGTCCCATCATGGCTCCTGACACATGGAGACTCGGATTTTGGTGTTTGCCCTGCTGGTTTTAGGTCTTGCTTTGGTCCAGTATTTCCTAATTATTCTCCCTCTCCTTTCTTTCAAAATAGTAATGCATGTCCTATGCCATCGTATGTTGGAAGTAAGCAATCTGCTTTTATATTTTGATTTTGCAGAGAGTTACAGCTAAGAGATTGCCAAGAGTCTCAGAGACTTTGAACTTTGGACTTCTAAACAGTGTTGAGACTATAATAGACTGTGAGGACTTTTGAAGTTGGACTGAATGCGTTTTTTGCATTATAATATGGCTACAAACCTATAGGGGCCATGTGGTATCAATGTTGGGTCCAGCTTTGATTCAGAGTCTTCTGTTTCCTCCCTCTCTGGGTGTCCAGATGCCACTGCATACCAGGCTTTATTTTATTCAGGCTTGTACACATTCACTTTATTTGAGGTGAACCAGGGAGATAGATAGATAGATAGATAGATGATAGATGAACCTTAGAGACTGGGAAAGGTTCTTCTTAGGATGAAGTTTCATTGCTGAGGTTTAAGATGTTGAAGATACCTTATTTGTATAGAGAAGTGTTCCAGGAAGTTGAATCTGTAATCTCGCCAGGGATTACGTGACATTCCCCAGGTAGAGTTGGGCTTCCCAAATCAGGCAGAGAAGAAAAAGTCTACTAAGAAAACAGAGTCCTCCATTTTGTACCAGTCTTGTCCAGAAAGCCCTTTCCTGTACCAGTGAGTTCAAGTGTATCTCCTATCTTGATATGTTAATTAGAATTAGGCTTCCAAGTCTTATGCTGAGGTTCTTGGTCCAACATTTAGACCAACAAATGATAAATGGGACCCAATGAAACTACAAAGTTTCTGAACAGCAAAGGACGCCACCATCTGAGTGAAGTGGCAGACTACCGAATAGGAAAAATAAAATCTTTATAGGGTATATGTCAGGGAATTATTATTTAGAACATGCAAAGAACACAAAAAACTAAACACCAAGAAAACAAACCACTCACTGAAAATTTTGGTGTGGAACTAAACATAAAATTCTTAAAAGATAAAATAAAAATAGCTGAGAAACAATTTTTTTTCATATACAGCATCCTTAGCCCTCAGAGAAATGCAGACTAAACTATCTTACTCCAGCTGGAAGGCTAATTTTCTACAAGAACATTTACATCGCGTGTACTGGAGGTGGGGAATGCCACTGAGATCTTGGGGAAAAAAGACAGAATGGGTGAACTCTGTCTGCCTTGATGACCTCCTGACTTGATCTCTGAACGCTGATACTGTATGGCACAAAGCAAGTGTCTTTGCAAAGTAAAAATCATGCACGCAATCCTTACGTCCTTTTTGTCTGTCCTTCCTCCTCCCTCAGAGTCTGCTCAGGAGCATTCACTTGGGGCTGTGTAATCCTCCCCCTTCTCCATTCTGTTCTCTGCCAGAACAAGATTCACAACAGGAGAAAGCACGCCCAGTTTTGGTGCTAGCTGGGCTATCACGATGAGTCTTCCCACTTCTGTCTTTCCCTAGAACCCTTCTTTCTAATGCCATGTGTACTCATATGAACTTCTGGTTCTATCTCAATAGACAAATGTAGCTTAGATTTCTGCCTCAGTAGCTCAAAATGCAGCTGCCTCAGTAGTTCAAAACGTAGCTCCCCCAGTGTACACACTAAAAAGGGGAGGACACGTTCACTTTCAGCCCACTCACAATTGTGCAACCCTCAGCAAACACCCTTCTCGGGAAATGACATTGGCTATGTCCAAAGGTAATGAATGATGTTTTCCAAGTTTTTTTTTTAAGTAGTTTTATTCTGCTAATTTAAAAAGATCTGTTGTTTAGTTAGCACACCACAATTATCAGCAATGGAAAAAAAAAAAAAACCCAACTCCTCTAACCTTTATTGGTGTAAACATTTAATACCATGATTTAGCCACAGTTTTGCTTTTTATTTACAACAGCCTCTTTTGGCTGTTGCCATTGACATTTCGATGGTTATTAGAGTATAGATTTGTTAATCTTGATAAATGTGTGATAGTTGTTGGAATGCCACGGGGTTTGTCATTTTACACACTTACTTGTTTATTTTGTGGGGTCAGGCACTTGCCTTAGTGACTATGTGGAGATGAGAGCGTAAGGATTACTTCTCTCTTACTACGTGATCTGAGGCTCAGAATCAAGTCATCGGGGCTTGGACACGAGCCTTGGTCTGCTGGGCTATCTCCCTGACTCTACAAGGTTTATGTTTGACATTTGGCAAAAATCTCCCACGCAGATTCAACTTTGGCCTCGGTCTATTTCAACATCGTTTCTGGAACCCTTGAAATTGTGTACAATCAATAATCTTATGATTGTTGCAGCCATCACTGCCCTACCGTTAACCCTAGACATGAGTTGAGTTATTTCAGTGTGTGAAGACCTCTTCCCATTGTCCCATGTATTTTACATGTGGCTTGAGTGTCTTACAAAAAAAGACAATTTAACACATCAATATATGTGGAAACTATTATAATCAAGGAATCCTCAGTTTGTCTTAAGCTTCAAATACCCATTTTGGTCGAATTTACTTCTGGTATGAGAAAATCATGACATTAGAAATAGTTCTTCTGGCTCATTCTGAAATTTTCTGTCATGTCTAAATGACTATTTTCGCTTAAAAGTCTGTCTTTGGCTTTTCCAACTGACATTCATTTGCTTCAGAGAACTGCACAGTAGTGAATCAGAGAGCATGGGAGGAAACTTTAGGGGAGACTTCTTACATTTGGGGACAGTAGATCCTCACCCTGATTGCTTACCCTAGAACTGAGAAGTACAGTAAGTCCCTTAAGAGAAAAACTAATTTAACAACCAGCTCAACTTAAATGTAGATTATTAGCAGATGTGGCAGAGAGAGAGAGAGAGAGAGAGAGAGAAAGGGAGAATAGGCTACACCATAGATCATAAAAGCATTCCATGGAGTGCTATATTATCAAAAGTCTATTTATACTTGTGTTCCAAAAAATAAATCATATGATATTTCAGTTTATTCAGGTTTGCTAAGTATATTGAGCTTAAAACTGAGCATTTAAATAAGAAAATGGCAGTCAGTAGCTATTCCTAAGTCCTAATGAGCCTTGGGTGTGAGCTCATGGAACTTGGGGTAAAAATGCTTCAACAGATAGATTCCAGACTCTTTTGCGACTGAGTGGTTTTCAGTGCCTTTCTTTCAAAAGAATGATTGATGCTAATAAATTTTAAAATCAATTTTTATTGAAGATCAGAATGTGACCTCTGTCTTCTAAACCTGAAATGTAAATGATTAAACAGAGCCTCTCCTTTTTCTATCTCTTTTTAGATGAACACATTTTCTTATTGTGTCTATTTGTCTACACAATAGGAAATAGAATAGAAAAAAAAAAACAGGTGAAGAATAGATTGTTGAAAATTTGTCTCAAACTACCAATAATCAATATCCACCCAAAGATACACAATCCTATCAAGGGAGCCAAGTGCTTTAAGAAATAATTTATTTCTTTAAGAAATAATTTTCGGCAGGTTCCACCCGCCAGATCTGAGAAGAGGCGAGGGAGGTCACGGTGGAATGCAGGTGTATCCGCTACAGCTGCGCCTGCTGCCTCTGCCAGCAGCGAGCATCAGGAACAACCAAGTCCTACTGCCAGCAGGAAGGGAAAGATCGGATCATATTTGTGACCAAGGAAGACCATGAAACTCCTAGCAGTGCCGAGCTGGTGGCTGATGACCCCAATGATCCCTGTGAGGAGCACGGGTTGATGCTGCCTAACGGAGATATTAACGGGAATTGCCCATGTCTTGGGCAACTGGTCAGCGGCCCTTGTGGGGAGCAGTTCAAGTCTGCCTTTTTCTGTTTCCACTACAGCACAGAGAATATCAAGGGATCAGACTGTATAGACCAGTTCCGGGCCATGCAAGAATGCATGCAGAAATATCAGAACCATTATCTCCAAGATGAGAATGAGGAAGAGGAGGCAAAGCCAGTGGATCCGGTGGAGGAGACAGCTGGGGTCTCTGTAGCCAAAGAGCAGGGGTCAAGCTCCTGAAGGCCACATGGCTGCCACTCACCATGGGACTTTCTATACAATGCCTTTCGGTAACCTCTGAAAGTTCTTTCCCTCTGTGCACTGTAATATACAGAATAACTTATTTTAATGATCAGGGGTCTTGGTTACTTGCCATATACACTGAAGAAAAGGTGTGTGCACCTGTGGTCTGTATAAACCTGTCCTTAAACGTTAGGCCACTCCTGGATGTCCTACTCTGTGATTGCCCTGGATTTTGTCCCTGTGCTGGCTGGTTTTGAGTGTCAACTTGACACAGGCTGGAGTTATCACAGAGAAAGGGGTTTCAGTTGGGGAAGTGCCTCCATGAGATCCAGCTGTGGGGCATTTTCTCAATTAGTGATCAGGGAGGAGAGTCCGTTGTGGGTGGTGCCATCCCTGGGCTGGTGTTCTTGGGTTCTATAAGAGAGCGGGCTGAGCAAGCCAGGTGAAGCAAGCTAGTAAAACACTTCTCTCCATGGCCTCTGCATCAGCTCCTGCTTCCTGACCTGCTTGAGTTTCAGTCCTGATTCCCTTTAGTGATGAACAGCAACATGGAAGTGTAAGCTCAATAAACCCTTTCCTCCCCAACTTGCTTCTTGGTCATGATGTTTGTGCAGGAATAGAAACCCTGACTAAGACAGCCCCTTTGAAATAATAACCAAAAGTTGTTACTTGGGAAAGTTTATCAT
Organism: Apodemus sylvaticus; assembly: GCF_947179515.1. NCBI lineage: Eukaryota > Metazoa > Chordata > Mammalia > Rodentia > Muridae > Apodemus > Apodemus sylvaticus. Next base: position 164,598,173 of record NC_067473.1, on the reverse strand, counting down.
GAGAAAGCCGTTATCTATTCTGATCCATTGTATCCATTTTGGTAGGTTTTACACGTCTTCAGGAAATTAAGTAACTAGATGCCAACACTCCCTTCAGAGTGAGCGCGTCCATTCCTACTGGAAGAGACTGGTGGTCAGTGCTTGCTGGAGTGCCAGGGCTGCCGCCTCGCTCCTGACAGCTAAGTGTCTGTGTCCACAGGCCAGGCTGCAGTGCCCGCAGCTGCAGGGTGGCATTGGACTGTGACTCCCAGGCCTTCCTAAGTGAAAGGAGAGGCTGGGTTTGCAGTTTCTTTTTTGCTGCTCTGAAAGCCCTGGTTTTGGGCCCCTGTTCACTGAGCTGTGATATTGAGGTGGGGACCCAGCTGCTTCCAGAGCAGAAGCCAACAGAGGAATGTCTGAATGAAGGACTCAGTTAAAAAGAAATAATTTCTATCTGGAAAAAAATAAGAAACAATTTTCTAACAAAAACTTCTCCTGAACTGCCACATGAAAGGAAACACATGATCAATGTGTAGTAATATTTCAGTCCTTTATTCTGCGAATCTGAGAGAGGATCTCACTCTGTTTTCCTGGCTGACCTAGAACTCACTGTATAGATGAACCCTGCCTTGAGCTGGTGGGTTCCTGCCTCTGCCACACAAGTGCTGGGGTTGCAGGCCTGTGCCCCCACAGCCTGCCCCACCCAGCTCGTCATTTATTTAGGAGCAGTGTTGATAAAATGCTCAGGCTTGGTTCAATCTCACCCCTGCTCCCAGGCCAACCTTAAAGTTATGTCCTCCTGCCTCAGCCTCATGAACGCCAGGGTCACAGCCATGCACCATCATAGCCAGCAAAACACACAAGCTTTAATCTTGTGGTGATTTCATATTAATGTCCTGATGGGATTTTTCTTATTTTCATGACTCTGTAAGGTAGTTTCTAACACTCCTGTCTTGAAAAGCCAGTAGGACAATGAATGAACACTGATTAAAAATACTTAATTTCATTCTAGAAAAATTAAATAGGGCTGCTCATCAAATAGAAATTATTTTCTTAGAGAATAATCAATCTTCTTTATTTCCTTAATGCGTGGTGATTTATTAAATATGTATTGTACAGTATAAGTTCAAATGAACTGTTATTTATTTTATAATAAACAAAGATAAGGAGAACCATACAAAAATAAAAGCCAAACATACACTGAAGGTTGGGCTGAGGTAGTTCAGGATTACTGTGGACCTAAGTCTGCATCGCAGGACTCCCATAAAAGGCCAGGAATGCAGGTATGCACCTGGGGCTGTAGTCCCAGTCCTGTGGGGCAGAGACAGGAAGTCCAGCCGCTTGCGGGCCAAGCAGTCTAGCCAACTGGTGAATTCTAGAATCATTGAGAGACAGCTGCCTCAAAAACTATATTCAAGGCACCTACAGAGCTAGTTCTAGGATATCCAGGGATACACACACACACACACACACACACACACCCTATCTTGAAAAACAGATGAGGAGGAAGAAGAGGAAGAGGAGGAAGAAGAGAAGGGGATGAAGAGGAGAAGGAGGAGAGGTAGAAGGGGAAGAGGAGGAGGACGGAAGGGAGGAAGGAGAAGAAAAAGAGTAGAGGGAAGGGGGTAGGAAAAATAGGGATGTTACCTGATGACAATCTCTGACTCCCACACTCACATGCACCCTCAGACACACACACTCCTGTTCCGTCAGACCTCTCTTGGCAAGGCCTGACACAGACAGGATGACACAGCCTATATAAGGATGCAGTGACAAACCAAAGTAATGATTCTACCAAAGTCTAACTTGGCTTTGTTTTTTTTTTTTCAATTTCTAAAAAACAAAAATAAAAATAAAAAAATGAAGCACCTACCTCCAAACTTACCTTACCTAACATTCAGTGGTAAATCTCGTTATGTCATTGAGTGAATGCAATACTATTAGTTACAAAGAGGAGATTGATATTGTATCTTTGCATTCATTATCCTTTAAAAAAAAACTGGACAGGTGTATTGATTGACTTCACCAAACTATGTGATTTATTTCATTTCCTTTTAAAATGTTTAAAGTCCTGTGTATTAATCTGAGCTAGTGACAGCCTGTAAGCACCATCTTTCAAACATTTGAGTAACTTTTTTTTTTCATCTGGGTAACTTTTAAAAGTGTATAAAAGAACATAGATAGTCCTGGAAATGATCGGGAATTGATTTTTTAATACTGAAGTAGTTAATATGTTACAAAAATAAATGGTTGGCAGTTTACTTTCACTGCCCATCGGGTAAAATAAAAACCAGTGGATCTGGATAAGGATCAGAGTTCAGGGGCTGAGGGCTCAGACCCGTTCTTCTCTGCCCCTTTCCATCATGAGGAGATACCAGCTGCCTACACCAGTCTTTCTGTTACTGTTCCTGCTTCTTCCCAGAGATGCCACCACAGCTACTGCAAAACCGTAAGCTATTCTTTTTCCAGAAAATTCTATTGCGCCCTTCCTTCCCCCCCCCCCACATTATCTCTTTCCTGGTTTCCCATGCAGGACTACTTGTTGGATTGAAAAGCAATTCAGCTTCTCTACACGTGTTGTGCGTGAATTTCTAGTGCTTCATAGATAAGATTTGTGATGCTTAAGTCTAACCCAAGGCCACACACAGTTGGGTTTTTAAGACTTCTGGTGTTAAACCACTGAATAGCTCATAGTTTGGAAATTTGGAATTTCTAACCAAGACACATAATAGCTATCATGTCAGACTGTGTGTGTGTATGTGTGTGTTCCTCTTCTCCACAGACAATATGTGTCTGTGTGTGTGTGTGTGTGTGTGTGTGTCTATGAGGCAAGACCTGACACAAACATTTACCCAGCCCACATAGGGAATGAACATTAGTGATTCTACCAAAGTCCAACTTAGTAAACCAATGTGTTTGTAGGGTTACCTCCAGGAATATGAGTCAGGGGTTGCTTACAGGAACATGAATGATTCACAGACAACTGTGTCACTAAAAGGCACATTCCTGGGACTCCCTGCTTGACTTGAAGGTAATTCAGATGGTAGGAGAGTCTCCTGCTACTTGGCTGGTCCAGAAGTCTCTTAGAGGCAGCTCCACCTCCTCCCCTCTCTCTTACAGTTGTTTACTGCCTCTGTAACCATGGAGACTGCATCAATCCTGTTAGCCTCAGCTCATAAAATTTACCTCTTGTATCTCATACCTTCCTCCTCCCTCTGGGAAGGAATGTTTCAATTTGGAGGAAATTGGAATGTTTCGATTTGGAAGAAATTGCTAGATGGCAATAACTTGAACTGATTGCCTAGTGTTTGTAATATTCTGTGGGTGAGCATTTCCTGAACACCAGAGAATCTCTTAGGTTTTATGTTGACCTCTGGGAAACCCAATCTCCTGAAGCCTAGGACTGATGACAACATGAAAAATACTGGAAAGCATTCGCAATAATGGTGTCTTTTGTATCCTTCCTGGTTGTTCCTTTTCTCCACAGACAATATGTGGTGCTGGTCCCGTCAGAGTTCTACACAGGAGTCCCTGAAAAGGCCTGTGTCAACCTCAACCATGTGAATGAGACTGTGACGCTCAGCGTAACTCTAGAGTATGGGATGCAGCACACAAATCTCATCACAGGCCAAGTTGTGGATAAGGACGCCTTCTACTGTAGCTCTTTCATGGTCAGTGTCCCACCTGGGATGTGCAGTGCTGGTAGAGGAAAAGTAACTGAGTTGAACTTTATATTCTCATTCATCAAAAAAAAAATCTTCATTAAGGAAAAATAATGAATACAAAGATACAAAGAACACTTCAAATTGCCTTTATAATACTTACAAACAGGTCTAATAGAGTGCTTAAAAGGTTACTGTCGCTGTAAGAATGATTTAATTTATCTTAAAATACATTTCTGAGGGAAATATTATTTATATTTTTACAGATATAAATACTGAGATTCTCTTTTCTTAAGATTTATTCAATTTTATGTGTATGAGTACACTACAACTGTCTTCAGACACACCAGAAGAGGGCATTGGATACCATTACAGATGGTTGTGAGCCACCATGTGGTTGCTGGGAATTGAACTCTGGACCTCTGGAAGAACAGTTAGTGCTCTTAACCATCTCTCCAGCCCCTTGAGATTCTTTTTTAAGGTTTATTTTCAGATTAAATTGTGTCTCTGTGTATGTACACATGAGTGTAGGTAACCTCTGAGACCAGAAGAGGGCGCCCTGGAGCTAGAGCTGTGGGCAGTTGTGAAACATGAATGTGGTAGCCTAATTTAGGTCCTCTACAAAAGCAGTGAGTTCCTTAAGTGCCATCTCTCCAGCCTTTGAATACTGATCTTCTTAAAAGCCAAATTATTCATGTAAGATAGATGGCAGATGCTGGCCTTGGAAGGTGGAATAGGAAAATTAATATTTTTAATAGCAAGACTTCACTGTGAAAATACAAGGACACCATCTTATTCACTGTCCTGACTGCTCAGAAGAATGAGCTGTTGTTTTGCAATGTTTTCTCCTAAAATCATGTGACACAATCATTAGAGTCTATGGATATAACAGGAAATTGAGTCCTCGGCACCTCCTTACCAGTTCTCAAGGATTCACAAAGAAAATAGATCCCTGTAGATGCTGAGCACCCAGAAGTAGACCTGAACATACTCTCTATGGGTTTCTGCAGATCTCAAGTTCGCCTTTACCCTCGGCATTCATTGTTGTGGAGATAAAAGGACCCACGCAGCACTTCATAAAGAAGAAGTCGATGCAGATAACAAAAGCTGAGAACCCAGTCTTTGTCCAGACAGACAAACCCATATACAAACCAGGACAGTCAGGTATAAAGAATTCACTGGGCAAAAGCAGCTGCAGGGTGGGGTGGAGGGTGGGGTTTGGTGTTGGTCTTTATAACTAAGCTGCAGTCATGGGACCTCTGGCCTTGTAGTCCCACTGTGTGGGGGGGGGGGGCAGGGAAGGTGTCTCACAGCAAAATCTCTGTTTCAGTGAAATTCCGAATTGTCTCTTTGGACATCGGTTTTCGCCCACTGAATGAAACGGTGAGTCTCCTGTCGGTGGGTGAGGAAGGAGAATGATTGCTTACAATGAGAAAAGTAAACAAATATCTAAGTCTGATGCTTTAGAAAACCTGAACTCAAATAAGAGACACCTGACTCTACCACGGAGAATTGCTTGAGAGCATCCATGCCAGGAGCATATGTAATTGTAGTGTTGAGACAGCTCACCAACTGCATTCTCAGAGTAGAGAAAGCATTAAGATCAAGCTGGGTCTGGCTATGCATGCTTCTAATCCCATAAGGTGGGAAACTGAAAAGGATCACAAGGCCCTGGCCTGCCTGGACCACATAGTAAGATGCTGTCTAAAATATAACAACAAAAAGATGCTCATTTGCAAATGTCCTCTTAAAAGATTTCAGCCACTTCCAGAATCACATCTGTTTTCTCTTAAGCAAGTATCAATTCCATAATAATAATAATAATGTACTTATCATTCAAATCTTTCATCCAAATAGATTTCTTCAAATGTATGCTAGCCATAAAAGGAAATCCATGATTTCTTAAGAGACTTATGTTCTGAACTAGACATGTAAAGAGGTAATGGATCAAACAGAGGACCTCTCCAACTTTAGACAAGAAAAACAGAGACTTCGTTCCTCTATGATATAGGCTCTATCACCTGATGTCATGCTCATCTCTGACATCTGTGACTATGTGGGCAGCACCAATGGGCCCGATGGGGGAGGGGAACACGAAGGTGGGTGGGTAGAGAGGGAGTGTGGGAGGGGAGAATACGATCCCAACTCATTTTACAACATTCTCAAAGAACTGGTTAAAAAGGAAATCTGGTCTGGAACAGGAAATAAGCCATTGTGTGAAAAAGGAAGCAATAAGCTCAGTAAAATTTAAAGACTAATTTTTACAAAGATGTTTCTTTTTAAATTCCACTGCACACTCACGCTGCTTCTTTTTCTTTTCAGTTTCCCGTTGTTTATATCGAGGTAGGTGCCAAACCGTACATCTCAGTCAGAATGACGGTGCCCAACAAGTTCCACAAGACCCTGTGTCTCCTTTCAGACTCCATTTCACCTCTACTAAACAAACCCTGTCTTCTCTGCCGACCTCAAGTTCTTTGGGAAAGTAAAGGGCTGCAGTACTTCACCACGGTGTGATTTGTGGCTCCTCAAATACTTCTGGCTGAAACAGACACACACACACACACACACACACATATATATATCAGAAGGAAGTCCATTGTGACACACATATGCAGGGTCTCCCTTCTAAGCACTAACCTGCTTGGCTTCCAAGATCAGACAAGACTGTAGCAACTGGGATGGGATAACTGTAGGGTTCAAAGGACCCCAGGGCTGGTGGCCTCACTGTCCGTTACTTAGGTCTACAATTTTTTTAAGCTGGTTAATTAATTAGCACTAATTCACCAACCGCCTATTAAATTTCCAGTGTTATTACCTAATAAGCTGACCTCTAATCAAATTATTTGTTTCAATTCCTTACATAACTAATAATATCTCTCTATAGTCTCCCAAGAGGAACCGAATTTTTCAATGGCAAAATGTCGATCTACCAGAAGGACTCCAGCAGCTCTCTTTCCCACTGTCTGTTGAGCCAGCTCTAGGTACCTACAAGGTTGTAGTGCAGAAGGACTCAGGGAACAAAATACAACACTCCTTTGAGGTGAAGGAATATGGTAAGAATTGTACAAGTATAAGGCGTTTGTGATGGTTGGACCCTTAAGGTTACTTTTCTGTATCTGTGTGTGGTGTGTGCATGTGTGTGCATGTTGGGAGTGTGGTATGTTCTCACTCTGTATCTGCATATGAAGATGGAAGAAGTTGCTATCAGGAAACCAATCATAAAACATGATTCTCAAAGCTCCCCAGAGCTTCTATGACGGTCACATAATAATACTTTTCACACCTATGGGAGAATTTGGAAAAGGAAGGATTCAACAAGAGGAAGTGGCAAATCGCAGAACATGACTAACAAGTTCTGAACTGGGCATGGGTAGTCAGAGCACAAGAGAGGTGGGGGTGTGCAACTTCAGCTCCCAGAGTGGAAGATTCATGGGAATCAGTGAAGGAGTCTGCAGACCTTCAGTTCAGTAGACCTACAACAACATGTCTGACAGTGGGGCTGAGGATGTCGTCTGTCAGTTGGAAGAGCTAGCATTTGGTTAAAATGAGAGGAGGGCAGGGAGAGAGAGATAAAAACATCAAACTTGAACCCACTGGCCCTACTGTTCCTAACTGTGCTGGTCTTCAGACCCAGTGATGTTTCACCCACCTTTGAAATCATGCACAAAATCAGAGGAGTCTGGGAAATGTAGTCCAGTGTCCCCAAGTGACCATGGTACAAACTGCTCACAGTAATGAATGGCATCTCTCTCCTAGTATTGACACTAGAGCTCCTTCCATGTGATTCTTTGTCATCGATTCCTCTAATAAAATCCACTTGTAATATTTATGAGGTCTCCTACCTACTTTCACCTCCTTTTTTCCTCTGTTCCAAACAGTTTTACCCAAATTTGAGGTACTAGTAAAAATGCCCAAGACTATGACTTTCACGGAAGAAGAACTTCTTGTAACTGCTTGTGGCTCGTGAGTTGCACTTTTCTCATCTTGTTTTGGCCTCCGTATCCTATTTGAGATGGTATTTTAAGTAATATTTAGTAAGGCATTACTTATCAGCACTAACAGGCATTGGATAGAGAGTACAAGAAGAAATCTATGGCCACGAGGCTAAAGCTACAACTTCACAGTTGGTCTAAGGGAAGATTCAGAGACGTTGTCCTACATCAGCTCCGCAGGAGGGGCTTAATTAAAATTAGAATCCCTGGCCCCACCTTCAGAAATTCTAGTTACAAATCTAAGGCAAGCCGGCGGTGGTGGCGCACGCCTTTAATCCCAGCACTTGGGAGGCAGAGGCCAGCCTGGTCTACAGAGTGAGTTCCAGGATAGCTGGAGCTATACAGAGGAACCCTGTCTCGAAAAAAAAACAAAACAAAAAAACAAAACAAAAAAAATCTAAGGCAAGAGCCACTAGTCCTCTACCTCAACATGGGTCACAAGGCATTCTAAAACAGGAAGCTAATTCCACCCTTGCATGCACCATATTCAGCAGAAACAAACTGAGTCATCCTGATGTTATTTACAAATCATGTTCGTATTTTGCAGCCACTTCTTTCCCAAACAATTTCTCAGTTATTGTTTTAAAATACTTAGAAATATACTCTTTATGTATCTTTTTTCTCCTTTTTTATATAAAATAACATTGGTAATCAGCATCAAAGACAATCATTTTTAAATTAATCATGTAGGTATGTGCACATGTGCTACATACATGGGCAGATTCCCAAGAAGCCCAGAGGCAGTAGATCCACTGAAGCCCTGAAGCAGCAATGGCAGGCAGCTGTGAGCCACCCAACACAGGTGCTGGGAACAAACCTCAGGGCCTTTGTGTGTATGGGAGTTTTGCCCACACATGTGTCTGTGTCCCACATGCATGCCTGGTGTCTGCAGAGACCAGAAAAGGGCATCAGAGTCCCTGGAAGTTGCTGATGATTCTAAACCATCAGGTGGGTGCTGGGAATTGAACCTGGGTCCTCTGGAAGAGCACCAGTTACACTTATCTATCATCCTTCCAGTGAACAGGACAATCTTATTGCAAAACCTCAACTAAACAGAGAGAAAGAGCTGGGAGTGGTGGCCTTTAATCCCAGCAATCAGGAGACAGAGACAAGCAGACCTCTCAGTTTACATCAGCCTGATATACATAGCAAGTTCTATGCCAGCCCAGGACACACGAGAGCTTGTCTCCAAAATTAAAAAAAAAGAAAGAAAGAAAAGAAAGGAAAGGAACAGAAAAGAAAAGGAAGGAAGGGAAGGAGGGAGGGAAGGAGGAAGGAAGGGGAAGAGAAGCAAAAAAGGAAGGAAAGAAAGAACCTAAATCAGTATTTTTTCATTTAGAGACTTTTTCAAAAGGTTCACCAGCTACTTTGTCTTAAAATTATTGCACATTTTCACTTAGACAGGATGAAGCCTGGTATCACGAGCCTTTCTGGAGTGCAAACACCAGAGATAAATAAATGCAGTGGAATGGTGACTGGGTCCAGTCAGGTAAAGAAAACATCCTCGACATTCACATTTGATTGTGTTCTTGTTCTAGATACACATATGGTAAGCCCGTTCCCGGTCTGGTGACAATGAGTGTGTGCAGAAAATATTCACGGTACCGCTCCAACTGCCACGGCCGAAATTCGCAAAGTATCTGTGAAGAATTCAGCCAACAGGTATGTAGAAGGCGCTGCCCAGTTCTTACTTTGTCATGAGCTACAGTGCTAAGTGCAATGCAATAGGACTTACACTTGAAGTGTCATCAGGCAAGACTTTGGAGTAGGGAGAAGAAATATGAGAATGGTTATTGGTATTAGGCGCCCAGCTGAAGGCAGGGATTATGAATCTGTAACTGCGTCCATTTGGCCAATTTTGTAATTTTCTTGCCAATAGCAATAAACATGCCAAGTTCTAAAAGAATAAAGTAGCATTCAAACCTGGCTTTTGTCACAGTAGAATGAGTCAGGTGTTAAGGGCTGTGGGAATTCAGTAGCACATCATTTCCAAATGACAGAGGGAAGAATACCGAACAGTAAATGAGCTTCTGGTCCAGAAGAGGAAGACCTGGAACACAGCAATTAGAGGCCCTTATTATGCCTCTGAGGAGGGATAATTGAGGGAGACAACGGAGAGTAGAACATTGCATTGAAAGCATTGGATGTGGCTGAGTGTGGAGGGTCAGGCCTCTAAGCCCAGTCACTGGGAAGCAGAGGCAAGAACAGGAGTTCTAGGTCATCCCTGGCTATGTAATGAGGTCAAGGCCGATGTGGGCTGAACGAGAACTAGTCCCACAAAGAACTGGTGGCCCTTGTGAGATGTCTCTGTAGCTAAGAACACTCGTTGCTCCTGCTGAGGATCTAGGTTCAATTCCCAACACACACATGACAGCACACAACCTTCTGTAACTCCAGTTCCAGGAGTACCTAACGCCTTCTTCTAGCCTCCATGGGCACTGCATGCACGTGGTGTATAGACACACATGCAGGCAAAACACCCACCGATGGAAAATTAAATTAAAGATTCCTAAAGTTGTGTGTGTGCGTGCATTCTGATTTCAGAAGAAGGATAGGTAAAAATGCAGGGATAGCTATTAGAGTGGGCGCTGTACAGAAACTGAAGGAAAGTTACCGAGGCTTCAGGGAGCTCATCAATGAGAGGCCAAAGTGGATGGTGTGAGGATAAACAATGGGAAACGTTGCTAAATAATGTCAGTTCACACTCTGCCTGTCCAGAAAATGGCTCATGATGTCTATAAATCATCAATTATGATGGAATTCTGAAGAGGAGGAGCAGGTGTGTGTGTGTGTGTATGTGTATGTGTGTGTGCATGTGCGTGTGCGTGTGCGCGTGCGCGCGCGCGCGTGTGTGTGTGTGTGTGTGTGTGTGTGTGTGTGTGTGTGTGTGTGTGTATGTGTGTGTGTGTGCTTAGACAAATTTTATAGCCCAGGCTAGCCTCAAATTCACTATATATTCCAAACTGACCTCAAATAATTCTCCTGCTCCAACCTCCCAAATGCTGGGATTACAAATGTTTGTCAACATGTTCAACTATAATATAATTAAATTTGTTATGCAATGAATATTTGCATGTATGTGCAAATAGGAAACAAATCTTTCTTAAAACATAGGTCACAATGCTTAATTCAGAAACCTGATTGTTATAAGGATTTGTCTAGTCAGAGGCTATGCATGTTCCCAATGTCTTAGACATCAAGAAAACACAGGAAGTGATAAATGCTGGCAAGGACACAGAGAAAAGGGAAACCTCATGCAGCGAGCATATAAGCTACTCCAGCCAATAAGGAACTCAGAAGGGAAGTTCAAAAAATAAAAAAATATATCTATAATATGAAATACCTGGGTGTTTACCCAAAGGATTCACATACCACAGTCAACATGCCACACTGGCACATGCACAGTTATTATAGCACTGTTCCCAACAGCTACGTTATCAACCAGCTGAGGTGTCTGTCAGTAGAGGAATGGATAAGGAAACTGGTGTGATCTGCAGAAGGAAATGTTTTAGCCACGAACAGAGGCAAGTTATGTGACTTCATAGGAAAATGGAGACAACTAGAGATAATCCTGGTGAATCAAGTCAACCTCAGAAAAGCCAGCATCACACGGTGTGCTCCTATTCATGGCCTCCGTCTTTTATAGAGATATATAAAATCACGCATGTGTTTACATATGATGGGAAAGAAAGCGAAAAGAGAACTGCATAGGGTAGAGGTCCTCAACCTTCCTAACACGGCAACCCTTTCATACAGTGCCTCGTGTCATGGTCACCCCCAGCGAGAAAATTATTTTTGTTGCTACTTCATAACTGTAATTTTGCTACTGTTGAGAATAGTAATATAAATATCTGTGGTTTCTGATGGTCTCAGGTGACCCCTGTAATAGGGTTATTCCATTCCCCCAAAGGGGTCACAACCCACAGGTGGAGAACTATGGACCTAGGTGAACTCAGGAACTAGGGGTGAGGAGCAGAACGAGGAGAAGAGAGGGAGAAGATGTGTTAAAGTAAATCACATACTCTCATGTGGTGAAGTAATGAAACCCAGTGCCATATACGAGGAATGTAGACCAATATGTTTAAATATATCATATAAAACGAGCGCATGGCCAGTAGTCAATATTTAGCTAGAAGTGGTTATGGAAGACTCTTAGAAAATGTTATGCCTGAGGTGACTGGAAAAGATGGAGAGGACGTTATCACTTGAGGAGTCACACGTGCAGAGAGCTATAATTACGAAATATGACGGCACACTTGGAAACTCTAGGAGAGCTGATGTACATAGGATCCATTTTTGGAAGAGAGGGAGGTGAAGTCTGGCTGTAAATAACCCAGGGATTAACAAAGAAACAGTGTCATCCTTGGAGTTGGGAAGGATAAAACAGCCAAAGGTACCTGATTGCTTAAAACCTTTTTGAAAAGTTATGGAGGGCATTTTCATGGCAAATCAAAGAACTCGGGAACTCTCCCCCTCTCTACAGGCAGATGAAAAAGGATGTTTCAGACAAGTTGTAAAAACCAAAGTATTCCAGCCCAGGCAACGAGGCTACGACATGAAGATAGAGGTGGAAGCCAAAATCAAAGAGGAGGGAACAGGTCTGTATTGTTTTTTTTTTTTTTTAAACAAATCTCAGTTAAGCAGAAACTTACCAGACTTCCATTCCATTTTGAATATACTTCATGGTTTCTGCATCTCGTGAAAGTGGCAGGTTGCCAATGTCAAGAAATAAAATATTTAAAAACAGAAGGTGTGTAGATGTGTTTGTATGTGTGTGTATAACAGTAATAAATTTTCCGTAAGGAATGTGAAATTCAAGGGAAGAGAGGATGTGAAGGGGAGTAATTAATTCTAATGCAGAGGTGGGAGATTCTTAAGCCTGCATTTGATGTGCTTTGTGCAGGGTGAGTGACATCTGGAAAGATCAGTAATGGGCAGAGAACAGCACAGGAGCACAACTCTTTCTCAGGATGGAGACTTTTGAGTCATCAGTGAGGAGCTTAGACATGGTTCTGAAAAGTATGGCTAGCTTCAGATGTATTTGATAATGATCTAAGTAAACAGATACTTTAGAATGATGCTAACAAAAGATATACAGGATAAATTAAAAAATGTGTTGGTTAGGATACCTCGTAAAGTAGTCACAGATTATTGTAGCATCCTGTAATAACAGAGGACAGATGAGGTGGAAGTAGAAGGTAAGTTTTGAATCCACAACACTGACTTCATGTTTGGTTTTTTTTTTTTTCAGGAACAGAACTAATTGGTACTGGATCATGTGAAATCACAAATACTTTAAGCAAAGTGAAATTTACCAAAGTGAATACACATTACAGGCCTGGGCTACCTTTCTTTGGACAGGTAAAATATTCTCTCCTGTAATCATAGTAGGGACGTGAAGTGTTCTTGTGTGTGCAGGGTGTACACATATACATGTATATATCTTTACATGAGTATAGGCACACATGTATGCAGGTGCATGTGTGCGTGTCACGTGCATGTCTGGAGGGAGGCTCCAGGCTGATGTCAGGAGTCCTCCTCAGGCACTCTCTCCGTAGTCAGCGATGCAGGATCTCTCGTTTAAACTTGGAACTTGACAGTTCTGGCTAGTCCAGCAAGCCGGCTTGCTCCAAAGAGTCCTGCCTTTACATTCCAAGCTCTAAAGTCATAGGCAAGCTGCCACGCCCATCAGCATTGGTGTAGCGCTGGGAACTGAACCCTCATGCAACACAAGAAGCATTTCACCCACTGAGCCATTTCCCCAACCCCAGGCATGAGATATTTTGAGAAAAAAATAATTGCAAAGTCAAAATATATTACAACAATTATTTAGAAAAAGAAATTATAACAAATTTTACATTTATCAAGTATAGTGAAATGTTGAAAAAACAAAGCAATATTTTAATCAATTTCCTTCCACGCCTCTGTAATACTTTTTTGGTGTAGTTTGGCTATATTCTCCTTGAGATATGTTTGTTTGCAAAGAGAATATTGCAATATATTTCTTTGCAAAGAGAATAATGGGAAATATTCTAATTGCAAACAAAGCCTTTCTGATGCAATTAGAAATATTTTTTAAAGTAATTGTGTTAGTCCATCTTTCCATTACTATAATGAGATTAATGAGATTCTTGAGACCATTAACTTATAAAGGTTTTATTTTAGCCTGGAGTCTTGGAAGTCTCTATCTGTTATGAGCTGTGTGTGTGGTGACACCACTAACTACAGTGGAGGCATAGACTTTAGGGTCTTTGCAAGACAATTAACACCCAAGGGGCATCAATAATATGTCATCTAGATGATAAAAATTTTAATTACTGAGAAAATTTTAGACTTCTTTTTCAGTACTAAAACAACATAAGGTTGATAAATGTAGGACAGATGGTACAATTAAGTGAACTGCTCACTTACATTCATATAGCATAGCTAAGGTTTTAGGCATTTTTTTTCAAGTTGCTTTTACAGTAAATAATATTTGGGTTAAATGCATGGGCAATTCCTCATTTATATTTTGAATTTTATATCTGAATTTGACTTCTACGCTTTTCTTATTTATTTTAATATTTCTTATCAAGTTGGAAAGACACTGATAAGTATTCTGTGGTTTGACAAGGTCACCACAGGTAGAGAGAAGATCACAAGAAAGCTGTAACATATACGTTCACTAGAAGATGGACATCGAGAGATGACAGCACAGCGGCTGGGGAAGTCAGAGCAGGAACCTGGAGGCAGGAACTCAGGCAGAGGCCATGGAGGCATGCACCACAGGCTTGCCCACGTGCCAATCCCATGGGGAACATTTTCTTGGTACATGTTCCCCTCTTCTAAAAGGACTGTAGTTTAAGTCACATTGACATAAAACTAACCAGCTAAGACCCTATCCCATTGAAAATATTTGTTTTTAAAAAGGCACAAGCTGTAATGGAGAGGTTCATTAGCTGGCTATAATCATTCCACTTTAGATGCAGTTATCAAGATGCAGCACTGTACTCTAAAATTGTACAGCATTGATGATTTTAATTAAAAATAATAAAATAAGGAGGTGGGGAGATGTCCCAGTGGCTAAGTACTGCACTTTCAGAGGACCCACGTTCAGTTCCCAGCATCAACATGGCAGCCTACAACCACGTGAAACTCCAATTCCAAGGGATCTGATGCCCTCTTCTGAATCCGAGGGCTCCAGGCACACACATGGTGCACAGACACCCATGCAGACCAAACACCAATACACACAAAATAAAATGTAAATAAAATCATTTAAAAGAAATAAAATAAAAAATAAACCATCAGTTTTCAAAACCAGAAGAAATATTTAAAAGAAATATCACAATTTAAAGCTCAGAAAATAAGTCTCATTTGCAGATGTGAAGATCTTCAGGACAGGACAGGGACTGAGCAAGAGACAAAGATGTCAACTGAACAGACTGGAAAGATGGGGTGGCTAGCTGCCATTTGTAACTGGCTATCACTTTCCTGTTTCTAGGTTCTTCTTGTTGATGATAAGGATAAACCAATCCCCAACAAAAAGTTATCCGTCAGCGTGTCTCCAGCTGCATACCAATCCACGGTTACGACGGATGAGGATGGATTGGCCAACATTCACATTGACACTTCTAACTTCACATCTCCATTTATGAGAACCTCAGTACGTAGAAGTGGGCATGTGAGGCTGAAACGGCTTAGGTCACGGGACTCCAAAACTTGAGGATGTGTGAGAGGGAGGCACCTGAACTCCAGGGACAGATGAAAATGTGATAGGAAATAAATGAAACTGAGTAATGTGGGAACAGGTAACGGGAGGCAGAAAACCCTGTGTCAGGAACGCCTACAGTGTGCACTGCCTTCTGCGACACTGGGAGGATCCTCCTGGGATTGCCTTGAAGCTTTTGGTATTTTCACGGTATCATCACCAGTTAGATTTTTACCTGATTCTTTTAGCATAATTGTTGTTTGTGCCTGAACAGTCAAGTAATATTATGCAATAGGGCCATAAAAGGATATGGCAGTAGCTACCTACACAAGGCCTGAATACCAGGCTGGACCTAGCATAGTAGATGAGAGAGGAACTCAGAAGGCCCCACCCCTGGCAGAGGAGCTAGATCAGTGATTCTCAACCTTCCTAGTGCTGTGACCCTTTAATACAGTTCTTAATAAATTATTTCTGTTGCTATTTCTTAACTAATTTTGCTACTGTTATGAACTGTAATGCAAATATCTGATATGGGACCCCTGTGGAAGAATTGTTTGACACTCCCCAAAGGGTTGCAACCCACAGGTTACAAAACACTGAGCTGGCAGAGGGAGGGAAATCACGTTCCTCGATGTTATAGCCATGGATACATTGCCCCCACTCAATCAAATGACCCATAACACATACTCATGAGGCAACCCTAATTAAATGCAATGGGTCACACACCAAAAAAGGCACAGTAGGAGAGAGACTCTGGTAGAAGAGATGTTCCGGGATCGGTAATAGGATAAAAAAGATTCATGGGGAACTCAGTCAAAAAATATGTACGTGAAATATTATAAGTAAAATAAGTGCTCATATGTGCAACTAATGAAATAAATCTGAACAGAAAAAGTAGACATGGACTTTGCAAGCATAGTGAGCATTTCTTAATCCCAGCACTCAGGAGGCAGAAGCAAGAGGATGGTAAGTTTTAAAGCCACCCTGAGATACAGAAGTTTAAATAATCTTAATAGGAAGACGGAAAAGTGGGTATAGATTTAAGAAAACAATCTTTTTACAAAAAAGATATCATATAAGAAGTGATGGATGGATGGATGCATAGATAGATAGATAGACATACAGATAGACGGACGGATGGACGGATGGACGGATGGACGGATGGACGGATGGATGGATGGATAGATGATAGACAAACACTAAATACAAATGTCTTGTTAATTTTCCATTAGGTCACCTACAAGGAGAACAATGTCTGCTATGATAACTGGTGGCTTGATGAATTTCACACACGGGCAGATCATTCTGTAACCCGAATCTTTTCCCCAAGCCAGAGTTATGTTCAACTTGAACTTGTTCTTGGTACTTTAGCCTGTGGGCAAACTCAGGAGATTCGGATCCACTACCTCTTGAATGAAGATATCCTGAAGGATGAAAAAGACTTAACCTTTTACTATCTGGTAAGAATGAAAGTCACTGCATCTCTTTCTAATTGTATAGACTCCAAATTTCCTAGGTTCCTCTCAAAATAATGAGTTTTATGGAACATCAGTGTTATATTTAGGTTTTTGTTTTTTATACTGGAAGATAAACTGCTTCCTATGAAGTTATTCATGCTTTAGTTCACTGTTTGTTTTGTTCACTATTGAAATAATGACTCTAAATAACATTTCTTTATTTCTATAAAAAAACAAGTACCACATTTACAATAGTTATAATTTCTGTTTCATCTCTTCATAGTCTTAAGACCTTGGATAATTTACTAGGCTTCTTCCTCAAAGACAAGTTATCTTACCTGAATACTTGAAACAATAATCCATGTAATTATTAAGCAAATTTAATTGTTCAAGTTATCTTATCTCAGAATTGACCACACAGAGAATAAGCAATACATTTTGTTTATTTTAAAATAAAAGTAACCAGGGGCTGGAGAGATGGTTCAGTGGTTAAGAGCACTGGATGTTCTTCCAGAGGTCCTGAGTTCAATTCCCTGCAACTACATGGTGGTTCACAACCATCTGTAACAGAATCTGATGCCCTCTTCTGGTGTGCACTCATACATAAGTAATTAGAAATGCAAAAAAATAAAATAAAAAGAGTAACAATAGAAGATACTTGTATTATACATTTATCTTCACCATATATTTCACATACAGTAGGTGCTAAAAATACATAAGTTCATACTTTTCACACATTACTGGGAATGATAAATACTAAAGAAAATAAAACAAAATTATGTACTTGTTATTTTTTATTGGATATTTTATTTATTTACATTTCAAATGTTATTCAGTTTCTCAGTTTCCTCTCTGGAAACCCCCTATCGTATCCTCTCTCTCCCTGCTTCTATGAGAATTCTCACCCACCCACCCACCCACCCACCCACTCCTGCCTCCCTGCCCTAGCATTCCCCCTACAGTGGGGCACCAAGCCTTCACAGGACTAAGGGCCTCTTCACCCACTGATGTCCAATAAGGCCATCCTCTGCTACATATGTGGCTGGAGCCATGGGTCCCTCCATGTGTATTCTTTGATTGGTGGTTAGGTCCCTGGGAGCTCTGGGGGGTTTGGTTGGTTGATATTGTTCCTCTTATGGGTCTGCAAACCCCTTCAGCTTCTTGGGACCTTTCTCTAGCTCCTCCATTGGGGACCCTGCACTCAGTCCAATGGTTGGCTGCAAGCATTCACCTCTGTATTTGTCTGTCTCTGGCAGAGCCTCTCAGGAGACAGCTATATCAGGATCCTGTCAGCAAGCACTTCTTAGCATCCACAATAGTATCTGGGTTTGGTGTCTGTATGGGATAGATCCCCAGGTGGGACAGTCTCTGGATGGCCTTTCCTTCAGTTTCTGCTCCTCACTTTGTCTCTGCATTTCCTCCCTTGAGAATTTTGTTCCCCCTTCTAAAAAGGACTGAAGCATCCACACTTTGGTCTTCCTTTTTCTTGAGCTTTATGTGGTCTGTGAATTGTATCTTAGGGATTCTGAGCTTTTGGGCTAATGTCCACTTATCAGTGAGTGTATACCATGTGTGTTCTTTATGTACTTGTTATTTAAAACACACACACACACATATATGTATATATGTATGTATATATATGAAAATGATGGAAAGGAAATATAGTAATAATTACTTCTGAGTTGCAGAAGCATGATAGTTGTTTACATATGATGAGTATGCTAACAGACATACCTTAACCTGTCTGGGCAGACAGACCTCACATGGTAATGCGTGTATTTCCTTCTATCTTCAGATCAAAGGAAGAGGAAGTATCTTCACATCAGGAAGCCACGTGTTGTCGCTTGAACAAGGAAACAGTAAGCATCTTTTGATTTTATTTTTTATTTTTTAATGTCCTCTCATCTTGTCAAACCTGAGCAACTGAGCGAACCGGGGCTTCTCTCACATTACAGGAAGTGCACAGCAGCCCTCTGTTATTCAGTGAGGAAGTTGTTCAGAGCATTTCTGGATTTTAGGGTTTTATTTCTGAAGTAAAATATATTAATTTCATTAATTATTTTCAAAAGCAAAAAAATCATCAAAAATGTAAAAAAAAAAATGATGTAAGGAAAATTTTCTTCATGGATTTGTGTGTTGGGTCCCTATTGCTGCCATGAAGGGTTAGTACACATTTCCTGGCACATAACAACCCAGGTTTCTTGTCATATATTTCTGTCCAGAAGTCTCACTGGGCTCAAGTCAAGTTCTTGGCAGGACTGCCTTAGTTCTTGAACTCCGGGGAAGACCCAGTGTTCTTGCTTTTCCTGAACGCCTCCGCCACGCCCTTCCTTTTCCTTCAAAGCCAGCACGAGGCACTCCATCTTGAAACCTCACCTGTCTGTCTCCCTTTCATAACCATCCTTATAATGACATTGACTCCACCTGGATAACTCAAAACAATTTTCACTTCTCATGGTCCTGGTTTAACATCTGCAAAGGCTTTATTGTCATATAAAATAACATACTCAAATCATACTCATAACAGATCTAGATATCGAGGATTAGAATTCTGCTTACCACAAGCATTTTGAAATCCATGTGCCCATCCACCCAGTCAAATTCAGCCTCTTGTCAACAAACACCTCAGTCCATTGCAGCCTTTCCTTAAGCCCTCAAATCTCATATAATATATGCAGAAAAGCAGTCCCAAACTAACTCATTTAAAATCATATAGATTAGGCATCGAGGCCTAGGATACATTCGATGCCTCAGTGAAAATCATCTGTCTGGAGAGATACAAAACCCATGCAGACAGACAAACAACCTCAGATTCGAACACAGACCGTCCATCCTCTCTGGTTGGTTTCTCTGTCGTCCTAATTCAACACCACTTGCCTTACCACTAAGCATCGCAGGCGCAGGCGCAGGCGCAGGCGCAGGCGCAGGCGCAGGCGCAGGCGCAGGCGCAGGCGCAGGCGCAGGCGCAGGCGCAGGCGCAGGCGCAGGCGCAGGCGCAGGCGCAGGCGCAGGCGCAGGCGCAGGCGCAGGCGCAGGCGCAGGCGCAGGCGCAGGCGCAGGCGCAGGCGCAGGCGCAGGCGCAGGCGCAGGCGCAGGCGCAGGCGCAGGCGCAGGCGCAGGCGCAGGCGCAGGCGCAGGCGCAGGCGCAGGCGCAGGCGCAGGCGCAGGCGCAGGCGCAGGCGCAGGCGCAGGCGCAGGCGCAGGCGCAGGCGCAGGCGCAGGCGCAGGCGCAGGCGCAGGCGCAGGCGCAGGCGCAGGCGCAGGCGCAGGCGCAGGCGCAGGCGCAGGCGCAGGCGCAGGCGCAGGCGCAGGCGCACAGGCAGCTGTTTTTGGGTCCTGTACTCAGAGGGAGCACACACTCTCCCTTTTGCTGAGGTGAAGGGGAGATCTATGAGTCATACATAGAGCCTCTTCAAACAGACTCTGGAGAGAAAACTTTGTGGCTGAGCATGGTGACACTTTCACTTTTCGGTGCTGTTAGCTGGAGGAGTTTCTCACTCAAGCCCGGAAAGTGCCCTGTGTCCCTTAGAAGCTGCATAACCTGAGTTATTTTTTCTCAACAAGTCCTCCTTGCTTTGTGATGAACACGTCTCGGTTTCGGTTTTCACTCCTACCAAATCTTACTGCACACAGCCAGGCTGGACACCAACGCTTCTCTCTCTCTCTCTCTTTTTTTTTTATTGAATATTATCTTCATTTACATTGCCAATGGTAAAACCTTTCCCGATTTCCCCCCTCCCCAAAGGCCCCCAACCCCTCCTCCTACCCCCTGCCTCTACGTATATGCCCCTCCACCCACCACCCACCCCTGCAGCTCGGTTTCCCTTTGTTGGGGCCTCTATTGAGCCTTTACCTGACCAAGGACCACTCCTCCCACTGATGCCCAACAAGGCCTTCCTCTGCCACATTTTTGGCTGGAACCATGTGTACCCCTTGCTTGATGGTTCAGTCCCTGGGAGTCCTGGGGCATCTGGGTGGCTGAAGTCATTGTTCTTCCCATGGGGCTGTAAACCCCTTCAGCTCCTCCAGACTACCCTCCAGCTCCTCCATTGGGGACCCCACGTCCAGTCCAATAGTTGGTTGCTAGCATCTGCCTCTGTATTTGTAAGGCTCTGGCAGGGCCCCTCCGGAGACAACCATTGCATGCTCCTTTTGGTATGCACTTCTTGTGGTCCATAGTAGTGTCGGGGTTTGGTGACTGTTTATAGGATGAATCCCCATGTAGGGCAGTCTCTGGGTGGCCTTTCCTTCAGTCTCTGCTCCACACATTGTCTCCCTTATTGCCTCTGTGAGTATTCTGTTCTCTTTCTCAGAGGAATCAAAGCACCCTCACTTAAGTCCTCCTTCTTCTTGAGCTTCCTGTGCTGGGTGAATTGTAGCTTGTTTATTTTGAGCTTTTGGGCTAGCATCCGCTTATTAGTGAGTGCATACCATGTGTGTTCTTTTGTGATTGGGTTGCCTCGCTCAGGATGACACTTTCTATTTCCATCCATTTGCCTAAGAATTTCATGAATTCATTGTTTTTAAAAGCTGAATAGTACTCCATTACATGCTCCACTATGTTCATAGCAGCCTTATTTATAATAGCCAAAAGTTGGAAAGAACCCAGATGTCCCTCAACAGAGGAATGGATGCAGAAAATGTGGTGTATATATACAACACTTCTCTTTAATCTTCTCAATCCCTTCTTTCTTTTTGCTTCCCACATAACTTCGGGAAGGCAGTCCAGAGAGAACGTCTGCCGTCCTGCGACAAGAATCCCCCTCCGCCATAGCCCTCACTGGCTGCAGTTTTTTTTTTTTTAATTATTATAATCATCCATACTTATCAGTCATGCAAGTTAATGGGTTTCACAGTGGTGTCTCCATGCGTGTATGGATCATATTTCGGCCTCCATTATCTTTCTCATCCTCTTCCCCTCCCCCTCCCTTTCCTGGGCTCTTCTAGTAGTTTCAGGTCATTATTTTTCCTCCTGTAAGAGAAACCACACTATGCTAATCTCTTTTTTTCTGACTTGTTTTGTTTAACATAGTCCTCCAGCTCCACCCGTTTTCCTGAAGATGACATAATTTCATAATATTCCATTGCCCACATGTACCATCTTTTCTTGCCCACTCATGAGGTGATGGATGCTTAAGTTGACTCCATATCAGGTGGTAGTGAGCAGAGCTAAAGCAAGTGTGGATATTTTTGTGTCTTATTTCATGTCCTTCTGATAGATACTCCAGAGAGGTGTAGCTGGTGCATATGTTAATACTACCTTTGGCTTGCTGCGAATCCTCCATGTTGTTTACCTCAGTGACTGCACTAATTTACAGTCTCAGCATCTGCATTTTAAGGGTCCTTCTCCTCCACAGCTTCTCTGGCATTTGGGTTGTTTGTGTTTTCTTTTCTGACTGGAATGAGGCAGAATCTCGGTGTAAAAATGATCTGCACTTCCCCGATG
Source organism: Apodemus sylvaticus (assembly GCF_947179515.1). NCBI lineage: Eukaryota > Metazoa > Chordata > Mammalia > Rodentia > Muridae > Apodemus > Apodemus sylvaticus. Next base: position 164,575,947 of record NC_067473.1, on the reverse strand, counting down.
GCTACAGACGCTGAATGCCGTCCATATTTATCAACTGTGAGCTTCTACACGTCTTGCACATGTCACTTGCCCATTTTATGTTTAAGTCGTTTGTTCTTTTTTTTTCTTCTTTTTCTCATTATACATATTCTGTATCTCAATACTCCGTTCGGTGAGTAGCTGCAGAAGATAACTCCCACTGAGTTATCCCTCCTGAGGTTGTGTTTTCCCTCCTGAGCTCAGCATGTTTCCACAGTCACCCACCTCTAAACGCAACTGCACTTTACTTGATTTGACTTTTCCCATGAAGAGTAGTGGCTGTTGGCCGCCTCTAACCCACCATCTTGAATTGCCAAACACCTGGCATTACTTCTCTGTGTTTTCCCTATCTGTTTATACCATGTTAAGTCTTCGCTAAGATGTCTACTACACCAGGACTGTCACTCAGCATACTTCCCAGAGGACTTTTAGCATCTTGATTCTACCAGTCTAATAAAGATGCAGTATTCCCATCTCTGAAAGCAGGCTCACCATGGGGTCCTTAGGTCTATAGCATCCCTTCAATCTCTGCAGTCTCACTATAGTTGTGTTATCAGTCTGTTTAAAATTTAAAAGGGGGTGGAGACTGGAGAGATGGCTGAGTGCCTAAGAGCACCGGCTGCTCTTTCAGAGACCTGGGTTCAATGCTCAGCACCCACGTTGTGGCTCCAGTTCCAGGGGATCTGATATTCTCTTCTGGCCTTTGTGGGCGCTGCACAGACACCCATGATGGCAAAACACTTATATACATTAAATAACATAAAATAAAATATAGAAATTTTTGGAAATATAAACATATACTAAATGCTTTTTCCTACTTAGCAGGGGGACAAGATTAAAGTTTTATCTATCTATAACAACATTATTCATGGGATTGGAGAGGGCCCAGTGGTAAGAGCACTGTCTGCTCTTCCAGAGCTCCTGAGTTCAATTCCCAGCAACCACATGGTGGCTTACAGCCATCTACACTGGGATGTGCTGCCTTCTTCTGGTGTGCCAGTATACATGCAGATAGAACACTTGTAAATAAAATAAATAAATATTAATTTTTTTAAAAAACACCATTCATTCAGCATGCATTTATGAAGCACCACTGCATGCACATTTGTTCAGCATGCATTTATGAAGCACCACTGCATGCACAGTGGCAAAGGCACAAGTCTTTGTTACATGATACAATATGAATTCTTAAAATAGTCTAAAGATTGTTATGATATGAAATTAAGAATCCACTCCAAATCCGTAATCCTGAGTCTTCTTTATTTTCCAGTGAAAGGAGTATTTTCCTTCCCAATTCAAGTGGAGCCAGGCATGGCTCCCACGGCTCAGCTGCTTGTTTACGCTATTTTGCCCAATGAAGAACTTGTTGCTGACGCTCAGAAATTAGAAATCGAGAAGTGTTTTGCCAATAAGGTGGGTGTTTGTGTCTAAGCCTGATCTTTTATTCTATCCTTTATAAGTGTGGGCAAAAAAGAAGTACTATCTATTTTAATTTTTTTTTCGAGACTTAGTCTCTCTGTGTAGCACTGGCTGTCCAGGAACTTAATATTGATCAGGTTGGCCTAGAACTCACAGAGATCCTCCTGCCTCTGACATCCAAGTGTTAGGACTAAAGTCACATACCTGGCTTAATAATTATTTTAAAAGCACAACACGGGACTCTTAAACATTCCCCCTAAGTATCTCTCAGGTTAGTGAGAAGAGTCACACACTCCTTAACAGTCTAGTGGCAGCAGTGCCCAAAGGAGTTGGCCACAGGCTGAATTCTTTTTCATTTAAAAGATTCATGTGGGGGCTGGAGAGATGGCTCAGTGGTTAAGAGCACTTACTGTTTTTCCAGAGGACCTGAGTTCAATTCCCAGCAACCACCTGGTGGCTCACCACCGTCTGTAATAGAATCCAATGTTCTCTTTTGGCGTGTCTTTAGACAGCAACGATATATACATAAAATAAATGAATCTTTAAAAAAAAAGATTCAAGTGGGTTTCAAAATCTATTCTACAGCAAGCTTTAAAATATATATACTGCTGTCTTTTGTCTGCATGTGTGCCTGTGCACCTTGTGTGCCAGAAAAGGACACGGGATCTCCAGGAACTGAAGTCGGATGGTGTGAACATCCTGGGACTGGGAAATGAACCCAGTACTCCTAATGCTTAAGCATCTCTCCAGGCCCTGTATCAAACTTCTAAATTATTTTGAAATATTTTGATATCAAACTTTCCATTGAAAATACTGCTTCACTGAGCTGTGTCAGTCTTGTGCCACCAGTCCCTTAGCAAACTTCCATTCCATACACTGCAGGAGAGTGCACCACTGCGACTTTAAAGTTAGATCCTCAATATAGACAGAACTGTGTGCAGGCCTTTGAGCTCCACTAAACTATAAATAAATTTTACCCAAGCAGAATTGGCACTTGTTATCTGATTTTTTTTTTATTCGAGTAGATGGGCTCTGTCAACTTCAGCCACTTTTTTTCTTCAAAACTATAACTACGAGGATAATGTCTATTTACAGCAAGCAGGCATTTCTATATTGCACAGTCACAATTATTCACATTGCATAGTCACATATAGTCATTGTGCTGTGATCTAAGGAAAAAACGATGTGGATTGATTCCTGTGTAAATCTTCACTTCATCTAAGGAGCACAGCTAGTTAGGCATCATGTCCAGAAGTATCATGCTGGTTCCTCTATGAATCTCCTGTTTCCGGCACCAGCCTCCAGGGTCTTCACTATGAGTTGTGTGTAGGTGTGAGGGGAAATCTTGGGAGGGCCACTCAACTCTAGCAATGGGCAGCAGCCCTTAGCCTGGTGAGTTAGTTTCTTCACACTCCAGACATGAAGCTATCTGAGAGCATATAATTGACAGAAAAAAAAATTACTTTCTACTCAGAATCAATGCCTGACTGAAAACAATTTCTCTGATTCTGGAAATCTCTGTGTAATGGCACAAAAATTCTTGACAGAAGCCAGACTCTATTCAAAGCTATGTTTACTTCAGATCAAACACCTTTTCACTTAACCCAAGGTGGAAGAAAGCATGAACAGTAACTCAAATGAGGATTGGTGTGCCACTCACCAGAAGACTGACTGCCAGTCACACAAGTGGCAGCAGAACAGATCCGGTGCAGTTACTAACTCACACCCCTGATCAGGCGGAGCGAAGAGGAGCCTGGGAGAGTGAGGAAGGACTGGGGTCAGACAGGGACGAGTCTCTTCCACCCAGTACTTTGTTTTCAGTTTTTTATCGGACAGAGAAAAACTGTCTTCTATTTTAAAACATCTTTCCTTTAAGACAGTGTGTACACATTAAATATGTATTAGTTTAAATGGCTTTTCTGACTGCTAGCCCAGCGAATGCCTGTTCACATGTAGTTGGAAGGCAAAGGAGAGACAAGCGTGTAGGTCGGGCATGGTGAACGCATACTTCTGACGTTGGCCCTCGTGAGGCTTCAGAGAGAGCCTGGGTTACACCGTGAGTTCAAAGCCAAGCTGGGATATGTACAGGGATCCTGTCTCAAATTAATTTAAAAATAAGTCAAATGATTAAAAAAAGGGAGAAGAAGAAGAAGAAAACCGGTTTTGAGTGTAGATCTGAAAGTCACTCTGTCCCTCAGATGAAGAGCGGCCAAGTGACAGCTTTCGTCATCAGCTACTGTGGAGTCACATACCCCACGTGAATTGATTTTCCATGTTGCTAAGGTGGAATAAAAGTGGTGTATGACGTTTTTTGTCTCCCTTCTTAAGAGTGTTTCCAAGACCATACCAGATTCTGTTTCAGTGGGATCAAAATCTACTTGCTTTCCACCAGTTACAAAAAAAGAAAGAAAGAAAGAAAGAAAGAAAGAAAGAAAGAAAGAAAGAAAGAAAGAAAGAAAGAAAGAAAGAAAGGAAGGAAGAAAGAAAAAACCCTAGGCATTGTCGAGACTGTAATTAATACTCTTTTTTTTTTTTTTAAGATACTGCTATAATCATGTGCTCTTTGCAGGTAAATTTGAGTTTCCCATCAGCACAGAGCCTGCCAGCCTCTGACACACACCTGAAGGTCAAAGCCACGCCTCTGTCTCTCTGCGCCCTCACTGCAGTAGACCAGAGTGTGCTGCTACTAAAGCCGGAAGCCAAGCTCTCACCTCAATCAGTAAGTCCCATTGCAGCCTTGAGTATCAAAAGATGCTGACATGGCCAGACCATAACCACAAAGGACAAAATACTCACAGTGATAAGCATGACGCCGTCCCCTAACAGTCACTGAACAGAGTGCTTTACAGACGCATCTCCCTTTACCCTGGTGATTCTTAGCAAGTGAGTAATAATTCGGAGTCTGTCTTATCACTTAACAAACGATAAAACACAAATAGGATGTGCTAATTATGTTTTAATAAATTTTAAAGAAATTAAGTTACATCCGGTCCTTTTGCAAACCGGCCACTAAAACCGTGGTGATTTAAATTCCATATTGAAAGTTGCCACATTAAAATCCTTCAAGCAGTAGAACAAGAAACAGTTTCCCTTTGTTCTCCTCCAATGTACAGATCTATAGTTTGCTGCCAGGAAAGGCAGCCCAGGCTGATTACTTCGGTGCCCCATTGTTCGAAAACAATGAGAACTGCATCAACGCAGAAGACATCACTCACAACGGGATCGTGTACACGCCAAAGCACTCTCTGAGTGACGACGACGCACACAGCATTTTTCAGGTAATCCCTCCTGAAAGACAGCAGATCTGAGTTCTAAGTCTGTGTTAGGATGCAAAAACCCAATGCTTCTAAGCACCACAACCTAACCCTTCCCTTTCTCTAACAAAATGATAAATAAGAGAAAAGAGTCTCAGAGGCATGGGTTAATTTGTACACAAACATATCTACCGGGATTATTTCTCGGGCATCTTATAGCAAGTGGTTGTGTGTGTGTGTGTGTGTGTGTGTGTGTGTGTGTGTGTGTTAGAGACTAATACATATCATTAATATATAAGTCCATTCTAACTGGACTAATATAGAATCTCAACATGGCTTTGATTTATGTTTCTGATAGGTAAGGAAGTCAAACATGTTTCATATATTTATTGGCCACTTATATTTCCCCTTCTGAGAATGATCTATCTGTTCATTTTATTAACCTGTTTTCTTATTGGATTGATTTATTGCTGTTTAGGGTTTTTTGAGTTCTTTGTATATTATAGATAGTAATCCTCTGTCAGATATGCATTTGGCCAAGATTTTCTCCCCTTCTGTAGACAGTCCCTTCAAAAATCAATTTACTGGTTTCTTTGTTTCGCAGTTTTTAAATTTCATAAGGTCCTATCTTTTAATGCTTAGTCTTATTAAAAAATCCACTTAAGAAGTATCAGTCTGTTTTCAAAGTATATTTTTAAGATTAACAACAGCTAAATAGAGCTATGATACTAAAGTATATCCAGATAGTGTTAAATTTTATCCTTTCAAAAGAGACTAAAATTCTTTGTTTTACCTTAAAAACATATATAAGTCTTCCTCTAGAGGTCCATAGCTTAGTAGAGAACAATTTAAATCACCTCTTTTCAACTTTCTAAAATCATAGCTGTTTAATCTTTTATTTTATGATTTCTTTCTTCCTATTTCACACAATAACTGCCACTCACAGCTGTGCCCCACCCAGAGTCACGCAGTTTCTCACACACTGTGAGATAAGACATTGAGGGTGTTTATTTGTGACTTACATTGAAAGTGAACTGTGAGAACAGTGACTTGAAGGTTCAGGTGATCACAGTGTGGGTACTTGGGAGCAGATCTCAGTGACAAAAAACTGAGAAAGAAAAGAGAGAGAAAATCCACAGAAGGTGAGTGAGTATAGATCCTCGGGAAGGGGTAACCAACACGACCTATGGTTTCAAGAGAAAAGGTGGGGAAAGAACAAAGTCTCGGCATTAAGTCCATAAGTTCAGTCTGTCTGTGAATGCATTCACACAAACATATAGATGCAGGTATTTTGTGAGGAAAAGGAAAGTAACATAAGACGAAAAAGAAGGAAGGATGGAAGAAAGGAAAAAGGGAAGGAAGGAAGGAAGGAAGAAACAAAGAAACAAAGAAAGACCATTACAGAGGCATCAGGAGACTTTCTTAGGGTTTTACTGCTGTGAACAGACACCATGACCAAGGCAACTCTTATAAGGACAACATTTAATTGGAGCTGGCTTACAGGTTTAGAATGTCAGTCCATTATTATCAAGGTGGGAACATGGGAGCACCCACACAGGCATGGTGCAGGCAGAGCTGAGAGTTCTACATCTTCATCTGAAGGTTGCTAGTAGAAGACTGACTTCCAGGCAGCCAGCATGAGAGTCTTATAGCCCACACCTGCAGTGACACACCTGCTCCAACAAGGCCACACCTTCTAATTGTGCCACTCCCTGGACCGAATACATACAAACCGTTACAGAGACAATATTTTAAAGTAGGGGTAGAAGAAATGGACTTGAATCCCATTTCATAGTCATTAGCCCCATGACCGTGCCCTTCTGGGACAACACTGTGTTATAGATTTTCCCATTCAACACAGACTCTTTACATTGATCCTAGGAAACCATGTGTCAAACAGTAATGAAATAGCAGCATGAACCCAAGAAAAGAATCATAGTCTCAAGATTGGGTTTTCTAACACCTTTAACATGTAATGTTTTTCCAGTCTATAGGATTAAATATTTTTACCAACTCCAAAATCCACAAACCACGCTACTGTCAAATGTATCACTACTATTCATCTATGGCAGGAGGTAAGGGTGTGATTTGTTTGTCTCTTAGAATAATAAGACAAAAAAAAAAGATGCTTCTCTTGAGTAGGGTGGGTGTTTAAAGAGCATTTTTACAGTACTGAGTCTTAGGCTCCTCACAGCTCCTGTGGCAATGCGTTCACAAGTCACATCGGTCAAATGTGGGTGTGATTACTGTTTCTCTCTTCATGTCCTCTCGTCCCCCAGGCTTCTCTCATCCTTGCTTCCCTCTCCTCTCTCCTTTCCCTTGTCAAAACTGGCATCCTAGATGCCAATCATCTCGCTTCTTCATTACCCTGTCCTCTGTAGACACCGCTCTTAAGTCATTCACGCCAGCGTCCATGGCTTTGGTCAGAGCGAGTGCCCCCATTTCAGCAGCTGAGCTTCATGCTGCTTTCCCAGGGTTTTTCCATGTTATACTCACACAGAAGCTACTTGTGAGCCCATTTCTTTGCTCTCCCCAAGTCTTGCCTCAAAAGATCTCTTCATCCTAATTCCATGGTGTTTTATTCTATAATTACACTTACAATTTGTTTAACTATGGTAAGCATACTCCTGAAAGAGACACTCTACCCTGGAGGGGCTTTTTGATAACTTCTGAAGGTGCCTTCCCGTCATAGTGAGCACATTTGCACAGCCACTGCCCTGGAATTTCCTCGCCATCCCTGGCTTCCCATCAACCTCTAACCACCTTAAGTTCCACATGATGAAATCTCGTGATCAGGTTACAGCTGATCCCAGAGATATATATTGGACTTCTTAAACTTGGCACGCTCATAACTTCTTTTCAAATGTAACCTTGGCACGTACCTGTATCACACAGTTACAAATAAGTGTCCAATGAGAGTGAATCATAAAGAAATTTATTTTAAAAAAAATTCTTCAATATGCATATACATTTGCCATTCACTAAAGACAAAAGCAAATTTGCATACTAATAGGATAAATGTGCTTGTCTATATTTTCGTAAAGAATTAAACTTTAGATTTATATTGGATACTTGAGGATCTGAAGCATCTTCAGTGTTTCTCAGCCTTGATTGATATGTTGACGGTTTACTCATCAATGCCAAGAGTGGCACTTCACATAAATACACAGTAAAAAAAAACAGTAGATGCGTGTTTATGGCCATTTCAGAAATCATTGGACATTCTATGCCAATGCCATGCTAAAACTTGTCAAACCATGCTTTTACTGAACTCGAGCCAACAACTCAAACAACAGCAGCTTTTTAAACTCAGAAATTCTAAATGATATAACCTAAAGACAGACTAGTTTGATACCTTTGTGATAGAAAGAAAATATTAAAGCTCCTTACTGTTGTAAATAAGCCATTATGCTTCTATAGAAAGCAGAAACCAAAACAGCTGTGGTTCATAGCACATGACAGCCTGGAATCTGAGTCAGGGTGTTTCAAATGATGCAGGGCCGTGCAAAGTACACATGTTGCATGCTTGGGCCCAAGGTTATAAAGAACTGGGCAATGCACACTGAGAGCATGCCTGAGACTCACAGCATCTTTGATTGTGGATCGGTTTTGAGTCATATATCTCTGAACTCTAGCTCCGACTAATTTCCTTTCTTGTTCTTTGGTGTTCACTGCCAGTGCCCGTGAGAGACATAGCTATCATTTCAGGAGAAGAGTCATCCTAAAGAAAGCTTCATTTGCTTTATTTATAAAGAACAACATACTCACCTCTATTTGATGAAGCAATATAACTAATGTATAAGATATAAAATGTATAAAATATAAACTATTAAAAATATTAAAAAGTGACTGTTGGGTAGATAGATGACCCTCTTCTCCATAAGAAACATATAACCATCCAAAATCAGTTGAAAGAAAGGTCACTTGCCGTCTTCTCACGATAGCGCCTCAAGCCTTACCTCTGGCTGCAAGCCCAGGAGCCGGTTTCAGAGCAATGCCGATGACCAGCTCGGGGATGATGGGCCCCTCAGAAAATGCTCAGGTGGAGGAAGTGAGAGAGACAGTGCGGAAGTACTTCCCAGAGACCTGGATCTGGGACTTGGTGCCACTGGAGTGAGTTGACTGTCCCCTGGGATTTAGCCTAGGTGAAGGAGTGAGTCCCGCTCTGCAACTTTGGGTCCTGATCCTTTCCATTCTACAGTCTCAGAGCAAAACAATCCTTCTCCCCCTTATGTGGTTCCCAGTCAACAGAAGTAACAGAAACTAGGAAGCTGTCTTCTCCCTCAGGGAAAAAGAAAGAGAGGAAGGAAAAGAGAGAGGGAGGGAGAAAGAAAATAAAAATGGGAGGGGCAGACAGGGAGGGAAGAAGAGGGGAGGAGAGAACTTTTAGAGACCAACAGAAGCATCAACCCCCTAGATTTAGTCCTGTGTTTTCTGTGCTGTTTCTGAGTTATCACTTTCTGGTTTATTTGTTCATTTGTTCATTTGTTCGTTTGTTTGTTTGTTTGTTTGTTTGTTTGTTTTTCCTGTCCTTTTTCCTCCACACCAGCGTATCCGGGAACGGTGAGTTGGCAGTAAAGGTCCCCGACACTATCACTGAGTGGAAGGCCAGTGCATTCTGCTTGTCTGGAGTTACTGGCCTTGGGCTATCCTCCACCATCTCCCTTCAAGCCTTCCAGCCCTTCTTCCTGGAACTCACTCTCCCCTACTCCGTGGTGCGAGGAGAAGCCTTTACCCTCAAAGCCACCGTGCTCAACTACCTGCCTCACTGCATTCGGGTAAGGGCACTTCGCTGTGGGTGAACGGGAACCCCAACACCTCTCATTACCTAGGGGTCCTCAGGCCCCTCCTGATGCTACGTGAGACGCGTCTGACTTTAGAAGGGAGCAAGTACTCAGAGAAAAATTCTCTGACGACAGAGTATTTCCATTCAGGACTCTGTAAATGTTGCTAGATTCAGACATAGTTTCCACATGATTACTTATACACACACACACACATTTGAGAGAAGAGAGAGAGAGTCTCAGTGTGCACACAGCCCAGTCTGACCTAAAAACTCCCACCTTCCTGCCTCAACTAGCAGTGTGCTGGAATTAGAGAGTGTTGCCATGCCCAACTCAACTACTTCATATTTAAAGTCTTTCTAAAGAAACGTCTCTTCCTCCACTAACACGGAGAGCTCCAGGCACTTACACTATTCCTAATAACCCTCAAGTCCCACAATGCAAACATCTAACCGTCAAAGTACGTGCTGTGGTTTATTTACCCATTCTGGTGCATCTCAGTCTCTGGGCTTCCGCACTCTCCTCCTGTTAGCTTCTTGCCCCTCGTCCTGATTCCTTCTGCCTGTCTGGGTTTGGGAACAGATCCGTGTGGACCTAGAGAGTTCTCCTGATTTCCTGGCAGTCCCAGTGGGGGACCACAAAGACTCTCACTGCATCTGTGGAAATAAAAGGAAAACCACGTCCTGGACTGTGACCCCAAAGTCGCTGGGTGAGTGGCAGAGCTGTTGACCGATCTCATGCTTTGTGTCGCAATGGTCTGCTCTGGCTCTGATCCCAGTGCGTGCTTTTCCTCCTCTTGAATTTAAAACTAATCAACCAAGCAGAAAACTGTACATTTTGGGGGGTTGGGGGCAGATAACATTTAACACAGAATAACTGTGTTTTCCTGAATTTTCAAATACGCTTATGTATGTATGTATGTACACTTATGTATGTATGTATGTACACTTATGTATGTGTGTATGTATGTATGTACACTTACGTATGTATGTATGTACACTTATGTATGTATGTATGTACATTTATGTATGTATGTATGTACACTTATGTATGTATGTATGTACATTTATGTATGTATGTACACTTATGTATGTATGTATGTACACTTACGTGTGTATGTATGTATGTATGTATGTACACTTATGTATGTATGTATGTATGTACACTTATGTATGTATTTCAAGCCCAGGGCGTCAGGCTCAGCAGCAAGCATCTTCAACAGCTGAGTTATCTCACTGGCCTCAGTGTTACCATTTAAAGCCATCAAAATTTTATCTCCCAGGGGAGGTGAACTTCACAGCTACTGCAGAAGCCTTGCAGTCTCCAGAACTGTGTGGCAATAAATTGACAGAAGTACCAGCGCTTATCCAGAAGGACACTGTAGTGAAGCCCGTAATAGTCGAGGTGTGTGAGTACTGAGTCTGACATATGACGTCATACTTGTAATCTAGGTGACTATACCGTATTTCTAAGTTTGTGTGTGGGCCTACAGATCAATTTTTTTTTAATACTTAAAAGTGACTGATCTAGGGTCTTTTTTTACTTGTATGTCTTGTGTCATTTTTTTCTTGTATGTGATGTGTCTTTTTTTTCTTGTATGTGACATGTCATTTCACCTTTTGTTTTTTTTTTGTTTTGTTGTTGTTGTTGTTGTTTTTACTTTCAATGCTAAGCCTGAAGGAATCGAGAAGGAACAAACATACAACACGCTGTTGTGCCCACAAGGTAAGTGTGACAAACAGAATTCTCAGCTTAAGCCATTTAGAAGAATGTCTAACTATGGAAAAATCATCCCTGGGATATGGATTACTCTGAAAAAAATAAGACAAAAATGTGTATGCTATTTCCACGCACACCTGAAGATATCTCATGGAGGGAAGCCCTTTCTGGGTGAAAATCTCTCAGGGTGGGCTCATTTTCCCCAGGGTAATAAGGGTAAGCACTAGTGAGGATTATCATTATTGTTGTTATTGTCCTATTTTAAGGATAATAAAGAAGAGGATAATGAATAAGGATGTTCAGGATAAAGAGAAACATTGCTTAGTGCTGAGAATTACAACCCTTGACTGGGACAGGATTCTTTCTAATGCACCGTGTCTATAAAACTCCTCCTCAAACTCTGTTAAGGATGCTGAAGGATCTGTGTGGCACTGGTCTGTTGCACTATTACATTAATAATTTAAATACATCCATACTTGTGCTTTGATTGACAGTATCTCTCAGGCACCAGCATAGATGCCAAAACAGTATTTAACTGATCCCGTTAGTATGACCAAGTAAAAATCTCCATCTAAAAAAGTTGTGTACCATCTAGAATGTTCCTCGGGATGAGGCTCTATCTACAAGTCTGAGATGCCTTCCAATTTACAAAGGGGTCACAGCCTATCAAATCCACCTCAAATTTGAATAGTAGGAGTCAAAATACATCTACCATACCTAGCCTATGGGACACCACAGGTCAGCCACACACACGTTTGCTCTTATAATCCCATCCTGGCTCCAAGCAGAGGAGGCCTGACACTCACCAGCCTCGCTAGAGGGTGTGGCTGTATCACTAGTCAGGGAAAGGGACGATGCTTAGACTTCAAGTTGCTTGTTATTTCTATTGACTGCATGCACATCATGTTCATACGTGTGACTGGAGCCATCCTAAGTCACAAACAGTGGGTGTGCGTATGTGTGTGTTTCCATGGAGGATGTATATGTGCATATGGAGGACAACGGTCAACCTTAGACATAACACCTCAGGTGCTATCCACCTTATTTTTGTAGGACAAGGCTTTTCACTAACCTAGTAAGTAAGACTAGTCTGCTAGCCAGCAAACCTGAGGGATCTCCCTGTCTCTGCCTCCCCAGAGGTGAGATTACAGATATACATTACCATGCCTGGCTTCCCCTGCACCCATGGGTTCTGAGTACCAAACTCAGGGCCACAAGGGAACGGTGTCCTGAGTAACCTACCTTCCCAGCACATGCTTTAATGGCCGCTAAGTCCCAGGTCCATTCATCGTTGGTACACATCTTCTTTCTGGGCTCAGATTCCTGCGTTCAGCCTCAGCCATACTTACAGGCTTAAAGGTCTAACAGAGACCTCAGAAGCACCCTGCTGGCAGCGGGAAGCATTGCTAACCCCACAGCCTCTGCTACCTCCTACTGTGATGATTTCAGACTTCTACACATCAAGTATAAAAAAACTTGAATCTGCCTTGTCACGTTATTTCTCTTGTACTCTGCCCCAATTCATTCACCAATCTAGTTGATGCCACTTTCAAGTTAGATCAGAGTTCATCCACCGCTTGCCGTATCTTCTGCCGTAGTCTCTTCTCTGGCTGGACTGTCTAAATGACTTCCTAGACTGAGCTGCATGTGGTGGTGCATTCTGGAAACTCCAACCATTAATAAGTAGAGGCAGGAACATCATAAGTTTGAGGCCAACCTAAGCTTGACAGTGAGGACACATCTCAAACAAAACAAGTGAATTCAGTAATTTCCTAACCGACCTCCCGACCCTCCTTCTCACCCCCCCTCGTCCCCTACAGAAAGATTGCTCCCTTCAAGAATCTGCCAAATCCGTCCAAACATGCCCTTCCTCCGCTAGCTCCTTCCATAGAGCTAGAACCCTTACCATCAGTTATCCTCAAGCCCTCCCCGCCCCTAACCATCACAGCCTGCCACTTCGACTTTGTCCCAGCCACACCAGCCTTCTCCATCTTGAAACACACTGCTCCTGCTTTGGTCTCTGGAGTCTTTTTACATTTGGCACACTTTTCCTGGAAGTATCTTTCCAACAATATCTAAAAAAAAATCTTGCGCCATGACTTGCTGATAAGTCTTTCCACGGTGAGTCACCGCCCTCCTCAGCCCCCCACTTCCTGATTGCCCGCACTTTACTAGCTCAGCCCACACACAGACTCTTTCAATGTTCTCCAGTGCCCACCACTGTCTACCTCACTAAATCCGTCGTTGCTTATTTACCGAACCCTCCCCGTAGGAGTAAACAATCTGAGAAATCAGGAAATTGGTTTTGAAAACTGCCACTCACAGCACTTGAGAGGGACCTGGCACATACCACACACTTAACACGTATAGGTGAGACGAAAGCCTTTGTTAAATGTTAACAACCATGGGAACTGCAGCTAGCGAGATGGCTCAGTAGGCAAAATGTTTGCAGTGCAAATGTGAGGACCTGAATTTGGATCCCCAGCCCTCATATAAAAGCTGAGCAAGACAGTGTACACCTGTAACCCCAGTCAACACTAGGGGACTGAGGAACTGGCCAGGAGAACCCCAGAGGACTGCACACACACACACACACACACACACACACACACACACACAGAATTAATATAATACATGAGAAAGAGGTAGTCCTCTGTAAGGAAAGAAATCATATAATCAATAAGAATTTTGCCATAAAACAAATTGGTGGCTTTGGGAAAAGCTGAATTGCATCAAGAAATTGACTAAGGTCCAAGAAGATATGAAAATGTTGCATCTAATGATAAGGAAAAATATTTGACAAACAGAGCATTTCTCTCACCACCCCCACCCCCGCACGCACACACTGTAATTGTCTACTGTCTTCTTTCATTAGATACGGAGTTACAAGATAATTGGTCACTGGATCTTCCACCCAACGTGGTTGAAGGTTCTGCCAGGGCTACATTTTCCGTTTTGGGTAAGTCTCTCAGCCCAAGCTACAGCAGCTTGTCCCTCGCTGTAACACTGTGTGTGACGAGTGTCGTCACTGAGTACCAGATGTTAGACTGAGAGAGGGGGTGGCGAGTTCAGGGCTACCCTGTGCATAAATGAAACGGCCTAAACGGATGCTGCATGCAGCAGCGTGCTTTGGTTAATTCAGACAGCTGAGAAGGGCTGTGTTCTCATCTTCCAGCGATCCTCAGGGGGACAGTGTACCCTAGAGGATATGGAAATCATAATTCCGTTTTTCCAGACATCATGACCCATCAGAAAAGATGTCGTCTCCTGCCACTTAGTCTCTTTCCTGCTCTCTATGTGTCCTGGAGCCATCTGTTTTTCTCACTTCTTGTATAACTTTCTTGTCTTTCCTTCTATTAATAACATGGTCTCTTGGTTATATTTTCTTACTACCCACACAAGCCATCTCTATATCTCTTTATATTTCTCTATATTCTCCAGGTGATATACTAGGATCTGCCTTGCAAAACCTCCAGAATCTTCTCCAGATGCCCTATGGCTGTGGGGAACAAAACATGGTCCTTTTTGTCCCTAACATCTACGTCCTGGACTATCTGAATGAGACACAACAGCTGACAGAGGCGATCAAGTCCAAAGCCATTAACTACCTCATCAGCGGTAACCAACTCTACCAACCCATCTAAATGCCCTCTGTTTCGTTAAGATTTGGTCACTACTGTTGCTGTGATTTCCAATCAAATGCCCCTCTCAGGAATAAGGATTCTCACCAGTGTCAATAACCTTAGAAGCATGTGATTAAACCATCTTTCCTCAATGGTTCGTTCACAGGGTTAAGATGAACAAATAATAATTGTTTAATGTCGCTCTACTTCATAAATGACTGAGATTCCCTCCCCAGGGTATCAGAGGCAGCTGAACTATCAGCACAGCGATGGCTCCTACAGCACCTTCGGGAACCGTGGTGGGAGGAACAGCCAGGGAAATACTTGGTAAGATGACGTTGTGTCTTCCTGCTCTGCTGATCCGAGGCCATTTTAGGAGTTAGAAATAGCTGTTCTATTGCACCTGGGATTCATTTCTAGAAGATTTACTTATTATGAAAACTCCAAACGCCAACCCTACTGATCCCTAACCTCCCACCTCCCGCCTGCTCCACCAGCACAGCTGATAACAGTGCAATCAGACAGACAGGTGTGAGGCAGGAAATGCAGTTATCCACAGCGATGCGGGAGAGTTCTCACTGCCCTTTGGAGAAGACAAGGCAGAGAGCAGGGGGAAAAGAGGGAAATGCAGTTTTGCTGGGAGGGTGCTATCACGGTCCAAAAGGTATCTATTTTATGAGACCAAAAGAGTGACACTATCAACTAACACCCCTGAAATGAGCCCCGCTGAACCATCAAGATCAGTGTCCACAGGCAACACACACACAGGGAGCCTTGACCGTGAGGTGGCCCTGCGGTCTCCGTCTCTTTTTCCGCTGGACAGGCTCACTGCGTTTGTACTCAAGGCCTTCGCTCAAGCGCAGTCGTACATCTTTATAGAGAAGACACACATCACAAATGCTTTCAACTGGCTCTCCATGAAACAGAAGGAGAACGGTTGTTTCCAACAGTCTGGATCCCTGCTCAACAATGCGATGAAGGTGAGGCCCTGCTTCTCCTGTAGAGTCTCAAGGTTGTGTTATTTAGGAAGGGAGGCTTCAGTAAAAGTTCTCCAGTCCTTCAGGTTGGAGAGACGAGTCCACAGTCAAGAGTGGTTAGTGCTATTGCAGAGGACCTGTTTGGGTCGCGCTATCCTTCTCAAGCCATTCATAACCACCTGGAACTACAGCTCCAGATGGCCCAATGCACCCCCTCTTCTGGCATCAGTGGGTACTGCAGTCATGCACAAACCCACACATAGATACACACATATACACATGACTTTAAAATCTTAAAAGAAATCGTTCTCCAGTCCTGATGACATAACTTGGAGGGTCTAATGCTTTTAAAAGAGACTTAGCAGACTGACCAGCGAATCGGAGGTGTGTGAGAGTTCTCCCTCTGTTCCTTCCAGGGTGGTGTGGGTGATGAAGTGACTCTCTCTGCCTACATCACCATCGCTCTCCTGGAGATGCCCCTGCCTGTCACGGTACGTAGCTACCCATCCCTATACCTCCTTCACAAATGTAGGGAACAAAAAAAGAAGAAGAAGGAACCCCAGAACCTTGGCTCCCTGAGGAGAACTCCAGTTTTGTTGGTCTTTGATCTTGGTACATTTCACTGTGACAGGATTGAGCAAGTCCTTTTAAAAAAGATTTAGAGGAAACTCCTCCTTGGCTGTAACAGAGAGGCTCTCGACCCGGGTAGCTCCTTAGCCCGGTCCTGTAATTCTGAAATTGGCTTTCATCCCCTTTTTCAGCACAGTGTTGTTCGCAATGCTCTGTTTTGCCTGGAAACAGCCTGGGCCTCCATCTCACAGAAGGAAGAAAGTCACGTCTATACCAAGGCGCTGCTGGCCTATGCCTTCGCTCTGGCAGGAAACAGGGCCAAGCGAAGCGAGCTGCTTGAATCCCTGAACAAGGACGCTGTGAAGGAAGGTAGGCTACCTCTACTGCAGAGTGTACTGAATTAGATGTCACCAGGGACAGCCCCTCTGTTGGGCTCCCACCTCTCATCCCACATTAACCAGAGAGAGAACAGGAGAGACTGTCATGGATCCAACACCTAAGAGATAGCTATCAGTTTATCGACACACACATGACTGATTTTGTATAATCCAGCTGCCAGTGCTGTACAAGTATGTAAGAGACCCAGAGACTTTCCCCACCCCACCCCATGGTCACCTGGGAGTTTGGTGCACTCCTTGCTAAAGACCTGCTCATTGCCAGGCAAGGAGGCTCACGCCTTTAGTCCCAGCCTTAAAAAGTAGAGGCAGGTGGATCTCTGAGTTCAAGTTCAAGGCCAGCATGGGTCTAGATAGTGAGAACATGTCTTAAAACAAAAAAGAGTGCTTATAGCCGGGCAGTGGCAGCACATGCCTTTAATCTCAGCAGTTGGGAGGCAGAGGCAGGCAGATTTCTGAGTTCAAGGCCAACCTGGTTGACAGAGTGAGTTTCAGGACAGCCAAGACTATCAGGACTATTCGGAGAAACCTTGTCTCTAAGAAACCAAAAAGAAAAAGAGTACTTGTGATTGCTTAAAGCATTTGTGCATTTCATTTGTGCCAATTCATCAGCTGAGCTGTCATCCATAGGCTAGATTTTAAGGCCATGTTTTAAGCTTAAAGTTCCCTCCTTTCTGTTTGAAAGAGGATTCAATGCACTGGCAGCGTCCTGGGAACGTTCAGGAAATGAAGGCCTTACCTTATTATATACCACGAGCCCCTTCTGCCGAAGTAGAGATGACTGCTTACGTGCTTCTGGCCTATCTTACCTCCGAGTCTTCTCGGCCTACACGGGACCTGTCTTCAACAGACCTGTCTACGGCATCCAAGATTGTGAAATGGATCAGCAAGCAACAAAACTCCCATGGGGGCTTCTCCTCCACTCAGGTCTGTGGAGAGACCCTGCGAGGGAAAGAGAAATCAATGAATCGATATAGAAACACAAACTATCAAAGAGCTGATTCATCACTGCTTCTAACTGACATTTTCCCCATTCCTCCATCACCAAGTCCCACCTAATTCACATATGGAGTGAATGTTCAGTCCTCCCTACGCCTCTTACCTTTTCCTCACATGAATCCTCAACATCACCACAGGTCAGCTTCCCAAAGTACTGTTTTTATTAAAAAAAAAAAAAAAAAGAAAAAAGAAAGAAAGAAAGAAAAGAAAAGAAAAAGAAAAAGAAACCCTACTACTTCCATGAGAAAAAATAATAACTTTATTTTCATCCACAGACTAAAATTCTCTACTATTCTACCTAAGCTATTTCCTGTCCACAGTTGTTACATAAGCCCTTATGCTGTTTCTGGAATGGACTTGCTGCCATTTCTGAGACTATCTGAAACATTCCCGCTCCTCCACGGTGCTCCTCTCCCTCTATCAATGTTTCATTACTCAAGAATTATCTTATTTCTCGTCCTTAGTCTTTTCTCTTAAGCTGCATCTCCTTCCATTTCTAACTTGCAACAAATATTGCAACAGGGATTTATAAATTACTGGGGTCATTTTTCCATATGTATTGTAATTTGTGTAAATGATAAACCGCATTCCTCCTGGCATGGCTGGATTGGGTCCCTGAAGGGAAGCAGTGCTAACACTGTACATTAGTGCGGCCTTGCTGTAACTGCTTTCACTGTGATTTCTGTTTCTTTCTTTTCCTCAGGATACAGTGGTGGCTCTTCAAGCCCTCTCCAAATACGGGGCTGCCACTTTCACGAAAAGTCAGAAAGAAGCGTTGGTCACCATCGAGTCTTCAGGGACCTTCTCTCAGACTTTACATGTGAACAACGCCAATCGCCTGCTGCTGCAGGAAGTCAGGCTGCCAAATCTGCCTGGAAATTACGTCACCAAAGGGTCGGGGTCAGGATGTGTATACCTCCAGGTGAGGCCTCCAGGGCCCAAAGAATGGGCATGCAGGAGAGGACATGTCGAGGGTTACATTTCATTGCACAATCAAAATGGAAATCTGTGCTACGGGAAGAGTTGAGTTACTTAACAGAGGCTGCAAGGTGTTCCAGTGCTGAGATAAAGAGTTTTGCTGTTGTCATTTTCAGACCTCTCTGAAGTACAACATCCTCCCAAAGGCAGAAGGGAAAGCGCCATTCGCTCTGCAGGTCAACACGCTCCCCCTAAACTTCGATAAGGCAGGAGATCACAGAACATTCCAGATTCACATCAACGTAAGGTAAATCCTAAATTACAACCAGTCCACTTATAGAACATGTAAAGAAAAAAGGTGGGGGTCAGCCTCTGTGGAAGAAATGCATTGTGCAGAGTTATGCTTTAAAAAATGGGCTCTTGTATTTGTTAACAATGACATATTCTTAACTTTTACTGAAAGGCCTTAGCACACAGAATATATCTCAGGAATATACACATATACATAAACATTCACCTATACACACACATACATATATATATATATACACATACATACATATATACATATACACATACATACATATATACATATATATATACATACACATACTATCTATACATGTATAGATATAGATATAGTGTGTGTGTGTGTGTGTGTGTGCGCACATCCTATCTGAAGAGAGGAGAGGAAAATGGTGGCATTTCCAAACAACTACACAGATATGGTAGAGTGTAAAGTTTAGACTCTGGCTTCGGTGAGTCCCGAGGAATGCTGTTGGAAGGACTGATCTCTGTGCTTTGTCTACACAGCTACACTGGAGAGCGACCCAGCTCCAACATGGTCATTGTTGATGTGAAGATGGTGTCAGGCTTCATACCTGTGAAGCCAACCGTGAAAAAGGTAAAGCCTAGGCCATCAGTAGAAGTCGGCTGACACTAAACCATTGATGAAAAGGGCTAACCTTAAACCATTGGTAGAAAGGGCTAACCTTAATCCATTGGTGGCAATGCCGTACTATTTGTCAATTTAATTTTATTGATGCAGTTTTCACAGAGCTTACTCCACATACCTGACTCTCCAGAGTGTAATTCCATCATTTACTTCTGTTTATCCTGGTCAGGGTGTCTAATTTCTATGCACTAGCAAACAACTCAGGCATGTGAACATGCTTTCAAAAATATGTATGCACACACGTATATATGAACCTCTTTATACATTCCTAGCATATATATATCACATGTATGTATTTATACACATACATAAGGATAGAAAGGATTCAATAAGTATCATCATTATGACTAGTATTCCTAAAGAAATAAAAATCAGTAGTTTGTATTCACCATAGAAGCCTTTTATATGATAAATGTCTGCAAACTGCTTCTACCATAAACTTTCCTCATTCCATCAACAGCTCCAAGACAAGCCTAACATTCAGAGGACTGAAGTGAACATCAACCATGTTCTAATCTACATTGAAAAGGTAAGACGCTGGGACTCTGCAGGATCTGTAAGAAGTGACGGAGGGTCTAACGAGACCATCAAGAGCCAGGTGATGGTGGCACATGCCTTTAATCCCAGTATTTGGGAGGCAGTGATAGGCGGATCCCTGTGAGTTACAGGCTAGCCTTGTCTACAGAGTGAGCTCCAGGACAGCCGAGATACACAGGGAAACCCTGGAAAACTGTCTTAAGAAACAACAATAACAATAAAAGACCACCAAGAAGTTAAAGTCAGTCTTGCCACCACCCCTTGATCACATACTCATGCACACACACACACACACACACACCATCTTTTGTGCATCATCTTTTGTTAGTTACTTCATACAGATGGAAGTGTGCTCCGCTCTCTTCCAGGCTGTGAAGTAGGAGACAGCACACTCATACACCTTCATATTTCTTAAGATGGTGACTAACGTCTAAGTTAACCATTGAATCCAATTCTCTCCTCTCATCTCTGCAGCTCACCAATCAAACCCTGGGTTTCTCCTTTGTGGTGGAACAAGACATCCCAGTAAAGAACTTAAAACCAGCCCCAATAAAAGTCTACGATTATTATGAGACAGGTGAGTGGGACCCAGACACGCTGAGCTTTGATAGGAGACAGCGCCTAGTTTACTAAAAGGTTACCGTAAACAAAACACCACAACCTTTCACTAGGAAAAAAAGTAAGTCTATGGTCACTTATAATAAGGCTTTTGTATATTGACCTCTTTGGTGCACCTTAAACAAGCTTTAGAGCCATTCTGATGAAGACATCATGGAAAATATTGGTCATGAGTTCTAAAATTTCCCTTTAAATTTGCTTGCTCGGGGCTGGATGATTCTAGCAAGGTAGAAGAACAGAACTATTTTTTTAAAGATCACATCTTGTTACTGATGTGTGACATAAAACCTACCATTTGATCTATTTTTTATGTATGGTAGATAATCCCACCAACGGGTTTTTGGGGGGTACTGTACATAGTAGGAATTATACTATGTTGGCAGTGCTAATGATGTCGCCTCCGAAACTGAGCGCGCGCAGTGCATACACAGCCAGAGCAAGCCTGGAGCCCGCCCTCAGTTCTGATCCTTAGGCCCGGTTCTCTTAGGCTCCACCCCCAATCAGAATAACTTAGTTTAGCCTGTATTTTCATTAATTCTATAGCTATGATATATGCCTTCTTTCTTCACTTGTAGGGCTTTTTCCACAATTAACTACTTTCTGCCCAATCATTTCTGTGTTCTAGATGAATTCACCGTTGAAGAATACAGTGCCCCTTTCAGTGCTGGTACAGTATACTCGAATCTTAGGCCAACTTAAGGAAAGCAAATGAGTATCTGCTTGAGTCTCCATACTAGGCTGGCTTTTTAGTTTTGTGTATTATTAATTGGACTGTATCAGATCCACTGTAGAATTTTTTAACAGAAAAAAAATGCTAGTGAAATATAATTACTAGTACTGGAGTGGTTTGTTTTTAACTAAATTTATGAATTTGAGAGATGTATTTGAGAGAGAACATGAAGTTGGGTAGAGAGGAAGGTGGAAAAGACTTGAGAGGAAGGAGTTGGAGGGGAGAAAGAAAATGGTCAAAATACATAAAATTCTTCAAATTAAGAAATATGTATATAATTTGTGAGAGGGCTGGTGAGATTGCTCAGTGGGTAAGAGCACTAACTGCTCTTCCAAAGGTCCTGTGTTCAAATCCCAGCAAACACATGGTGGCTCACACGTAATGAGATCTGACGCCCTCTTCTGGTGTGTCTGAAGACAGCAGCAGCATACTTACATATAATAATAAATAAATCTTTAAAAAAATGAGACATAAAAATTAAATCATCTAATGTTTACATTCTACACAGACACACACACACACACATGTTTCTAACACACTTTTAAATGTATACTGGTTGAATTCAGTGTCAATGCAATTAGCTGTACGGCACAGCAGGGGAGAACTCATGCATAAGACATTCCTTTAGGTTGATTGACAGGGTCACTCTTTCACAATGAATCATTTCTACAGCACCTTTGGTCCTCATTTTTAAACTTTGTAGAAAATCTGAGAACTGTTTCGTTGTTAAAGAAAATTAAAATTAAAATTTATAATTGAATATTAAAATTAGTTCTTTCGGTCAGTGTGCAACTTCCCTTGATATTTCTAACTATTCTTCTGTTTAGGCTCTGAACAAGGAAATGCTTAAGAGTAGGAACCTATAGATTTCCTCAGAAGGACTTCTCCACACATGAAGAACCAAGCAAGACCTCTTAGAAGAAAGGACATCGAGATAAACGAAAGGGAATTAAAAACCCATAAAATTTATATGTTGAATAAAGTTATGACATTTACAACTGTTCTCTTTTCTCTTTGTGCTTTTATCTTTGTATTTATTTTCTGAAGCTCCACAGCACTTTTAATAATACCTAAAGAAGCCGGGCAGTGGTGGCACATGCCTTTAATCCTAGCACTTGGGAGGTAGAGGCAGGTGGATTTCTGAGTTCGAGGTCAGCCTGGTCTACAGAGTGAGTTCCAGAACAGCCAAGGCTACACGGAGAAACCCTGACTCAGAAAAAAAATACCTAAAGAACTTATAAAAAGAGAGACACTGGGAAACACTAAAAAAGGGAAATTCAAAAAAAAAGGATTTGTTAGCCTACAAGGACTTGGGGGAAATGAAGCTGTTTTCTAACACTGGAAAATGGCCCAAATGCTCATCAATAAGGCCCATGATGGTCTCACAAACTGTGACATGTTGACACCAGGGTGCTATTGCACAATATTAGATGGTGCACACAATTGATAAACTCACCTGCCTACCTGTGTTTCTCAATAAACTGAAAGAGTTCCAGATAAAGAAAGAAAGAGACGGTGTCAGAAGTGAGAGTAACATGGTTGCTTTCTTTCTTTTCCAGTTTATTCTTAAAGCTGTTTTTAACTTTAATATATAATTTACTTGGCGTATCTCATGAGAACACTTAAAATGCTTACAAATGAAAACAACCAACAGAACTGTGGTGGTTTGTATATGCTTGACCAGGGGGAATGGCCCTATTTGGGGGTATGGCCTTGTTGGAGTGGGTGTGGCCTTGTTGGAGTGGGTGTGGCCTCTAGGTGTAGGCTTTAAGACCCTTATCCTAGCTGCCTTGAGGCCAGTATTCTGCTAGCAGCCTTCAGATGAAGATGAAGAACCTCTCAGCTCTGCCTGCACCTTACCTGCCTGAACTCTGCCATGCTCCTACCTCAATGATAATGGACTAAACCTCTGAACTTGTAAGCCAGCCCCAATTAAATATTGTCCTTATAAGAGTTGCCTTGGTCATGGTGTCTGTTCATAGCAGTAAAACCCTAACTACAGCGAGAACTTTATTTTGCTTGCATATTTTTATGCTGAACGTGTTCCCATGCCAGAAGTTTTTGTTGCTTTGTTTGCTTCTAGAACACCTTTTCTTCTGAACAGCCTCGTCTTCTGTCTTTGGAACAGCTTGCTTGTTTTCAGTGCGGATTGTCTCCCTGCAGCAGGGCGGGGGAGCTCACTTGTGGGCTAATGACCATCCTGGATGCTTTGTTCAGCTGGGTATGTTTACTGACGAGGAATCTACACCTGAACCCTCATGCTGAACGGTTCTCAGGTGCCTTGTCGCATTCATGCTCTCTCCCAGAAGTTCCTGCCACCTCTCAGGAAACATCATCCATAGCCACTTGGCCTGAGGCGTGGATAGACACTTAATTCCAAAGAAACCCACACCAATGGGTTACAAAGTCCCACAGACGGACGGCGGGAACATGCAGAGACATTTCCGAGTGTGTCTGCTCATCCTCTGACTTGCCTCAGAGTTGTAAGCAGTAGATGAGTAACAGCAATCGCTCGTGATTCCTGAGCTCAGCCTGACCTGAACGTGATTCCTGAGCTCAGCCTGACCTGAAAATGGAATCAAGGCGTGGAAAATTCTAAATGCGTTTTAAACTCTGGTATATAGATCGTGTGCTTCCTTCACAGCGTGACAGGGCACCAAGCACAAACCAAGGATCTACAAGTTGATTCAGGAAATGTCTGGTGAAGTCGTCTGTCCGAGCATCAGATAGCCAGAGTCTTTGGTGGTGCCCTGCTGCCATCTAACCCAGCCTAGTCCAGAATCGCAAGATGGGTTTGGCGTCTCCCTTAATATCACATCTGTACTGTAACCATATTGGAAACCTGCTTGGGTGTATCAGCTCAGGTGGAAGACAGCTGAATCACATCAATTTGCCCAATACTGATATTCTCATTTAGAGACGTTTCTGGAGAGTTTAACCATTGCAGCGTTTTTGTAAAGGATTTGGGTGATGCGAGGAACTGGGTCCTGCTTTAACCTGGGCATGCTTTGCCCTCACGAGGGCCCTGAGAGCAGCAGAGTGGGACGCTCAGATGACAGCTGACAATCAAGGGTGCGAACATATGCAGAGCCTGCAGACCCCGCTTTGTCCACTCCTTGTGGCCTTGCAGGGGCCTGAAGGAGGAGCAGTGGGTACAGAAACCAGGAGAGAGGCTCTGGACTGTATCTGAGAATCTTGGAGATGGTAAGGGGCAAGTGTCAGAAATCATGGACATCTGAGAACTAGGAAGAAAAGAATCAACTGTGGTCTGGGAAGAGGCAGACGCCTGTAGTCAGGCTCTCTACTCTTCACGGGCGTCAGAAGCCAGGCTGAGTCCTAGTCACATGCTGGCCTTTTCGTGACAGTGATCACCTGTCACCTTCCAGCTCTGAGGGTACAGAGTGTGGTACTGCAAAGTTCCAGGTCCTCTGTGTTCACAAACTGATGTGTCAACTTTTCCATGACATTCTGTCTGAAAACGGACTGACTCAGTGGAGCCCCCTACAGAGAGCGGACCACAGAGGAAACCTGCCCCACAAATGTTCAAATGCCCCACAGCACTTTGCCCGAATCCACATAAAGGAGGCAAGTACTGAAAAGGAAGATAATTCTTGCCTTCAAATCCCAGGCAGTTGAGTAACAAGGCTGGGAGGATGTCCCCACTACGGTTCCATACTGGGCCATGCCATCTTTGAGATCCCACTGGGAGGCCTAGGGTGACCCAGGCCAGTCTCATCCAGGCCATGTTTACACAGCAGCCTCCTTCCGCAGCCCTCTCCTGCTCAGCTGTGAAGTCTGAAAATTCAGGGACAGTCTCTCCGATAAAGACAAACCCAATAGTTGAGCAACAACTAGGGGCCTGCTGTTTCCGGTGGGGGGGGGGGGTGTAGAGAAAGCAAGTCTAAAGGAGAAGCAGGACATGGGAAGAAGACATGGTCACCAGCACTTCCTGCTGCTTGAGTGGCCCTGCCCAACCCCGCCACACATGTTGCTACAGCCAGTGGCAAAGGCTCTTCTGTCCTGCAGTTGCACCCACGGTGAGACAACTATGCTTTGCCACTGAGTTTTTACTTACAGAGATAACGGGATCACTGGTGCCTGTCTGCAGAATGCCAGAAACAGCTCAGCAGGAGTCTGCTCCTCCTGGCATCCTGCAGTGCTAGCCCTCATGGGCTGTGGCCCACCGGAAGCCTTGCCATCCCTGGAGCCCTGCAGGCCTGTAGATAAGACGGAGGACAAAACTTTAAGGAGACCCTTCCACACACACCATGTTCCCATCGTTTGCCTGTCTGCTGGGAGGAGGGGTAGTTCCTGATGGAAATGCAAGCCAAGAAACAGTCTCCTAGGTGCGCCCCTGCTGTGGGCCTTTCCTGTCGTGCATGCAGCAGCCAGCAGAGGGGGTAAGAGCCGTTCTGTTTTCCTGTCCCTGACTCCATCCCCCTCTACCAAGAGGAAATCAGAAGCAAGGGGGAGCTAGAGGGAGACTGCTGTCCTCAGCACAGAGTCTTTGCAGGAGATTCATTTAGATCCGGAAAAACAGGGCCCTGACAAACAGATAATAGACCAGTCCCTCCTTGCCTGACTTCTCCGCCCGAAGCCGATCTTCATTTCACCCAATGTCTAGAAGTTCGGAGAGGTTGACATCAAATCCACACTGGAGTCTTTGGGCTCTTTTTCCTTAAAACATCTTCTCCTTTTGTAATTTCCTCTCCCCCTCCCCCGGGGGGGGGGGGAGCTTATCTCGCTTTCTCTTTAAGGAAGCTGGTACTAGGAGGGAAGGAGGGAGGGAGGGAGAGAGGGAGGGAATAAAGACAAGAAGACCAAAAACCACTATGTGAGGTAACCCACTCTCTGGGATTCACTGCAAACAGTGTGACTGGAGCTACGGATGAGGAGGAAGGGTTCAACGTGATAGCTGTAGCTGAACTTGGGGTGCTGGGCCATTCGTCGGGATCTCTCTGTATTCGTGTGTTTGTTTAAAATGTCTTTATTAGAATTTGAAAGCAATAACCCAGGTCATCAGAACCTGGTGAAATATTGTCTGTGCTGAGGTATCATTGACGCAGGCTATAACTTCAAATAAAACCTCCAGTAAAAGAGATGAAGAGATTTACAGCATAAGACAAGACTCGGTGTACCCAGTCCCTCACCTGCCTGCCCTAAACCCTCTTATCCACACTCTGGGCAAAACTGGGAGAGAGTCTGTGTGTGTCGGCTACTTCAGCTATGTGCATGGGGAGGCCTCCTGGTACACTGACAGCATGCGAAGGAAGGGACACTCACTGAAGACTGTGCCTCTCACCTGAGAAGGGGAACAGTGGAAACCCAAAGTCAAGAAGAGATTCTCAGACACCAGCTTGGACAAAGACTCCCCTCTTCTCCACCCCAGCAATCAGTTCTCAGCCGCCTCTTGCTTCAGCTGGGTGAAGACCCTGGAGATTTCCTGTCACCGTGAAGCCTCAAGTGGAGTCACCTGAGGCCAGTGGGTTCAATGGCCTAGGCCCCTCGAACTGTCCACGATCCTCTGGTCAATTACTCAGTTCTGTATCTGACTTTGTATTTATAGGTGTTTTGTTTGTCTTTGTATTCTTTTTTCTAAACATGACTCCCCCACCCCCCAAATAGAGTAAACTTCCTCAAAACATTACTGTTTGGCTTTAGGGTGGGAAAGGAAAAGAGATTCAACAGATTTCTTAACAGCAGCAACAGGGGCTCAGGCAGTACAGCAGGGGCTCTGAGGTAACACAATGCAAGCGCAGGGTGTTTGCTGTTTAAGGTTTCAGACAGAAGGGAAAGGGAAGCAGACTTAGTTAATATGTGACCTATGCTGCATGACCAAGGTGGGGGAATGGGTCATACTTGGGTTATATGACAGGGGTCGCACTGTCTGGGTAAGGGAATGGGGCCTGGTTAATGTATGTGTGAGCCATATAGACAGTAGCTGTTAGGATTCTGTCTAAGCTCCACCCCCACAATTACCCTGGCAACAGCCAGGTATGCCCCGCCCCACAGTTGCCTGGCAACAGCCAGGTATGCCCCGCCCCACAGTTGCCTGACAACAGCCAGGTAGGCCTGGCCCACTATAAAAGAGGGCACTGGGCCCCCTCCTCTCTCTCTTACCTCTCTTACCTCTTATCTCTCTTGCCTCTTACTCTCAACTCTCTGCCCCTCTTGGGCTCTCCTCCCCTCCCCACTCTCTGCACATGGCTGGCCCCCACTTCTCTACTCTCTCTCTCTCTCTTCCCCTCTCTGCCTTTCTCTGCCTCCACTACCCGATTAACTCCCATCCTCTGCCGTAAATAAACTCTATTCTATACCATGTCTGCGTGTCTCTGGTCCCTCGGGGGAAGGGATGCCTGGGCATGGGCCTGCTTGGGGCGCCCCCTTCCCCCACAGCTCCGCCATATACCATATTCTCTAAAACCTCTTTCTCTTTTTATGACCATAACAGTAGCCAGGCTACTATTGATCCCTGTGTAGCAGGGGGAGGAGGATGGGAGGGGGGGGTTGTGGGTAGCCTTGGTGTGTTCTTGCTTTCTTGTAACCTTCTCTGCAAATGGCCTGGTAAACAGGGGGAGTTGGGGTCTCAAGTCAGGAAGCAGTCGACTGAATCAGGGCATTGTTGGATTAGAAGGTCTCCTTGTTTGGTAGTGGGTAATCAGGAGAGTGGCCTTGGGTCAGAGACTGATATTTGAATTCACATACCAGGAGGACAGAGGGAGACACTGTCAACTTGTGAAGCCATTTGAAGTTGGATTTGTTGGGTTCTGGAAGAAATGAAGAAGGATAATTTTAGAAGTTACCAACTAAACATCAATGGAAAGGTGTTCGTTGGGGGTGTCCTCAACGCCCAAGTTTTTACTTCCTGAAAGATACATTTGTTACTCTGCTGGACTTTTTCTGATTTGTTCAAAAGAATGAGTCAAGGCTGTTTCTAGGATTGGATAGAGGAGTTCATAGGAAGGCAAAAAAAGAGTAAAGGTAATTTTTAGTGGTGTTTTCATGGTTGTCTGTGAGGTTAATCTCAGAAAGAAACAAAGCAGCTTTTGAGTTCCCACCAGGAAATCAGATTAGCAGGAATTAGCAGCGGGAGTCTTGAGTGACAGACACCAACAGGCAGAGGACCAGAAAAACTAGTTTCATGCACTCCTCTGTAAGGAGTTTGCTAAAGCCCAATACCATTGATGTTTCCCAGAGGTTACTGAAAACAAGCCCTGACTTAGGTTTGAAGTCAAAGCCTCCATCCTCCAGCCGTCAGCTCCAAAGGCTGGGATAGCAAGCGTGGAACATCACTCCCGCCTTGTGATGGCGGGCACTGCCACGTGGCAATGTGGCATCTCACCTGAGTGATAGCTAAACTTCATAACCAGGTTAACGGATTTAGAGGCACCAAGAGATACACTTGGGGGTGAGAGAATTCCAGCGAGAAGTAACTGAGGAGGGAGAGCCCACTCTAAATGGAGGCTGCTCTGCACCATAAGCCCCAGACTGAATAGTAAAGGGAAAGGCTATCTGTATCTTGTTCTGTAGTATTTGGTTGTTGTCTCTTGAAAGGTTGCTCCTTTCTGAAGGGAAAGAGGCAGGGAGTGGATCTGGGGGAGGGGGAAAGGTGGTCAGGAGCTGGGAGGCATTGAGGTATGAGAGAAGACTGTTCTCAACAGAGAGAGGGAGAAGTGTAAACATTTTCATGTGAGACTTGCTGTAGCGTGGACAGCTGTGACGGGTGAGTCGGCCATCTGTGCCTACCAGTTACGCTGTGGCTGTAACAACATTTTTACTCTCTGTATAGCAGCAAGGAAAAAAAGCTTCATAAATAAAATCTGGACATTTTGGGCCTCGTTGAACACAAGCTCTCCTCTCTGTCTGTTTCGTGGTCCCAGCCACACAGCTGCCTCTAGAATTCCTCCACAGGACTCCAGGTCTAGAAGATGGACCACACTTGAGAAATGTGTTCTCCCTCAATAATGAGAAGCATCACGTGCATGGTTTTCCATCCTGGGTTCTGTGCTGATGCTGTAAACACTTGGGAAATAAAGGACTTGGTGACTGTGGAGAGGGCGGCCTTATTAACAGCAACCAGGGATGGCAGGGAAGGTCTCCCCTGCGGACAGACCAATAAGAGGCTGCACAGCTCCTGTCCTCCCGGGCGCTCACCTGTCCCTGCATCCACAGCCATGGCCTGCAGCTTTCACAGTTGCTCTGACCGCTCTTGTAATTTTTTTCTTCTTCATACAGAGGGGAAATGAGGGAGCCACGCTGAAACTCCAAGTAATTAGGGGGGTCTGGGTGACCCCTGGAGCCTAGAGGTCGTGTCAGTAAACCTCAATGAGAACGCAGCAAGACAACAGCTCCTCCCCAGACACACCCTCTCAGGACTCGGATCAGCGCGTCTTGTTGCTGATATCACTGATTTTCACCCTCTACAGGAACGGTGGCCTCTTCTCTCTCACAAAGCGTAAGGGCAACACCCTGAGAGCCTGAATTCAGGGGGTGGGACAAAGGGACATGAACCTTCGAGAAATGGGTTGTTAGCGATGTTACCTCTATGGTGACTTGCCTGAGTATGTTCATGACTCCTTCTGTACCACAGGACGGCCGTCTCATATGAGCCCGAGAAGCACAAAACGTGTCATGAAACGTGTCCAGGTCGCTCCCTTGTCACTCCAGGAAGCCCCAAATTGCCCTTTTAGCAACAGTGTCTGAAGGTCTCCATGTGTCCACAATCACAACATGAAGAACTGGCGAGAGCAACCCACCTCTGCCCTCCAGCACCCCACTCCTGTGCTCTCTGTGAAAGGATAGAAAATAATACAGCCTAACTCTAATGACCCCAAGAAATCAGGAGTTTAAAATGCTATCTCGCTTTGTTAGAAACTAGGTAAAAGGTCACATTCCAGAGCCCGCCCTTTGTTTAGACCTAGCAGACAGGCCTTGAATAGGTGATCCTGGCCCCATAGGGTAGCTGGAAATGGGCTAAGCTTATCTTGCTTCTGTAAACTTAACGCCATTACCCCTATGCAGGAGTTCACGCAGCTGTAGACATTATAGGAAACTAATTGGTCCACTGAGTGCGGGCTCCAATAATTTAAACTGATTGGCCTAAAAGCTATGGGGTGGTACAAATCAATTGGCTCGCATTTCGCGGGCTCTCCATGCTAATTGGTTTGTAATTCGCGGGCTTTGTCGTAAGCTTATAAAAACTGTCATGATTGGCTGGCATTTTGCAGGCTCTCCATGCTAAGAAATGATTGGTTTGTGATTCGCGGGCTCTGTCGTAAACTTATAAAAGCTGTCGTAATTCGGCACTCGTGGTTCTCAGTCCTCTACCCCTGTGTGGGGTATGGCTATGGAACCCAGAATTCTGGAAATAAAGAAATCCTCATGCTATTGCATCAAGACCGGTTCTCGCGAGTGATTTGGGTGTCGCCTTCCGGGGTGTGGGGTGCTGGGGCACCCTCGGTTTTTTGGGGGGGGTCTTACATCTGCAGTCCCTTCCACAACCTGCCTGCCTCTTCCAGCACAGACACAGCAGGGATGTGTGTGTTGGTATTCTGTCTAAGCTCCATCCCACACTTACCTGGCAATAGCCAGGTGTGCCCCACCCCATAGACCTGGCCCACTATAAAAGAGGCTACTTGCCTCTCTCTCTCTCTCTCTCTCTCTCTCTCTCTCTTTCTCTCTCTCTCTCTCTCTCTCTCTCTCTCTCTCTCTGCCTTTCTCTACTTCCACTATACCACTAACTCCCAACCTCTACCCTGAATAAACTCTATTCTATACCATGTCTATGAGCATGTGGTCCCTCAGGGGGAAGAGGTGCTTGGACATGGGCCTGCCTGGGCACCCCCTTCCCCCACACCACCGTGCCACACTCCCTTAACCCCCATTTTCTCTTCTTAAGCCCCTTTCCTTGATGCATTGGCCTTTCAGTGTGTCTCCATGCCAATTCAACTTCATGGTGCCCTTAGCTGCTGGTCTTTCCCTACTAAAAAAAAAAAAATCTGAATATAAACTCATGTTGCCAACTTCTTGATCTGGGAGATTGACAGGCTAATTAGAGGAGAAACTTTCTAAAGTTTGGTAGAAGAAGAAGTAAGGAGCATCATTAGGAACCTCCGAGAGCCTGGGGTGATCCTGAGAGGCTGAGTGAGTGTGAAGGGAGGAGGAAAGGCTGTGAGGAGGCAAGTGTGAACAAGGAGATTCTCACTTCACTGTGGGCTTTGGTGTGGTCACACCTCAACTACATCAGATCTTGTGATCCTCTGTTTGGGTCTCATGTGGTCAGAGCCTGTGGTCATAGGGCACAGACATGGCCAGAGCCTTGTCCAGTCCCCAGGATTAAAAACAAAACAACAAAACAAATAACAACAAAAAGAGTTTCTGTGGCCAGGTTAGCCTAGGCTCACCTGAATGTGACCTCTGTCTACATCTTCTGTGTTTGTTTCTCATCCTTCAGTTCCTATAGATTAGGCCTCATCTTGTTCTTGCAAGGGATGCTGGTCTCATTCTGCTTTGGGAGGTCCTCAGATGTGACACTGGCATGAAAAGTCCCCTGCCATTGTCTCCACAAACAATGGCCTCTGTGATCAGAGACAGTGAAGGGCTACTTCCTGGATTTTATTTACTTTTTCCTAGTATCTCAAAACCCAACTCCTGATTATAAAGTTAGCAGGGAAGATAGATCCCATAGTGTCTCTTCCCAGGCCAAGTCCTTTTAGAACTGTGTTGGGCTCTTGACTCCTCCTCCCTCCCTCCCTCTGCTAATCCTAGTGAGTGGAAATAGACCACAGAGAAGATAATACAGCAGTGAGCATCATCACTCAGATACTTGTGTGTCAAATGAGTGACATATTTTTGTTGCTTCTAGGATGCTGTATTAGTCAGGGTTCTCTAGAGTCACAGAACTTATAGAATGATATATATATATATATACACATATATATATGTATATATGTGTGTGTGTGTGTGTGTGTGTGTGTGTGTGTGTGTGTGGAGTTTATTGAATGACTTATTGACTGCAATTCCAACTAATCCAAGAATGGGGAGCTGTGAATGGAAAGTCCAAGAATCCAGCAGTTGCTCAATCCCATAAGCCTGGGTGTCTCAGCTGATCTTCTGTATCTGCTGGAATCCCAAAGAAGTAGTTTCCAATGCCAGCAAAGAAATGGATGTGCTAACAAGGTTTGGGCAAGCAGACAAAGGACTAAAACTTCCTCCTCCCATTGTCCTTATATAGGTTTCCAACAGAAGGTATGGCCCAGATTAGATGTGTGTCTCCCTGCCTTAAAATCTACATCACAGATTTCTGAATTGTAGTACATCCCAGATATAATCAAGCTGACAACCAACAATAGCCATCATAGACACAGCACAAAGTAATCAAAATTATTGCAGGCCTCATAATCCATGCATTGTAGTGAGAACATGATATAGTACACTCTACCAGAATTTAAAAAAAAAAAAAAAGGAACAATTGTTTCAGAAGGTAGCAGACATTATAGGGAAGGTGTTCCAAGGAGCAAGGTCCCCTGTGTGGGCCTTGTTATGGTTTGTATATGCTTGACCCAGGAAGTGGCACTATTGGAAGATGTAACCTTGTTGGAGTAGGTGTGTCACTGTGGGTGTGAGCTTTAAGACCCTCATTCTAGCTACCTGGAAACCAGTCTTTTCCTAGAGACCTGCAGTTAAAGATGTAGAACTCTCAGCTCCTCGTGCACCATGCCTGCCTGAATACTACCATGCTCCCACCTTGATGATAATGGACTGAACCTCTGAAACTGTAAGCCAGTCCCAATTAAATGTTGCCCTTATAAGAGTTGCCTTGGTCATGGTGTCTGTTCACAGCAGTAAAACTAAGTCTTCACTGGAGCAAGATCTTCAGAAAAAAAAAAAATTAAGACCATGAGAAATCTCCCAGAGAACATCCAGTCCAAGCTCCTTCCAGGCTGTGGATCCTGAAGTACAGGTGCACGGTGGCAGAAGTGTGTCTGTATGTCATAGATCAGTAAGGAGCTAGAACAGAGTCCCTAAGAGCAGTCAGTGTCTGGCCTGAAGGATGCGGGAACAGTTCAGACCTTTTCTCAGTGTGACAGAGCCAGAAGACAGTTTGCCCCCTAGGGAAGTGGGATGGGACTGTTTCCATTTTAGATGAAAGGACCCACAGGGTATCTTGAAAGAATGTTGAAGAAAACCGATACTCTGTATTTTATGCCAGAAAGAAAAGCCACAAAACTGAGAGGACAATGGCCACTGCGGTTCTTCTTGAGACTCAGGTGGCTCAGATATATCAAGCCAAATTCTGTCAGATCTCCATCCCTGAAGTCCCACGCTTCTGGACAAATCTACCCAGTGAGGGGGCATTGCCCTGGCCACGCTCTCCATCTCCATATAGGTGTGGGAAGCAAATGAGGTTGGCCAGAGGTGAGTTTTATTTAATTAGCATTACTCAAAACAACCAGTCTACATAGACATAAAACACGGGAGACCAAAAAGTGGAAAAGAAGTGCTGGTCTCTCATCACCCTTTCCCTTGAAGCTCCTCCTTTCCTTTCCCTCACATCATCGGGGCAGGTACTGGGTACTGATGACCCCCGGGTCTGCATTTCCAGCTCCTGCTTAACCAGACAAAAGACGCTGACAGCAAAACCAAACCTTGTGGTCCTAGGATCTCCTCAGACCTGTTAACATTACTCCTGGAACCCAATAAACAACCAAGAGTAGATGGATTTGCCATCACCAGCCAAAACAGAGATTTAAGGAGATGTTACCTCTGAAGAACAATTTCTTAGCGGTACCCCCTGGCCAATGGTACCCTCCCATGATCACCAACCACCCTGCATGCAGATATGCTATTAAGCTGGAGGAAAGAGTTCTAGCCAGGATGGGGCCCTCTGTGGATCTGGTGGGTTATTGGAATGTGCACTACAGGGAATCAGAAGAAAGGTGTCCTTTCAAACAGACCAGAGTCTCCTCAGCCACTCTTGGCTTTGACTCCCGCTGCATCAGAAGAGCGAGGTTCTCTGCCTGGGCAGTGCTGTCTCCCACCATTTGTCTTCCTGTCTCCAGCTCCAGTTTACAACTCTCCTGCCCTTCAGCTTTAACCTCCTGACTCTCCACCCTGCTCCTGCGGCTGAACCCAGCCTTTTGAAGCCTCTTGGCCAAGCCTGGCTTTCTCATACCTCACCACCCACTTAAACAATTTTACTATGCAGTTTCCCAAATGTAAATCCTTCAACGGTGCTCTCTTCTTCAGTTTAAACTTCGCCCCAACTTCCTGCCAGTGTTAGCTCCTTTAAACCATACCAGTTCCTAATATCACTAATCACACAAAACCTATTTCTTCTCTACTAAGACAGTCTTGGGTTCATCCTTTCTGCTCCAACATCCGCAGAGCCTTCTTCATTGTCAGAGTCTCCTTGACACAGACATCTTCTCCCAGATGCAATTCCCTTTACTTCCCTCCTATGTGATTTCTCCTTAGCTCCTCTGTCTTAACTACCTTTCTATTGCTGCAAAGAGATGCCATGACCAGGGCAATTTAAAAAAAAATATATATAATGGGCCTGCTTACAGTTTTAGGGGGGTCCCATAACCACCACGGTGGGAGCATGACAGCGTGCAGGCTGGCGTGGCACTTAAGCAGTAGCTGAGGGCTTGCTTACATGTTGAGACAACAGCAAAGGCAGACAGACAGACAGTCAGCTAGCTCTCTGGAAATGGCATGGGCTTTTGAAACTTCAAAGCCCACCCCAGTGACGCACCTCCTAATCCTCCCAAAACAGCTCCACCAACTGGGGACCAAGCATACTGATTCACGAGCCTATGAAGGCCATTCAAGTCAGCACATCCTCACATCCCTTTATTTCCCCATTTCCTCTTCCCCAAGTCACTTGTGCCTCCTCCTCAGGACACCCTACAGCGGGAGGAGGGAATGTGTACTAAAGGAGGACTCCAGCAACAAAGCAACACTCGAGGGCCGCTCCTTCCCTTTGACAATGGCCCGCAGGTGCCGCCTGGTGCTGGTGAGAACATCTAGAGCTCGGTTGACAGTTCAAGTCACCCCAGCCTCAGACAGCTCCTGCCCTCCGCGCCTGAGCCGGAGTCGCTATTCAGCACCATGGACAGCGCCTGGAACAGCCCCTGAGTCCAAACCCCGGGGAGACATCTTACTCCTCCAGGTTTCCAAGAAGCCTCTGCAACCCACGCACGTACTTTATTTGACCGGGTACGACAGAGGGCAACGACGAGCAGGAAAAGACGGAGGCCTGGGCAAGCCGGATAGCCAAGAGCAAAGAGAGAGAGGCTGAAAGAGAAAGCAGACTTGGGAGGCAGAGGCAGAGGGAGAGAGAAAGCAGAGCTGGGGAGGGAAGGCAGAGATGAGACAAGGAAGGAGGGACAGGGGTTCTGAAATGTCACTAATTCCCTGGGCAAGGTGGTGCACGCCTTTAATCTCAGCACTCAGGGGGCAAAGACAGGTAGGCCCCTGTGAATTCGAGGCCATTCTGGTCTACAAAGCAGTCCAGGACAGACAAACCCTGTCTTAAAAACAACAAGCAAAGAAACAAGAAGTTACTAATTCTTTTTCCTCTGTCCAACCATCCCTGAAACTGAACCCCATCTTCGAGGCTCTCTGATGAGGGGGGCACACCTGCCTCTTTTGTACTCAGCAATATGCTTTGGCTGGGATGCTCTGAAGTACAGAACCATGAACCTTCAAGGACTCCAGAAAGCTCTTGAGGAACTAAATAGTCTCCTTGTGACTGATGCTTCCAGAATCTTCTGGGATGACCATTCTGTTTGACATTTAAGGAAGCATTCATAATTAGTAAACACTGAATTCAGTTTGGGACCTCCACCCCCCCCCCCCCAAACCAAGAGAATAGTGCCATCTAGTTTTAGAATGGGTCTTTCTATTTCAATTAACCCAGTTAAGATAACCCCTCACAGGCATAGCCAGAGGATAGGAATTCTGTCAGATGGACAGTTAACAATGTGGTGTCACCCGTGTGTGTATTGTGCAGTGTGGTCTTATGCATGTGAGCACATATATTCACATAGGTTATGTCAAGTATATTTCTCTATTGCTGTCCACCTTATTTTTTGATGAGGGCTCTCCAAACCCCCAGCACTAGGATTACAGGGACGGGCTACACATCTAGAATTAGGTGGTGTGATTGTTTGTATATGCTCAGCCCAGGGAGTGGTACTATTAGAAGGTGTGGCCTTGTTGGAGTAGGTGTGTCACTGTGGGTGTGAGCTTTAAGATCCTCATCCTAGCTGCCTGGAAACCAGTATTCTGCTAGCAGCCTTCAGACGATGATACAGAACTCTCAGCTCCTCCCGCACCATGCCTGCCTGGATGCTGCCATGCTCCCGCCTTGATGATAATGGTCTGAACCCTGAACCTGTAAGGCAGCCTCAATTAAATGTTGTCCTTATAAGAGTTTCCTTGGTCATGGTGTCTGTTCACAGCAATGAAACCCTAACTAAGACAGGTGAGCACTGGATATCTCAACTCGGGTACTCATGACTGGACAAGTACATGAGCCATCTTCCCAGGCCTATGAATGCTACTTAGAAGATGGATAAGTGTTTTCCTTTGATTGCTAAAGCTACTTCCATGTCTTGGCTGTGTCATTCATCACTCACCAGGCTTGGTCATCAGAATGCTGCCCTGCACTACATTGGCAGCTGATATGTGAAAACCCTCAATGGTTAGTTTCTGAAGTAAAGTATCAAGCATCCTGCTGGTCTTACTACCCTCTCTTAGCTTTATAAATTTTTGTATTTTATTTATTTACTTATGTGCATCGGTGTTTTGTCTGCATGTAGTCTGTGTAAGGGGGTCAGATACTGGAGTTACATACAGCTGTGAGCGGCCATGTGGGTGCTGGGATTTGAACCCGGGTCCTCTAGAAGAGCAGCCCTTACCGCTGAACCACCTCTCCAGCCCAGTTTTGTAATATTTTTAAATGTTAAAGTGGTGAGGTTTTATTGCATAGATATGTTCATTTTTTGCATTAATGACTGCAAACTTAGGCCCTGCTTGATGACTTTAATACTCTGAATGTCTGTATGGGATGCTGCACAATTAGGATCACTGTGTAAGAAATTTTGTTTAACTGTGGTGGTAAATAATCAAAACTATGTGGAGACTTTTTGTTTGCTTGCTTTTTGTGTGTATTTACTTAGTTTATGTGCATGTGTTAATATTTTTGCCTGAGTGTGTGTATGTGCACCATGTGTGTGCCTGGTACCCACAGTGATCGGAAGAGAGTGTCTAATTGCCTGGAACTGGAGCAATGGATGGTTGAGAACTACCATGCGGGTACTGGGAACCAAGCCTGCATCCTCTGCAAGAGCAATAAGTGTACTCAACTGCAGAACCATCTCTCCAGCCTCAGTAGTTGTGTATTTAACGTGTAGCCCAAGACAATGCTGCTCTTTTCAGTGTGGCCCCGAGAAGCCAACGGGAGCACTGCTGCATGGATGCTGCTGCTGAGTGTTGCAGCTGGATCGAGACGCAGCTTCTGCGTTCAAGCTGCAGCCACAGTAGCCTCCGTGCCCAGGCATCGCTTGAAGCAGGGAGCCTCCTCAGGAACATTCTCAGGTTAGGCTATCTGCTCTCAGATGAGCTCACATTTCCTCAGGATGGAGGCTTCGATGGGAGCCCTCTTGTCCTCGGGGCACCCTTCCCAGCCTCCCAGTGCAGAGTTCCAATCGTAACTGCGTCCTCGGCCTCCTTGTCTGCCGCTGTGCAGTCTCCATCGCCCTGCGGAGCAGGACGGTTTATCTCCTCACCCAGCTGATGCTCTTGCTCGCAGCAGACCTGGAGAATGGTCTAACTAGTACTACCTCCTAAGCTAGAAACTCGTTGTGAATGCTGTGTGAGCCAGGGTTCCCTCTCAGGGCCAAGCCCGTGGCCTTGCGCACATAAATGTTCAAACGGTATGCGCAGTGAAAGAATAGGTAGCTGCTGGTATACAGAAGACAGAGGGCAAAGAGTGCAGATGATACAACTCACTTTTAAGATGAATGGCATGGGAAAGGTTGGGAGTGTAGGCGTGGTGTAATGCTTTGCCTAGCATGCACAAAGCCCTGTGTTTGACCCCCAGATGCTACAAAATTAAATGACATGGTAATATATTTGGATAAATTGTGTGTATATGTGCATGAGTGTACATGTACATATATATATATATACATATATACTACACATATACACATATATGTGTGTGTGCATGTGTGTCTGTGTGTGTCTACACACACACAGAGGTAGCTGTGTTTATACACACATATCTGCACTATGTATCAAAGGCTGCTGTGGGCATAAGGCTTGTTCCCAGGCAAAGCTAACTTACGTTCCCACTTTAAGGAATGTCTTCCCTATTAGTGTTAATGACTCCATGGTAATCAGAGACCTGAGTCCAGGAGGCAAAGGTGTGGCTAATGTCTCAAAAAAAAAAAAAAAGAAAATGGTAAATGCTGGGACCTTCAGGACAACCCTTAAAGCTGTAGAAAAGAACTCTAAAAACACGAGTTTGAAAATATATGATTTCTCAGCTATGCAAAAAGTAAGGATGCATATGAATTACGAAAGGCTTTGTGAATCTAAAGGAACAAAGGCAGCTGCATTGAGCCAGCTTGTCAGAAAGATACAAAGGCAGGCAGATAAAAAGGCAAAGGTATGATAGATGGAAAACACCAACACAGGGATGGAAACTACACCCTAGAAAAAGCAAGAAAGTAGCCAGGCAGTGGTGGCGCACGCCTGTAATCCCAGCACTCTGGAAGGCAGAGGCAGACAAATTTCTGAGTTCGAAACCAGCCTGGTCTACAGAGTGAGTTCCAGGACAGCCAGGGATATAGAGAGAAACCCTGTCTCAAAAAAAACCAAAATCCAAAAAACCAAAGAAAAAAGAAAAAGCAAGAAAGTAATCTTTCAACAAACCCACACAAACATAATTCCACTTCTAACAACAAAAATAACAGGCAGTAACAATCACTTTACCTTAATATCTCTTAATATGAAAATTAATATTACCAACATATCCTAATCAATTGAAATTCAAAAATATGAGGAATTAGAAATGTGTTGGCTGTCACCCAGTGGTCTCTCTAATTTGGAAATTGGAGAGATAGGTCCAATATTGTACAATCCATATATACTTTCTGCTTGTTTGTATGGGACAGTGTATTGCTGTGTGTCACATAATGGTCTTGAAATCATGCTTCTCCTATCTCAGTCTCTCTCCAAGTAGGATTGTTTATTTGATGTTTTTATACTATACTATGGTTTTCAGAACAGTTTACATATTTCAGAATTTCTTATACACCAAAAGAAACGTAGACAATTAATTTGGGAGGTGGTTTGTAAGAGTGAGACTGAATGTCTTGCTTGACAGTTATAATTATTGTATCAATGTTGAAGAAGAGGACCTTATAAGTCACTCTTTTTCTGAGATGAATGCTTTTCAAAATCAATGAACCAGAATCTTACCCTCACCTAATGTCTGTGCCACCCTCCAAGCAGAACCATTGTTCACTGAAACAGTTCATGAATGACTTCAGGGATAGAGCATTTTAATACACACACCATTTCTTTCTTTTTCTTTCTTTCTTTCTTTTTTTTTGGGGGGGGGGGATTTGTTTTTTTTCCGAGGACAGGGTTTCTCTGTATAGCCCTGGCAGTCCTGGAACTCACTCTGTAGACCAGGCTGGCCTCGAACTCAGAAATCCACCTGCCTCTGCCTCTGCCTCCCAGAGTGCTGAGATTACAGGCCACCACCGCCCGGCTCACACCATTTCTTAAATGATTGTAACCTGTAAGCTGAGAATGATGACAATCACTCAAGTCAAATAGCTTTGACCATAGCAAGAAATCTATATCCAAATAACTGTGCCTACAATTCAATCCTTGGTGCAGCATAACTGTCAACTCCTAGCTACTATGGAGGTAAATTCCTTTGGTGATGTGAGGGACATTGAAGTCCAGCCTTATCACAATGAACTCCAATGTCTAAAAATTGTTCTTATTTTGGGTTTCTACCACAATAAGAGCCAAGATTTTAAGCTCTACTAAAAACAAAACAAACAAACAAAAAGACTTTTTATTTTTTTATGTTCATTTAATAACATGTCCATTATTTTTATGATTGGTATAAAAATATATATTGTGTTGAATGTAATAAAAATAAAAGTTATAATTTTAAAAAAAGGCAAGCAGATTCCCTAGTTCAGGGTCAGCCTGGGATACGAGATTAGGCTCAGGTGTGGTAGAAATGGTAATTTCAGGATGGGGTCCCACCCAGCTTTCTTGTCATCTGTGTTTAACAGAGGCAGTCAGACAGATCTCTGAACTCTTTTGCAATGTTAAAAGAAAATGTATGCTTGCTGCTTCTCAGGAATCAAAGGGCTGGGGTCCTGGGACGCTGAGTCATAGAATAATCTAAAGGAAAACTGAAGGAAATGACTGGATCGATATGTAAAATAAAAGACTGGGCTTAGGATCTGCAGGAGATGAGCTATCCAGTGAATTTTGTAGGAGAGAGAGAGGGAGAGGGAGAAGAAGAGGGAGAGGAAGATGGAGACTGAGACAGAGACGGAGACGGAGACGGAGACAGAGAAAGACAGAGAGAAACAGAGAGAACGCAGAACTGAGAGAAAGCCAGCTGGGAAGAAGTCTCCAGCAGCACACAGGCCACCAGTGTGGAGCCACAATTGGACTTTGAACCTTTTGTTTTTGTCACAACCACACACCCCTTCTCTCAGAGCCCCTGTCCAAGCCAAGGCTGGTCTTTGGCATTTAGTTTCACAGGTCTCAAGTCTAAAGTCAAATCAGATTTGACGTCCGTTCCCGAGTGCCGTGCCTTCACAGAGCAATCACCACCTAAAACTTCCAGCGCTCTGTCCCTTTACCTTGGATGTTAGGAATTCCACTAGGAATTTCTGAGATCATAAATATTCAAGTTCTCAGACCACAAGCATTAGTCCGGTTTCTCCAGGGAAACAGAAGCAGTTGGGTACACGTGGTATGTGTACATGTATGTGTGCGTGTGCGTGTGTGTGTGTGTGTGCGTGTGCGTGTGCGTGTGCGTGTGCGTGTGCGTGTGCGTGTGTGTGTGTGTATAATTATGTAGTCTAACTTCTTCAAGTGAGGCTATGAGGGTGGAGAACACAGAGGAGCTATTTTGTAGTTCAAGAATCTGCTGGCTTTTACTGCTCTGTCAGTCTTTGTCCTATTCAATACCTCCCTTCATTTGCTTTATTTAAAATTCCCTTCA
The DNA here is from genome assembly GCF_947179515.1 of Apodemus sylvaticus. Taxonomy (NCBI): domain Eukaryota; kingdom Metazoa; phylum Chordata; class Mammalia; order Rodentia; family Muridae; genus Apodemus; species Apodemus sylvaticus. The sequence goes on along the minus strand of NC_067473.1, from coordinate 164,534,153 downwards.
TTTGCTTTACTTAAAATCGGCCAATTTTGATGTTACACTCATCCAAAAACACCTTCTCAGAAACCAGGGGGAGGGAAAATCAGACCAACTATCTGGGCACTGCAGCTCTGTCAAAATGGTTAACACATGACTATCACACGGTTCATAGCTTCATCCCTGTATTAACCACATATACTCCCAATACACTGCTCATTTCAATTAATCTTGTAAACCCTGCAAAGTAAGTAAATATTCTCATTTTTAACTATGCAGAACCTAAAACTCGAGGTGATTTAATCTGAAGATATACATAATTTAGAATCTTGGGCCAGGCAGGGTGGTATACACCTTTAATTCCAAAACTTGGGAGACAGAGGCAGGCACATCTCTGTTAATTCTAGGCCAGCCTAGTCTACATAATGAGTTCCAGGCCAGCCAGGGATACACAGTAAGACCTTGTCCTGGTCGGGAGGAGGGCATGGTTCACTGCCAACTTCAGTGAACTAACGCAGTCAGTTCTAACCTTCGCCAATCCCCCTCATCTCCCTCATTTCTCAAGGTGCTCAAAACCAAGCCAGGCATGGGGCACATTCCTGTCAACCCAGCTACCTACCGCAGGGAAATATGGGGTGCTGTGGAGTTCAAGACTGCCCCGGAGAAACAGTCAAACACCAGCTTTAAAAATAAATAATAAGATTCCATTCTCAAAACAATCGAGCAGGAGCCAGGTATGGTGTGCACACCTGTAATTCCAGAACTTGCAGAAGCCGAGGAAGGAAGGAATCCATCTTGGACTACAGTAGACAGTCTCCAAAGCCAAAGTAAATAATAGTGCGTGCGTGCGTGCGTGCGTGCGTGCGTGCCTGTGCTGGGGAGTGGGGCTCTCGTGGCCAAGCTCCAATGCCTTAATACTCCATTATATTTTGAAGAATGGTCATTGTCTTTTCACACTGATCCGCTCAGCGCTTCAAATCACTTGTCTACTTTTCACAGCAATCCTGAAAGATGACGTAAATCCACAAGCCTGACTGCGCCTGGGACAGGAAATCAGCATAACCCCGCCCCGCCCCCACGCCCCCGCCCCGCCCCGCCCCGCCCCCGCACCCCCTACCCTCCCTCCCTTCCTCGGAGTGATCTGATCGCTGGAGGGTAGCCAGGCAAGCTGGTGGGCGGCTGTGCTAGCTTAAGTTTCCTCTATCTTTTTATTTCTGTCATCTTTACTTCACCACCTCTGTTCGGCAGCCTAAGATACCTGTTTTCCCGCAGCCATTGGTTTGCATCCTAGTTATCAAGATGTCTGAGACACGAGGACGGGTACACCCATGCCCTTTAACAACACTTTCCTGCGTAGCCAGGCATAGTGGCAACACCTCTAACCCCTGCTGATCTCTGTAAGTTCAAGGCCAGCCTGGTCTATGAAGCAAATTCCAGGACAGTCAGGGCTACACAGAGAGGCTACCCTATCTTGAACAAAAAAAAATTTCTGCACAGACTTTATCTTGCCTTACACCTGCTTGGTCAGAGCTTATTACCTGGCCATGTGGAGGAGTCCGGGAAACGTTCTCTATTCTAGACAGGCACGTGGTTGCCAAAGATTTTGTTGCCCTTATTTTATGTGTATGTGTGTGTGTTTATGTATGTGTGCCGCATCCATGCAGGTGTCCGTGGGGGGTGGGGGGTCAGAGAGGACTCGTGGAGTTCAAATTACAGGTAGTTATGAGGTATAAGATAGGTGCTAAGGATGGAACTTCGTCCTCTATGAAAGCAAGCAGTGAGTGCTGTTAGCCACGGAACCATCTCTCCAGCCTCAGATGTTAGGGAATATTCCAGATGAGAAAACAGCCCCAGGGAGTTGGATGTGGATTCTTGAAACAGAGAACAAATCAAGATTTGTGTTTGCTGAATGGTGGGGGTTTGGGAGAAAAAGCTGCTGATTGCCCATTCCTCCAGCTCGTCCCTACAGCATGTTCTGTAGACACCCACTCTGCCTGGAAATGTGTCGGGAGGGAGTTCTGAGGAAAAGAATTCAGTCACACCACACCGACACACCCGAAAGCCATCCCAAACTCCAGACTCCTGACCCACAGAAACACTAATGAAATTTTAATCCTTGGTTTCTCCCTGCCAAATCTGAAGCTGGAGGATTCTGCCCCCAACGCAGTCTCAGAGATGCTTCTGATAAGTTCTTCAACCCATTCCAAGGTGCGCCTGGCTGGGCTTCAAAGATAAGAAATGGTCGATGCCAGGGTGAGGAAAGCACGCATTTCCTAGAAGAGTGTACGCACAGAGGGACTCAGCAGCCCCGTGGGTGGACAGGGAGAGGAGGGCCTTCTGCCTACATGGACCCGCATCAAAGGAGCTGGGAGTGCAGTTCCTAGCAACGTTTATGGGATTCAGTTCGGGGTTAGTGCTCGCTCTTTCAGAGGTTTGAGCAATAATCTAACTGCCTCAGTCAGGGCCCGGAATGCTCAAGGCCTCACTTGGAGTCACCGCTGCCCGGAAGACATTCTTGCTGGGTCAGAACACTTGAGTTAAATCAGGTGGCCCTAAAACTGTTAGTGGGGTCACTCTCCTGAGTGGCAGGAAGAGTGTATGCCAGGCCGAGGAGTGTCTCTCCCGCATAGGGAGAGGAGACTAGATTGTCAGGAGCTGAGCTGCATTCTGGCATCCCACCATGCTCTCTGAGGTGACTCTGTTCTCAGCATCCAACCTATTACTCTTTCCATCGCTCTGACAAAAAAAACCCGACAGAATTTAAGAAGGGTTTAGTTTTGTCTTGTTGCCGATATTTGTCTCCTTGCTGTTTCACACTGCAGCAGATTAACACTTCCCACAGACTCTGCACGGGAGGACCGCTTTCTGATTGCTAGGCTAGCTCTCCCAGCCCTCCTCTGACACTCCCAAGGCCCTCCCTTTTCTCTGCCGTGTCTCTAAGATGTACATATGTAAGGATCTATGATTCGTGGACGATTGATACTCCGCACTCAAATAGTATGTTAACAAAGTGTTTTATTCTGTAGAAGTCTAGCATGTTGGGGTCTCTCATTACCAAGAGAGACAACCAAGAGCTTGTAGGTCTGATTTAAAGCACATTAGGGGAATCCTGGGGTAGGCGGGCTTTGTCGTATGCTATCTCTAGGCATTCCAGATCCATTGCGGGAGAGTGGTGGCTGGAAACTGTTACTGAGGGATCCCAGGTTGTTGTTGTTGTTGTTTGTTTTCTAGTAACTGACTTGCCTGGTCTTGTCCAGTTTTTAGGCCTAGTCTTCTGGGCATCAATTTGAAGCCTGCCGTGGAGTCAGCCAAGCCTTTTCACGCAGTTATGGAGGGCTATGCATTCCTCCTCTTCCATTAGAGCACAGGCCGCACAAAAGCAGGGGCACCAACTTTATCTGCTGCTGCTGCGTTCCTGGAGCCAAGGAGTACCCGGCACACTGTTCTTAATTATTAAGAAACAAACCTGGGAGGCAGGAGAGACTGCCCAGCAGTTAAGAGCACATAGTGCTCTTGCAGATGACACACACAAATGGGTTAAATAGGCCTTTTTTGTTTTCTAAAGAAACTAATTGTATAGAGAGAGCAAGGCCCACTGTCAGGACACACACTGACTCCTAGGGAGCAGGGGAAAGTCTCTTTCCATCAGACGAGAAGGAACATACCTTTTAGTGTTCCACAGGAGGAGGGGAGAACTACAGCTCAGAACCACCTATTACATAGTACTAGAAAAGGAGCTCAAAGGCGCTAGTCAGAGTATTGACAAGGGGATGGAAAAACTAGGTCCTGAGACCTGATCAGTATTCAATGTGTACACATACTAATATCATATTGCACCCTAAAATATGCATTGTTATTTCAGCAAAAAAATCATAATGTTTAAGGAAGTAGAATATAACTATTCTGATTGGTTCATTACATACTGTACACATGATCTGAGTTATTCTGTGGCCCACAAATAAAATAATTAAAATAAAATTTGTCAAAAAATAAACTCTATAATTGACATTTATTTTACATGTACTTATTTATATATTTACATATATTTTATTTATTTATCTACCTTTATTTTCCAAAGATCATACAATCTTTCATCACATAAAAGTAGATAATCCATATGTAGAAAAATCACATTATTTTATATAGCGGGAATGTGGTTCAGTTGGTAGAGGGTTTGCTTTGCATAACAAAGCATTCTATCTCTGGCACCACATAAACTGGGTATGTGGTAACATATGCCTGTAGTCTCAGCATTTAGGAGGTAGAGGCAAAATTATCATGAGTTCAAGGTCATCCTCAGGTACGTACTAAGTGCCAGCCTAGGATGATGAAACCCTGTCTCCAAAAAGGGCTATCAAGCACTCACTGGGTACGAGTACTTACCACCAAGCCTGCCAACCTAAATCTAATCTCTAGGACCTGCCCACATGGTGAAAGGAGAGAACAGACTCCTGAATGCTCAGTGTAGCACATGCACACTTACAGTCAGACATTCAGAGACAGACAGACAGACAGACCGTAAATAAATGTAAAAAAAATTAAGTAAAACATTTTAATATTGAGAGACATATTATAGAAAAGACTTTCCTCAGAAAGCTGAGGCAGTAAGATCTGAGACAACACTCGATCACACAGAAAGTTTTGTGTCAGCCAAGGCTACACAGTGATACTTTTTCAATCTAGAACGAAAGGGGGCAGGAGATAGGTAGGGGTGGACGGGAGAGAAAGAAGGCGCACAGTCAACTCCAATTCTTTAACCTTCCCAAGTCTACAGACCTAAAGCAGAAAAGGCCTTTTGACAAAAATCCAACAGCCCATCATAAAAGATGGAGAATTTAAGAACACAGGGAGCATATCTCAACATAATAAAGGCATTATACAGTGAGCTTACATCCAAAAATCATGCTAAATGGAAACTGAAAGCATTCCCACTGAAGTCGGGAGCAAGACAGAAGCGTCCACTCTCCCCACACCTGTTCCAGCACAGTGACTGACATTTTAGCTCAGCTGACCCTTTACTGAGAGAGATATGTGACTATACTTTAACAAATCCGGAAATGGGGAAGGGGGAATCGGAGTCAAGAAATCCACTATGCACACATGAATGACATACGCAATGTGCTGAGTCTCCCCGATCTTTCCTGTGCCCTCTTTACTCTACAGATGCCTTGGGAAGCCAGGGGTGTGAATTCCATCCACAGGATTCCCTGGTCCTCTGGCTTTCCCGTGAGGAGCTCTGAGAGTTCACTGCAGAAAGGGAAGATATGGAGTTCAGAGTACACACAGGATTCTCCTGGTCCCCACTGTCAGCTGATCCTCGATGGGACGAACAGCCCAAAGCCGCTGTCACTCTGCTCTGCATATCCCATACGCAACACTCCCTTCTCCAGGTGCCAAGTCTGCTCCAGACCCACCCAAAGCCCTGGTGCCTGTCGATGGCAAGCTCTGATTTGACTAGCTCCAGCATACTGCGCGCCTGTGGATTTCTGAATCCCACCCACGACTTTTGTGGTTAATTTATGCATAGGACATGAGCCATGCTAATCCTGGTAGGTAGCTTGTTTCCTGAGAGGTCTCTACTGGCCTGAGGGATGGGAACTGTGCTGCCCCTGAAACATCAGGCATCGCGCCACTAAGATGAGCAGGACGGGCTGTGGACCCGGTGATGCGAACCTGGCGATCTGAGTTCAATCCCTGGATCCCACAGTAAAAGAGGGAAAACATCCCCCAAGAGTTGTCTTCAGATCTCCACATGTGTCATGGCGCACCTGCCCCCACATTCATGCACATATCTCAGACAGTTTTTTAAGGATGGGTAAGGTGAGGTTGCATAAAAAGCAGAAAAAATATCAGGTACAGAAAAATGTCCACAAGTTTTAGGGTAAATGTCTGTCTGTCTGTCTGTCTGTCCTTCTGGGGCATGAGATGTCAAGCTTATTTCTACCTTAACATCTGTGCTCATCGACAGTACTTCAATTTACATCCTGCGTTGAATTGACCTTCCCTCCTCAACTCAAACTGCATCCCTATCTCCAGTGACACTCAAATCTCTATGTAGAGAGACTATTTTGTGTATTGTATGGATGCGTCACCTGTCAATTAAAAAGCCAATGGCCTGTGGCTTAGGCAGGACATCTGGGAGGCAGAAAGAATTCTAGGAGAGCCAGGAATGGGAAGGTCCACCCGGGAAGATGTGAAGAGACTGACTCACAGTAACTTAGCACAGGTTAAAGTGAATGGGTTCCTTTGGTTATGATCTAGTCAGAGCCTAGCTATATGGCCAAAAAAAAATTGTAAATATATTTTGAGTCAGGGTCTTATTTCTGGGAGCTGAGAGTTAGAACCGGAACTAACTTTAAATCTCCAGCCATCTTTGATTCCTTTTCTCCCTCACCACCCAGCTCTAGTTCCTGGAACAGAGCATCTCACTTGGGACTATCCCTCAACTCCCTTCCTTCCCAGCCTTCATGTGCCTCGGCCCATTTCTCATGGTCTGCTGCATCCAGTGTGGCTTGCTTCTGGAAACCCGACTGGAGCAACTCAGGAATAAAAAATTAAAAAAAAAAAAAAATGGCAGGCACATATACAGAAAATGGGGCCGGGTGGGCTGTGCTGGAGAGGGACCAACTGCACTACACCCCAGAAATTTGTAAACACTCCTATTTGGACCAGAGCAAGGCTTTGCCATCCCCAAGCCTCACCCAGGGAGGACTGCCACTTCCATGTGTCTGATGCGCTGGGGTCCTGAGCTGTGTTCATGCCACTGACAAGCTTTCCCTCAGGACATCACCCACTCTCCATAATGGCAGACTCACCTAGGCTCTAAGCCCGACTCCTCCACCCCGTTACTGTCCTCAGTCACACCAGATGGGCACAGAGGAGACCCAGCAGTGCTTGAGGATTGCTAACCACTACAGCCTAGCAACAACGTCTGTGAGGCAGCATAACCTGGACCTGGCCCAGTAGCTGCTGGCTCAACACAGGATTCATAATTCCTCATAACTCTATACAAGTTCCTCTTCCAATTGCCACATAATATTTATAAAAAAACCTACTTGATGGGCTAGAGATGGCTTGGAGGTTAAGAGCACTTACTCTTGGACAGGACCTGGGTTACCAGAATCCAAGTGGCAGTTGATAACTTACTGTTCTATTGCTGTGAGGAGATACTATGAACAATGCATCTTGTAGAAGAAAGCATTTAAATGCTTTCTTAATTTCTACTCATAGTTTCAGGGGGTTAGTTCATGACCATCTTGGCAGAGAGCATGGTAGTAGGCAGGCAAAGATGGCACTGGAGAAGTAGCTCAGAACTTACACCTGATCCACAGGTTGAAAGCAATAAGAAAGACTGGGCCTGGCATGGACTTTTGAAACCTCAAAGCCCATCCACCTGCCCAGGAACACACCTCCTCCAACAAGGCCACGCCTCCAATCCTTCCCAAACAGTTCCACTAACCGAGGACCAAGCATTCAAACATATGAGCCTATCGGGGCCATTCTCATTCAAAATCACCAAGAGCAACTTCAGTTCCAGGAATTCTGATGCCTTCCTTCAAGCCTCTTCAGGAAGTACACCGTAGTACACATATGCAAGAAAAACACCCATGGGGCTGGAGAGCTGGCTCAGCTGTTAAGAACATTGGCTGCTCTTCCAGAGGTCCTGAGTTCAATTCCCAGCAACCACATGGTAGCTCACAACCATCTGTAATGGGTTCAGATGCCCTCTTCTGGTGTGTCTGCAGAGAGTGACAGTGTACTTACATACATAAAATAATCTTTAAAAAAGAAAGAAAAAGAAAAATATATACTATAATTTTAAAATAAAAAAAATTAAATACTTGGAAAGAATAACTTTTAAAAATATTTATTTTAACCAGAAATATACATAGCATTTACATGCTTATTGTGAAATTTATATATAAAAATTCAAAATAATTTAATAATACATAAATAATTACAGTTCAGATATAGAAGACACTGTGTAGCCAATAAGAACAACTTGTAAAATAATACATAACATGAAAGGATACTGATGCTACATTATGTTTTTAAAGCGTAGAAGAGGCTGGAGGTGGTTAGCTGGTAGAATGCAGTCCTAGCACGCACAGGGCCCTGCATTCAGTCTCCAGCACCACACAATCTAGGTCTGTTAGTTCATCATCTACTTCCAGAACTTGGAAGGTGGAGGCAGGAGAATCAGAAATGTAGACATCCTTGGCTACATGAGTAGTCCAGTCCATCCTGGGCGACATGGGACCCTGTCTCTAAACAAGTTGGCTCAGCTGACTTGAGTTCAATCCCAAGAAACCCACATGAGGGAAGAAGAGAACTGTCTCCTGTGGATTACCCTTTGGCCTCCATGCGTGCTCTGGCATGTGAGCCCAGACTCACACACTCACACATACGCATACATACTCATGCAGACGCATACATACTCACACAGACACATACATACTCACGCAGGCGTCAGAAGCTTACAAACAAGCTGTAGCCATCAGAGCCCTAAGTCTGTCCGCTTTTCTGAATTATTCAGAAAACATAGCTTTTCCTTTTCTTCTCTTTTTTAAGCATTTTTTTAAACTCTCTGGGCTTTTCCCTAACACTGTGGGCTTCTTACTCCTTCGAGCCCCCCTCCCACCATGTGAGAGCTTCTCTGCCAGGTGCCTAGCCTCCATGCTGGCTTACATAGCCTAAGTGTTCTCCTCTCTCCTCCACGTTCCTCCCCCCAGCAGCAGCTGAGGTTAAGGCTCGCCTGACCTGCTGCTGTGGAATGGGTTTCTTTTAAACTGTAATAAAATTGTCCTCAAGTTTCCATCTGAGTCCACTCGTAAATTCTTTTATTAATGAGACTAAAAACTCCAAAAGTGGAACCTGATTTTACCAGTATTGACTAGTAACCATAAAAGGACCCCAAAACCTTAGTATTTGGAGGCAACAGATCAGTTAGTACTGAACTGTCTGTCTCTTAGGAAAGACAATAGCAGAAATTCAAGAAGTTTTTGGTAACATGAGCTGGAGAGATGGCTCAGTGATTAAGAGCCCACTTGCTGCTCTGCTCTTCCAGAGGACCTGAGATCAATTCCCAGTATCCATGTGGTGGTTCACAACCCCCTGTATCTAATCCCAAGGAGATTCAGTACCTTCTCTGACTTCTTCAGCCACTGTACACAAATTGGAAGATTTATATACATACATGCAAAACACTAATATACATAAAATAAAAACAAATTTAAAAGCTTTTAATATAAAACCACAATTGTTGTGTTTTATAAAAAGAGAGCCAAAATATGGCTTGATAGAGCAGGTATGGTATGGTGAGGTGGGAGGGGTGCATCTGTGGGCCCATGCTGAGGTATCCCTTCCTCTGAGGTGCCAGCCATATGATGGGTATAGTACAGAATAGAGGGTATCTAGGGACAGAGAAGGGGAGTTGATAAGGGAGTAAAGGCAGAGAAGAAGAAAAAGAAAGGAGGAGGAGAAAGAAGAAGAAGAAGAAGAAGACGAAGACGAAGGAGGAGAAGGAGAAGGAGGAGAAGGAGAAGGAGAAGGAGAAGGAGAAGGAGAAGGAGAAGGAGAAGGAGAAGGAGAAGGAGAAGGAGAAGGAGAAGGAGAAGGAGAAGGAGAAGGAGAAGGAGAAGGAGAAGGAGAAGGAGAAGGAGAAGGAGAAGGAGAAGGAGAAGGAGAAGGAGAAGAAGAAGAAGAAGAAGAAGAAGAAGAAGAAGAAGAAGAAGAAGAAGAAGAAGAAGAAGAAGAAGAAGACGATGAAGAAGAAGACGACGACGAAGAAGAAGAAGAAGACGAAGAAGACGAAGAAGAAGAAGAAGACGAAGAAGACGAAGAAGACGAAGAAGACGAAGAAGAAGAAGAAGAAGAAGAAGAAGAAGAAGAAGAAGAAGAAGAAGAAGAAGAAGAAGAAGAAGAAGAAGAAGAAGAAGAAGAAGAAGAAGAAGAAGAGAAGAAAAGAAGAAAAGGAGGAGGAGGAGGAGGAGAGGAGGAAGAGGCTGGTCAGGAACATGTGGAGAGAGGGGAGGGAAGGGGGAAAGAGACCGAGAGGCAGAGAAAGCAGGAGAGTAAGAAGCTCGTCAGAAAGTAAGAGCGAGAGGAGGGGTCAAACAGCCCCTGTGATAGGAAGGCGGGCCTACCTGGCTGTTGCCAGGTAACTGCAGAGCCGAGCCTAGAAGGGATGCTAGCAGTGCTCCATAATTAAGACCACAGGAACTCGCACCTACAATTCTGTCTGAACTTTCTAAATGCCCCTCCCTGCTTCGAATAAAGCATTATCACAAAAATAAGAGAATACCATCACCAAAATGGAAACAAAATTTCCAAGCTTGTTACCATAGTGTCCTAGTTAGGGCCTACTGCTGTGATAAGCACCCAGGGCATGGCGACTCTGACTCAGGAAGGAAGAGACTGAGAGTTCCCAGGGGTGAATCCACGATGGCGGAGCGAGGGTGTGGTGGCCAGGGCAGGGAGCAGAAGGCTCACATCTTGAATCACAAGCACAGAGTAGAAAGTACACTGGATGTAGTATCCAGTCTTATGCTCTGAAAGCCTGCCCCCAGTAACACACTTCCCCCAATAAGGCCACACTTCCTAAACCTATCCAAGCAGTGCCATCAGCTAGGGATCAAGCATTCAAATGCCAATACCACAGAGGATATCTTATCTAAGTTACCACTGGTGGGGAGGCCAGATCAAGCCAGGCAGCAGCGTGTACAGAAAGCAGAAAGCCTGCTGCTGGGTCTACTGCTGCTGCAACTCTGTTCACAGTTTGGGACTCAACAGAACCTTTATTCAAAGAGAACCACCAGCCCCTGAGCCCAGGCCCAGCACTTTGTTCCAAGTCTGGAGTGGTATCTACCAGAGTTGGCTGGGCTATCATTTTTCCTTTGGGTTTCAGACTTGTGATATAATTCTTGTTTTTTACTTTGGAAAATACCGAGTTGGTTAATTAACTTGCTTATTTTAAATTAACCTCCTAACTGTGTGTTAGTAAAGAACGCATACAAGTCTACAGAGATGATGACATGATGTTTAACAGCATATCTGCTCTTGTGGAGGACTGAAGTCAATTCTCAGGCTCACATGGTGGCTCACAACCATTCATAACTTCCGTTCAAGGGTCTCCATCGCCCTCTTCTGGCTCCTGCAGGCCCTGCACATATGTGATACAGAGACTTGCAGGCAAAATACTCAATTTTTTTAAGTAAAAATAAAACATACATTTGAAAAAATAAGAGAGAATTATAAGAGGTGTATATAATTTTATACACCTTAATGTATGTAGATATACATGTACATAAATAGTCATAGAGCCGGAATATATATATTACACGTGCATTTATTTATCCCTGTGTGAGTGCATACATATATTCATACGTAAGTGCAAATAAGGAGAGACATCAAAAAAGTAACATATCCAGATGGTGTATCAGACAATGTTCATGCTCTTCCAAGGACTTTGCTGTACATTTCACTGTCTAGATGTAACATGTAACCAGATCTGCCACTTAAAGCAATTATTTACGTTTTGAGGCTGTCCTCAGGTTTGCACATGCTGGATAAACATTCTCTTACTGAGCTACATCCCTAGTATCTTACCCTATTTTAATAGATTTCTCCAAATTTGAAAGGACTAAGGCCTAGAGGTACTCTCTTAATACTCCAAGTTGTTTGCTTGGTTGTTTAATTTCATTTTATTAATGGAATATGCTAATAACAGAGCAGTGGATTTCACCTTGCTATTTCATTCATGCATATGACACACTGTGACCCCACTCATCCCCATGGCCCCCTCTTGGCCCCTTTCTCCATTCATGTATATGATATATTCTAACCCACTCATCCCCATGGCCCCCTCTTGGCCCCTTTCTCCATTCATGTATATGATACATTCTAACCCACTCATCCCCATGGCCCCCTCTTGGCTTCTCCCACTTCTGCCCTTGATGAATCTACTGAAGGAGCAGGACAACTTACCAGTAGCTACACCACTAAACAAAGTTATTTCTAACTCTCCCCAGACCCCAGTAATTGCTCACAGATCCTCAGGGAAAGATTGTGCCTGAGACCCTCTCTCCTTTAACTGCCTACAAGTCCTCAGAAGAGGCAGAGATGCTCCCTGCTCTGAGATAGAAGGCTGGTGAGCCGAATCCTACACTGGGTTTGTGTAGGTAATCAGAGCCGCCGGAAGTCAGAAAGGGCAACAGCCATGTAATGCTCAGAAGACCGCGGTACCCACGTCCTCTAACCCTCCCGCGGTACCCACGTCCTCTAACCCTCCCGAGGTACCCCACGTCCTCTAACCCTCCCGAGGTACCCACGTCCTCTAACCCTCCCTCTGGCTCATACATTCTTTCCGTCCCCTCTCATGAACCTTGGAAGGGGTCATAGAGATGCCCCACTTAGGACCGAGCACGCCAACTCATTTCTGATTCTTGACCAATTTTGTGAGAGCCTATTCACTGAGCCAGGAGAAGGTTCTAGGAGCAGAGCAAGCAGCAGCATGGCGCTGTGGGCATGGCCACAACACGTGGAAGGCACTTGGTGGGCACAGATTATACAAACATCAGAAGTGATTTCCCCCACCCATGTCTATGGTCTCCTGAGCCGGGAGTTTCTGACCAGGTTTGTAGTATTAAATGTGCACCCCCTTCTGTGGAAAGGGCCTCAAAATTCAATCAGAAAGTGGAAGGAAGCCTGTAGAATCTTTCCCAAGTTTCAGACTTCAAAGGGTAAAAGTCTTTGATACTGAAAATAAAGAGAATCCGCTTCAAAGGAGAGAGGAGAGTGAAGAATTTTCTATTTCTTTAAATAGCCAAGCACATGCAATGCTGTGCTCTGGCCTACCCATGCACTCCCTCGCCTTGTGCACTGGGAAACACCTATCATCTTCCAAGACTCAGTTCAAGTACCTCCTCTCCTACTCTCCTTAGAGCATCACAGTTCCCTGAAGGACCTCCTGCCTCAGCCCCTCAGCCCACACTTAGCACTGGGTTCCTACGGCTGTACTGCTCCTTATCATCTTTCCCCTATTTGGGGACCCACATGAAAATATCACCTGCAAATTATTAGGTAATTTTGTTAATGAACACTTATAAAAAACACTGAGACGATCTCCCTAAGCTAGGACCCAGAGGAAAGAAGACTTGACACGCCTGCCTTGCAGGCTTCCACCCGCCCAGACTCAGCCAGTCAGGGCTGCTGTCGCCCTCCTGCCAGCCTCTCCACCCACCCCATCTTCTGGCTAGATGCCTGGCCTTCCTATTAGCTACCGCCTGCTTTATGACAGACACCATCCTCCCCCCAAGCCTAGCGGCGCCCGTTAGAACTTCGGAGCTCCCATGGAATCATCCATAATGGCGCTGGATAACCCCAAGTGACCAGTGACTAGTCTCCATATTGGACACACATGGCATTCAGCTCCAGCAACTCAGGCAAACCATATCACTGCATTCTTAATCCCTTGTAGCTGTGACTGACATTATTACCTCTTCTCTGTGTCGGGAGATACCCGTCTTCAAACAAGATGGAGCTCAGAACAACAGTCTTCCAATGTGGCTGTATTCTGAAGGCAGAAATCTGAATCAGAGGCTTTTTGTGTCTGCTGCCTGACCATGGAAATATCACCCTTCCACCCAAAGCCAGGGTGAAGCTCCTCCCCAGCTTGCAGATGCCGTGGGATTCAATACTCCACCCTGTCAGAACACCCCTCTGGAGCGAGTCATCTACACAGCCTCCGTTTACTCAAGCAAGCAACCCTGGACATGCCTTTATCCTCTACAGCAAGTACATCAAGTCCTTCATGCACCAAGTCCCTGGATATCAAGATCAAACATAGCCGTCGTTCCTGACAGTCAAGAAATTACCGACTGCTTTTCCTAGGCAGAGGGGCCTGAGGCGGGTTTGGAGAAACACATCAAAGAAGACGGAAACTATAAAGAGAAGGTGGAAGATTTGGAATGCTCCCAAGGCATGGGCAGCACATGGCCATCCTTCGAGCGCCGGGGAAAGAGAGCAAAAGCCACACTGGGTAGAACAGAAACAGTTCCATGCCTTTGAGGAGATGATCCAGAACCAGGGACTGGGAAAAGAGTGACTAAAAATTGTGCAAGAGTTTAGCAAAGTGGGACCAGACCCAGAGGCTGCTGGGCCTGTCTTAGAAAAGCCTCTGATAAGCATTCACAACCCATGTGCTATCTGCAGGCTTCAGACTGTAACACAGCCAGAAGGCTAGCTAAGTCAGCAGTCCCGGACAGGCCTTTGAGACCTCGAGTGCTGAGTGACAGAAGTGGCTCACACTCTGTGTATGGTACCTTGATCGACACCAAGTTTCCCCAGTTCAATGATGCTAATACTATCAGTGACATAGAAACGTGTGGAGTACTCTGTGGGAACCGGACAAGCGAAGACGTCACCATCATACACGTTATCATCCCAGACCAAATGCTGGGGCTGATTATTGCAACACAGAGAATGAAGAAGACATTCGCTTCCTACAGGATGAACTGGGTATGCACACACTTGGGTGACTCACACTACCCTCACAGACATTCACATTCACCGCCCTCAGCAGACAATGTTGACAGAGTCAACAGCCGCTGTCTGCCCCCTACCCCAGGTTCAAGGAAACAAAGCCATCTAAAGTAACTGACCACAGACTTCTTTCTGTTCCTATCCAGGCTTTCATACAACAAAAGCATACTGTGGTCGTATGACTGTTAAGGACTAGGTTGCCACAGATGAGTCTTAACCTCCTAAGAGCTACAAACCCCGGTCAGTTCACTACTGCACTTGAATTTAAGCTTTCCAAAAAGATTTGGAGAAGAAAAATAGGGGTAGTCAGTGGCAGAGAAAGACTGAATGTTCTTGGTTTTGTTCTTTTGAAAACAAAACATTGAATATATTTGTAAGACAAGTTTGAAAGAGGAAACCTATCACACTAAGCAACTAACTCAAAAATTAGGTGAAAACAGAGAGCATCTCTCTGCCCTTCTAGACTCAAGTTCTGCCCATCCTCCCTGTCTCTACCTGTCAGCCTGCACACTGTCTCTACCTTTGGACTAAACAACAGCAGCTGCAGAGAGATCTGAGAGCCATTTAGAAATGTTTGGCTTTTCTCTCGGCTTGTGGCACAGTTACTGGATCAACTGTTGGAGACAAGTTGGGCCGAGTGGCTGGCCCCCCGGTTTTGTCAGCTCACCATTCCTGTGTTTAGGGTGTCCGCAGTTGTTGGAGACCGTGGCCCACAAAAGATCAGACTTTGAATTTCCTTGTTCGTCTCTCTACCCTGTTGTCACTGTTACTGCCTCTACTGCTTTAACAAGGAAGATAGTCACTGTTCACTGTGATTTCTGCTTATACATTAAGACCCCGACCTTAACCACTAGCAACTTTTTATTTAAACTCACCCCCTCTGGTAAGATGGGGAGTCTTTAGTCTTCTGGGGTTTTAGCCTTTGACCAAAATTGAGATTACAATTAGGATCTCCCAGCTTGATCAAGTCATGTGATCTCACATGCCCCCTTCTGGTGAGGAGAAGCAATACCTCAGCTCCTAGGGCAGGTCTAATTGTCTGGAAATCTTAACACCTAACAGAGGCAATGGATTAGGGAGACACTTAGGATGGGAGGCACCTCTGTGAACTGAATGAAAAAAAGAAATAAAAGGAGAACATGACTGCTCCTAAGGGGCTGACATATTTTTTATAGATATAAGGGAGAAAACAGGTAGAGATGGAGACATCTGGGAGAGGCCAGAGTGAACACGCCAGACTGAGCTGGGCCATGTGAAGGAGGGTGGGGGAGAGCAAGACAGGAGCCGCAGACCAAGGGGGGCAGCAGGAGTCAAGAGATAGGTCAGCCAAAATTGGTGATTTATACAGGGGCCAGAGGAGCTGGGAGGCGGGGAGCCCAGATTGGTACCTGGGCTGGAGAATTCAGGGTAGAGGGTGGGCTATGCCAGCCAGGAGCCTCAAACAGGTAGGGACTGAGGGATGCTGGGAGAACCTGGCCGACAGAGTCTGCTTTGATATGTTAATAGGCATCTCAGTTAGCCTAATGAGTTAGGTTTGAAACCAAACTCCAAGGAAGTGCACGGGAGACAGGGAAAGTGCCTGAACAACTAAATGCTCCAGACAACCAAGACAGAGAGACCACCTGCCATCTCTGAATGCTTTACCGCTCACACGGGAGTTCAGTAAACACAAGATGTTTGCTAAATAAAGGGAGAGCATATGAGGAGCAGAGGAGCACCTGCCTATGGGTCACTTACGCACAGAAACTCTCCATAGCACACAGAAAGCTTGCTCCACATAGCAGCAGATTCTAACTGTCCCAAGCCCCAGGCATCTCTGACTTGAGCCCAGAAGTTGGTAATCTTATTCAAAAGCAAAACATGTGCCCCACCCATAACTCTGTAACAACTGAAGAACATGTGAGACGAGGCCCCATGATAAACTGAAATGTAATGGCAGTCACTGAACACCAGACATACGCAGCGAAGAGAAGAACTCTTAAGTCAGGAGGAGCTATCAGGGAAGTAGTCCTCAGAGACTTTTGAGGAGCTTCCCAAAGGAAGATAGAAGGGAAGAAAATAGTAAAGTCCCCACTGGGCTGGAGGCGTCCTGGAATCCTGCTCCTGAAGCCTCAGTTAGACATTCTGAAGCAAAGAGACATGGGTAACCACCCAGGGGGGATTACCCATAATCCCACTATCGGGTAGTGTGCCACCAGGTCAGGGGTGATCTAGAGAACAACTGTGTACTGTCCCTGGTTCTGCACAGCAGTGTATTCTGGAATCTTGTGCTACAGTCCTGAGCC
The DNA here is from genome assembly GCF_947179515.1 of Apodemus sylvaticus. Taxonomy (NCBI): domain Eukaryota; kingdom Metazoa; phylum Chordata; class Mammalia; order Rodentia; family Muridae; genus Apodemus; species Apodemus sylvaticus. The sequence goes on along the minus strand of NC_067473.1, from coordinate 164,517,354 downwards.
CAATTTCACTCCAACACTAGGTCCCTGTCTTTTCAGGATACAGCATAAGGTAAGATATTGATAAAACTAACACACTTACCCACGCCATCTTCCTATAGTCTCAGTGAACCAGCCCTAGGGGTGGGTGGCGAACACACTGGGTAATCAAATGAGCTGGAGAATTCAAGGAGAAGGTGGCCTTGGCCTCCCAGATTCCCACTGACACAATCAGTGAGGCTCATGGAACTAGGTAGGAAGGACCATTCGCTTGCCCACCACAACTGAGGAGAAGGAGCTTAAGGGGGGAGGGAAATCTTCCTCAGTTTCCTTTCCTCCCCATCCAGCCACAAGATATAACTTCAGTGTCTCTGAGGCCAGTGTCTTGGCTCCCAGAATCCAGCAGCCTCTACCTCAGGATTCTCACACCTTCAACTCCTGGGACTGGATCCATCTACGCCTCCTCCATGGATGTGCACAGATGCTCAGGTACATCCTGGGGTGGCCTTCTCCTGCTGTTCCCAGCACTTACAACCCCTGGTCCCCTTCCACTTTGAACAATATGGTAGAACTTATCAACATGGACTGAGAGTCACAAGAACTCACTCCACATCCTTTGCTGAACGCTGAGTACCAGACATCCAACAGGTACAACAAATTATCACAAACTTGTTGCTTAAAACAAGCATTGTGGTAATGGCTGCTTAGAATACCAGCTTTGGGGGGTGAAGGAAGGGGGATTATGGGTTTGAGATCCACAAGACCGTACAGCAAAACGAGAAGTGGACTATGATGGTGCACAATCCTGGAAGCTGGGAGGTAGAAGCAGGGGAATCAGAAGTTCAAGGTCACCCTTGGCCACATAGCAGTCAAGGCCACCCTAGGCATTAGGAGACTGTAACAAAACAAAAACAAACAAACAAACAAAAAAACCAAAACAAAATCGACATTGTGTGGTTGCACAATGTTACATTATATTTAAAGCCACTGAACTGCCCAGTTGGAAATGGAAAAAAACAAAAAACAAAAAAAAACAAACAAACAAAAAAACAAAAAAACCCAACAATGGCCATGGTAGCAGAGGCCTTTAATCCAAGCATTTGGAAAGCAGGGAGAGGCCACAGTGGGATACACAGTGAGACCTCACTTCCAAAACATAAAAAGAGTAATAAGGGTTGCACAGGAAGTCTAGTTATGAAAATAGCAAGTAAGACGCATTTTGACATTTTGGTTGTGAGCCTAACTCGTAAAAAACATATTTTGTACCAGCAGTAAACAGATCTTTGGAGACATTTAAAGCAGCAGCAAACCAAAAGACCTAGCGCTAAGTCTAATGAAGGGGCACCGGGCGGGGCTTTTGCCCCACTGCTGCACACCTCACAGACACTGACTGTGGAGAGGCAGAGGAGTCCAGCAGCAACAGAAGAGTTTTAAAATGTGGTATATATGCACAGTGAAATGCTACTTAGCCACACAAAAAGGTTCAAACCAAAGATCATGTTAAGCAAAATATGCCAGACTTGAACAAATACTATGTTTCCTCACGTGTGGAATTTAAATGTGTTAAATGTGTGTACAGGAGATGAAAGCAGAGAGAGACCACTTGGGAAAAGGGAGAAGACAAACAGAATGGGGAGGGGTGGGAAAGAACAGGGGACAAGGACAAATGGGAGTGCCGTGAGAGCATCTCTACAGGAAAGGCAACGATGGAGCCCATTGCTTTGCATGCTGACTGAAAAGCCTGAAGGCAAGCAAGACTTCCAACCTGCAGAGCACACAAGACAGCGCTCAGTGCTGCAGCCCAGGGGCAGAACTGGCTGGTCCTCCCATGCGGCTGCTGCGTGCATGGCACTTCCTCACTTCGTTTGTTTGTTTTCATCATCTTTAGCAGTATTTTTGTTTGCATTCTGGGAAAATCTGTCCCACACGTTCTAGCTTCCATTTCGGTTTCTTCCCTGAAGAATCCTTTTCTTTTGTTTTCATTGTTCCTCTCTCTTCCGTGACGTCATTCTTCAAAACATAAAATTACAATTTTAACTCAAGGCATTTAAAAAGCATCACTCTCTAAGTAAGATATCTACAACAGACAAAATCCTATAGAGAAAACAGGGTTCGGGGAGGAAAACAAGAAACCTGTTGTTTAAAAGAGTAGGGACTTCCTGTTTGAGAAGAAACAGGAGGATCCCAGAGCTCTCTGACCAGCCAATCAGTGAGTGCTGGGTTCAGTGTTTCAAAAGGTGGATGGACTGAGAACCAGGCACATACCTTTAATCCCAGCCCTAGGGAGGCAGAGGCAAGTGGATCTCTAGGAGTTCAAGGCCAGACTGGTCCACATAGTGAGCTCCAGGACAACCAGGACTACATAGAGTCTTGGGGGTGGGGGAGGGGGTGTCTTGGGGGTTGTGAAAGAAACACTGTCTTGGGGTGGGGGGGGGATGGACAAAGGAAAAGGCTCATCCACTAAACGCACTTTGCAGTGCAAACCTCATGTCCTGAGTTCTCTTCCTGGAGTCCATGTGTAGAAGGTGAGAGCTGACTTCACACAACTGTTTTCTGACCTCCACTAGGGCTGTGGCACATCCGTGCTGAAACACACACACACACACACACACACACACACAGACACAGACACACACACACCCTATACAGTACCATAACAGGAAATTAGTGTTTTAGGTAGAAAGGGCTAGGGAAAAACACCTATATACATACCGGTACACACTCACACAGTGACAATATCATAAATGAGTGGGGGAAAAAGTAAAGGGGGAGGAGGAAGAGGATGAGGAGGACGAGGAGGACGACAAGGAGGATGAGGACGAGGAGGACGAGGAGAAGGAGGATGACGAGGAGGAGGACGACGACGACGAGGAGGAGACCAAGATACCTCCGAAGGTGAGTATACATAAGGAAGGTTTAGTCTGACCATTCTTTCAGAAGACCTGGGTTCAATTCCACACAGTGATCTAAGGCCAGCCTGGAGGATCCAGTGCCCTCTTTAGGCCTCATGGGCACTGTATGCACATAGTGCCCAGACATACATACAGGCAAAACACTCATACATGTAAAAAGGTAAAACAAACAAACAAAAGCAAACAAAAAAAAACTTAATTTTTTTCAAGGAAAAAAACAATGACATACACAACCAGGAAAAACTCCAGATGCACATAGCCCTGCCCTGAGATTCCAGACTCAGTGCCTGTCTGTTGGCCTCCATCCACAGCTGCTTCACCAAGGGCGGGCCCTCCTGCTGGAGACCTGTCCTCACACCCTCGCAGGACACTGTTCCTCTTACCGTAGTGCTCCATGCTCACCGCCATGCCCACACACATCACATTACAGTAGTGGTCATCACTTGTCCACTCACCACAGGAAGCCCAACGCTGCAACTAGACACACCAGAACATTCCAACCTTTGTAACCACTGGATCACTCTATTGACAGGACTCACAGACAAGAGACAAGGCTTACAATTGAGGCAAGCAGCCCCAATTTTGACAGCTATACTATAAGGTGAACCAGTAAGCACTGAGTACCATAACTTAGGTTGCTTTGTCCCAGCAGTCTGCAGGCACCTGCTGGCACTGAGTGCTCCCCTGCTGGTGCTGAGTGCTCCCCTGCTGGCTCTGAATGCTCCCCTGCTGGCGCTGAATGTTCCCCTGCTGGCGCTGAGTGCTCCCCAGCTGGCGCTTAGTGCTCCCCTGCTGGCGCTGAATGCTCCCCTGCTGGCGCTGAGTGCTCCCCTGCTGGCGCTGAGTGCTCTGCAGCTGACATTGGGTGCTCCGTTGATAGGTGCTGCATGAGATAAGGAGTTAGGTGTCCACCGACAATGTTCTCAGGAAAGAGACACAAACTCACCAGTCTCTCCCACAATCAGCAGGTACGTATGTGAGCACCAGAGAGATAAGTACCATGGGCAAGCCAGTGTTATACGAGAACCTTCATTCACTCCCAAGAGCCTTCACTAGTAGCCATGCCCCTGCACATTCTCTAGCAGTGTCTCTAGCCACCTAAGAAGTCAGATCGTGGTTAAACTCTTATATAAGACTATAAATTGTTGCCAGGCAGCAGTGTCGCACGCCTTTAATCCCAGCACTTGGGAGGCAGAGGCAGGTCGATTTCTGAGTTCAAGACCAGCCTGGTCTACTGAGTGAGTTCTAGGACAGCCAGGGCTACAGAGAAATCCTGTCTCAAAAAACAAACAAGACTATAAATTGCTGGAAAGAGGGCTGGAGAGATGGCTCAGCAGTTAAAAGCACTGACTGCTCTTCTGAAGGTCCTGAGTTCAAATCCCACCAACCACATGGTGGCTCACAACCATCTGTAATTGGATCTGATGCCCTCTTCCGGGGTGTCTGAAGACAGCTACAGTGTACTTACATATACTAAGTAAATAAGTCTTTTAAAAAAATTGCTGGAAAGGATGGGTTACTTCTACATCCAATTTGTTAGTTCCATCAGAAGAGACTACAATAAAATACCTAACATACTTACACCACTTTAATAAGGATTTATTATTATTATTATTTCCCTCCTTTGGGAGGGATAATAGGGCACAAGTGTGGCGGTCAAAAGACATCTTTGAAGGTTTTTTTCTCAACATTGTGGGTGTTGGGAATCAAACCCAGGTCTGAAGACTTTGAAAAGCACCAGCACCCACTGAGCCACCGAACAGGCACCATAGAATAAATAGCCTATTGCCTATTTAAATGCCATCACTTGCTTAGTACAACCAACAGCACCATGCCGGGCACATGAGACGAAAAGTTCAGTACACTGAAATGAAAATTCACAAAGCCAATAATGCAATAGGTAGATCTGACAGCACTCACCAGGCTGAATAACTGTGGCGCTGTCCTGTTGGACAGAGTCAAGACCTCTCCAGACAGATCCTTCCATCAAGCCGGCAGATCAAGGCATCACTGTTTCAGTAATTAGAACTTCACAGTTTTAGCCACATAGACTTGGAATTCCATAGGCATCTCTTAGGAGCAGCAGGTTGAGAAGAAAGGGTTCCTTCCCATTCTCCTTTAGTAAAGGGGGAAAGGAGAATTTGTTTTTCGCGTGAGCTGAAACCATTTTGAGTTCCAGTACTAACCAAAAAAAGGTTGATTAGTATAGTCAGAGAAAATGTATTTTAACACACTTACAAGTCTTAGGCTCTTATAAATCTGCTTATGGCATTTTATAAAGCAACTTATTGGCTGGGCCTGCCAGCTTGCAGGGAGGGAGAAGTTGTGTCCAATTTGTGTACCTGGGCTGAAATTGTTCCCTAGTGGGCCCACGCTTTCACTCCCTCCACCTCTCTTTCCCACACTACTCAGGTGCCCACACCTGGGACCATGAGCATCTGTGGCACAATCACGCAAGGCCCACCTTTGCCACTTCACATCTGGCTGCCTGTCCCCAGCTATTACACTGTGGGCCTCGGTGAACAAGGCGGGCCACCAGGCAGGCCAGGACTTGGGAGTCCTGAGGATAGAGAAGGATCTGGAAAAATCGCTTAGACCCGGGCGGAGGGGTGGAGTAAGGGTGGGGGTGGGGAGTGGGGAGGGGCGACATAGGGAAGGAAGGCTGTGATCTTCGAAATCCCGGAGGTCCTGGTGTAGGAGAGGAGAGCACCCCTAAAGAGCCATCAGTCAGAAAAGCAAATCTTAACAAAAACGAAACAAACAAACAAAAAAACAAACAAACAAAAAAACCTCTTCAGTACCCTCAGTCCAAGAGCCCCAACCCGTTTAACCGCTTCTCTAGAAAGTTCTCCGCTCCCGCCCCTTTGCAGCCCGCTCGTGAGGCTCCTCCCTGCCCCGCCCCCGAGGCGGATAGGACCAATCGCGGGCCGGGATCGCGCCGGCCCCGCCTCTCGGCGTCGCCCCACTCGGCCGCCGCGGGCGAGCGCGCGGATAGCCGGGTGCGCGAGCCTAGAGCGCGGTTCGAGGTGGGCAGCGCCGCCTTCCGCCGCACGCCACCCCGCCGCTCACCCCGGTCGGCGGCCAGAGTGCCGGGCTCGCGCTCGCCCCACTCCCGCAGCCAACGGTGCGCCCAGCGGCCATGACCGCCGAGGAGATGAAGGCGGCCGAGAACGGGGCGCAGTCGGCGCCCCTGCCTCTCGAAGGAGTGGACATCAGCCCCAAACAGGACGAGGGCGTGCTCAAGGTGAGGGGGCCGCGGAGCCCTTGGCTGCAGGCTCATGGGCCTCGGGGGTACCGCGGTCGGAGGATGGGGGAATTCGTCTTCCCTGCCCGGGCTGCAGCCCTGAAAATGGCACGGCGGCTGCACGCTCCGGAGGGTGCGGCCCCGGTCCGGGAAGGAGCCCCCACTGCAACGCCAACTCGATCCGGCTGCACTGTGCGACTGAGAGGGGCGGAGCGGAGCGCGAGAGCCGCAGCCGGGGGCCCGGGCGGGGCGCACGAGGCCCGGGCGCGCCGAGGGACTCAGGCCTCGCCTCCCGGGAAACCCTTGGCTGCAGCATGCGCCAGCCACCTGGACGAAGGTGTGCCAGGGCTCGCCCACTTGAAAGTTAAACATTAACTAGGACCTGAAACGGCTCCCCGGAGCAGGTTTCTGGCCCAAAGCCCTTTGTGCCTTTCTGCGCCCCTTTTGCAATCGCTGAGATCCAGCGAGGTCACGGGCTCGGCCATGCTGTGCCCCCTTTCTCGGCCCGGGGAGAGTAAGAGCGGTGCATGCTGGGAACTGTAGTTCCTCGCCCGCCCCTCTTGAGTCTTTCTGAGTCGGGGGTATTGGGTGCTGGCCGTGGGGGAGGTGCTTTGCCCTAGAGCCTGCGGCTCACTAATCGCCTGACTGCAAAAAGCCGGAGGAGCAAATAGCCGGAGGAGTGAGGGGGAGGGCGCTCTGACCAGGGTTGGGACAATGGGCGCCGTTTCAGAGCAGGTTCTGCCAGCAGTCCAGGACGGTGAAATCCTAACCCGCATTGCATGTCTCCCTGCATCCATTGTTTCTCCTCCGTGCGTCCCACTGCTCAGCTCCTAGTGTGTGTGGCCTGTGCAAAGCAGAGACCTTAGGGAGCCTTGTTGGTCCAGGAAATGCTCCTGGCTTTTTACCTCTGCTCTTGCTGTGCCCTGTGAACATGTGGCTCTTCCTTCTCCGTTGCGCTAGGTTCTGATTCCCAGAGCGGGCCAATTCCTCTTTCGTCCTCCATTCCTTCAAGGACCCTGTACATTCTTATTAAGGAAGCCTTTCCTTAGAGGATGGTTCCATATCTACCTATTGGCTCGCCCATCACCATATGTAAAAATGTTAAGCAGAAGTAGATGCCTGCTTATGTAGATGTAGATAAAGCACTCCTTACCTTGGTGGTCAGGTAGTTTCCCTTCGCGCCTGACACAGAGCCTTTGTGCTCCTCTGTAATCTGGCCCTTCCTTTTCCCTGTTTTGAGCAGATCTGTTCTTTTCATTACTCCTTCCATTGTATTCGCACCAGACCCTGATCTGATGACCCACTAGTTTCTATCAGGTTTTTTCTCAGAGCACCTCTGGAGGATAGGGATTGTCTTCAGTGCCTGACCGATAAGTTCTGGATAGTTTAGCCACTTGTTCAAAACCATAGACAAAACTTGAACCCAAATTATGCTATCTGCAGTTCTCCAAAGCAGGACCTGGAGGGAGATGAGGAGGTTAGTTGAATCTAAGCTAAATTCTCTAGTATCAGAATCATTTGAAGACTGGGCTCTCAGACCTGGTGAAAAGCAGGGGGCAGTGGGGGCAGCCGAGCCCATCCGGTATGTGCCTTTGGGGAGCTTATGGGTAGTTGGGGCCCTTCTGCCCCCATCCCTCGGTACTCACTTTCTCTCCCTTCCCTCCAGGTCATCAAGAGAGAGGGTACAGGCACAGAGACACCCATGATTGGGGACCGAGTCTTTGTCCACTACACTGGCTGGCTGCTAGATGGCACCAAGTTTGACTCCAGTCTGGACGGCAAGGACAAATTCTCCTTTGACCTGGGAAAAGGTAGGCTTGGTTAGCCGGCTGGCAGGATAGGCTCCGAAGTTGATAGCAGCTGTCACAAGCAAAAATGACAGTCACAGCCACGCTTGCGCTTGGGCATGGAGCTGCTTACCTCTGTTCCCAGCTCCCAGAGGCTGAGGCAAGCCTTGAGCCAGTAGTTCAAGTCAGCCTTGGCAAAATAGCAGAAACTAGCCATCGAAAAGGAAAAGGCCACCAACATGGAGCCTAAGAGGGCATGGCTAAGAACCCATCTGTTGCCCATCCTGTGTTGTCTTCTGCTATTACGGGACAGGCCTCCTCCTCCTTTCCCATCTCGTGGATCTAGCAGTTCCCTCGCTCTAAGGTGGATAGTCTTCTTGAACTGTGTTGTTGGAGGGTTGAGCAATCTTTCGATGAATGTCCTGAGACCGACAACAGTGCAGCTGCTTGTCTCCTGGTCCTATTTCTCGAGGTGTTCAGATTCTGCCTGGGTATGGTGCGGTGCCTGTCTTTGGGGACATTGAGCCTACAGTGAGGTCCCTGCTAAGTGGGTCTTTTTTCCTTTACCTACAGGGGAGGTCATCAAGGCTTGGGATATTGGTGTGGCAACCATGAAAGTGGGGGAAGTGTGCCGTATCACCTGCAAGCCAGAATATGCCTACGGTTCAGCAGGCAGCCCTCCAAAGATCCCCCCCAATGCTACACTTGTATTTGAGGTGAGTGCTGGCCACAGATCTGGGCAAAGAGCCAGCCCTTATCTCATCCCATTAACTGGCTGCCTCCAGCCCTTCCTGCCTCTTGAAGACAATGTAGCTAAGCCTGAGGGTCTAGCTTTAGGAGGAGGAGAGGTGGAAAGGTTAGCTGGCTAACCACCATCAGAATGACCAGGAATAAATGAGGCTTCGGTTAGAAGAGGCCCTCCAACAGCCCTTCTAGAATAGAGGTGACTGATACTTTCATCAACTGAAAGGGGTCTGGGGGGTCAGGAAGCATCTGGGTTATAAAGGGCAATGTAGCATATTGGCACCTTGGCGCTCAGGAGGGAGAGATACCTTCCTATATGTCAGTGGTTGAGACTGGATCCACTGAGGAGAACTAAGGCTGTTGAGTCTGAGAGCAGAAAACCAGTCAGTGGGCATGGGAGAATATTCGCAAGGCCATTGAGATGGCAGGTCACTTCTGATGCCTTCCCAATGAACAATCGTGTGTCCTTGTTAAATAGAGCAGGAGGATAGAAAGCTTGTCCTCCTGAAGTCAAGTAAAATCTGTGTATCCTTCTAGCAAGATATGGTCTGGCCGTTACTGGTGACGTTTCTGAGTGGAAAGGAGGCAGTTTCACCCTTAGCAGAAAGGAGTTGTCACCTTATGTTTCATCATGTAGGTGGAGCTGTTTGAGTTCAAAGGAGAAGACCTTACAGAAGATGAAGATGGCGGGATCATCCGCAGAATACGGACTCGGGGTGAGGGCTATGCCAGGCCCAATGATGGCGCTATGGTAGAAGGTGAGGAGGTGCGGAAAGAAAGTCTAAAGTTGCCTTTGATTCCTGCTCAGAGACTTACGGCCTTGGGTGGAGTGGACCAAGTTGTTTCCTTTCTATAAGCCTTTAGTCTCATCCTTAAAATGAGGACTTAGACCACACAGCCTTAGCCCCCCTTCAGGTCTGAGACACAATGGTTATCTTGGGTCTAAGCCGTGACGTGGAGTGTGGGGAGGCTGGTGGCACCTTCTTCAGCACCATGCCCTCTCACCCCCTGGGGCACTCCTCTTTCATCCAGTGGCATTGGAAGGCTACTATCAGGACCGGCTCTTTGACCAGCGGGAGCTCCGCTTTGAAGTTGGGGAAGGGGAAAGTCTGGATCTGCCCTGTGGGCTGGAGGAGGCCATTCAGCGCATGGAGAAAGGAGAACGTTCTGTTGTGTACCTCAGACCTAGGTGAGACACAGGCACTTATCGGGGCCACACAAAGTGAAAGGTGAGCCACGCCCCTGCGCCACTCCAGGATTGCTGAGAACATCGTGAACTCTTGAGGGGATCTGAAAGTGTGGCCCACAGTTGTCCGCGTTTCCTTGTATTTGCACCTCATTCAGATCCCTTACCCACCATCATCAAGATTTTCATATGCCTATAATTCATTCAGTCATTAGCATTTGTTGACACACCTCCTGTGTGCCACACATGCTAAAGTCTCTAGGGCTTCAGTGTGGTTCTTGCTTCGTCGTCGTCTCTGAGTTTGTCTCAGCAGTTGTGTATAGTTATGGGTTAGGGGCAAGAAGGGAGGAGGGACCACCTAAATGTGTAGTGAAAAGGTTAGAGAAATGGTTGTCCAACAGGAAGTGTTTGAACCAGGTCTCAAGGTGGGAAGGTACTTTCCAGAAAACAACAGGAAAGCCCTTTTCAGTCTAGCAGACGAAGGGCTGTGAGGTAACCCCCGCGCCCTTCACCCCACAGCTATGCTTTTGGCAGCGTTGGGAAGGAAAGGTTCCAGATCCCACCACATGCTGAGCTGAAGTATGAAGTACATCTGAAGAGTTTTGAGAAGGTGAGTCTGCCTAAGGCACTCCCTCCCTGGAGTCTGGTCTGTGGGTGATGCTGGGAAGGTGACCACTGTGTCTGTCCTTTGGGGTACGACAGGCCAAGGAGTCTTGGGAGATGAACTCTGAAGAGAAGCTGGAGCAGAGCAACATAGTGAAAGAGAGGGGCACCGTGTACTTCAAGGTGAGCTGAGGGCAGGGCACCCCAGGGAGGGCTGTCCAGACGATGCTCTGCCAGTGTGGACATCCCCTGAGGTGGTCATCTCGTGTATCTTAGTCCATTTGGTCTGGGATGGGAAGGAGTGGGAGGCTGTATCCAAGAATCACTGGCCTACCAGATAGGACGGCCTGGGCTGCAGGACCTGCACTGTGTCTGAGCTCCCTCCCATTCTAGGAAGGCAAGTACAAGCAAGCCTTACTGCAGTACAAGAAGATTGTGTCCTGGCTAGAATACGAGTCTAGCTTTTCCGGAGAGGAAATGCAAAAGGTCCATGCGCTCCGACTGGCCTCACACCTCAATCTGGCCATGTGTCATCTGAAACTGCAGGCCTTCTCGGCTGCCATCGAAAGCTGTAACAAGGTGAGATGCCTTCGGGGGACATGGTAACCATGACAGGCAGTTGTGGGGTAGCGTTAGTAGGATATGTCATTAAGAATCCTGAGTTCCGGGCCTGGAGTTGGAAGCAGCACGTGCTTGATGGTGGGAAGTGTAGGTGCAGACACTGAGCAAGCCCTGACTGGGGAAGTGAAAGGGAGGGGCTGAGTTGGGGTTTTGTCCTTTTCTGTATCTGGGGAAGAGATACACCTGAAAACCCAAATTTCCTTTTTTCCTCTTGGATTACGAGCCTGATGTCCCTGCTGCTTCCTTCCTCTCTGTGCTCTTAGGCCTTGGAGCTGGACAGCAACAATGAGAAGGGCCTGTTTCGCCGGGGAGAGGCTCACCTGGCAGTGAATGACTTTGACCTGGCCCGAGCCGACTTCCAGAAGGTCCTGCAGCTCTATCCCAGTAACAAAGCGGCCAAGACCCAGCTGGCTGTGTGCCAGCAGCGGACCCGCAGGCAGCTCGCCCGGGAAAAAAAGCTGTATGCCAACATGTTTGAGAGGCTGGCTGAGGAGGAGCACAAGGTCAGGGTACGCTGTGTCTTATCTACTTTTCCATTGCTGTGAAGAGACAGTACAACCAAGGCAGCTCACAAGAGAGTTGATAGAGGGACCACCACTCCAGTGGGTTGGAGTATGAGACTGCCCTGGCGGGGAGTGTGAGCACAAGGTGTAGTCAGCACTGGGCTTTTGATACCTCAGGCCCCTGAGCAGGCACACCTCCTCCAACAAGGCCATGCCTCCTAATCCTTCCCCAAAGAGTCCCAACAACCAGGAACCAAGCATTCAAATATAAGAGCCTTGGGCCATTCTCATTCAAACTACCACAAGGTGGAAGTGACTGCAGTGGATCACACCCAGATGTGCCCACTGCCGTTGGCTGCCCATGCCAGTTGCATAAGCTAAAGATTACTTTTTTGCAGTAAAGGAGTATAAGTTTTCAGTATTGACCCCACCAATGGGGTCATCATGAGAAGCACTCCAACGCCAGGCACAGTTCTGATATGTGTTATGTTCAAGACAACCAGCCTGAAATTCACAAAGTAGACCAGGCTGGCCTGGAACTCAGATATCTGCCTGTCTTTGACCCATGTACCCACATACTCAGAACCAAAAGGTTGTATACTTACCATGCAGAGGCACATGATCCTGCCAGTTTTGTCTCACCCTATAGTGCATTTTCCCTATAAATAAAATAATGTGAGCCGGGCAGTGGTGGCGCACGCCTGTAATCCCAGCACTCTGGAAGGCAGAGGCAGGTGGATTTCTGAGTTCAAGGCCAGCCTGGTCTACAGAGTAAGTTCCAGGACAGCCACAGTTATACCGAGAAACCCTGTCTCGAAAAAACCAAATAACACAAAACAAAACAAAAAAATGTGTGGAGGTTTGTTTTATATTACTGCTTAAGAGTGCTTTTAGATACTTCCTACTATGCATCGTTTTGCTGCACATACATAGCATATCTTATGATACCTGTTTCTTCAGTGTTCCTAACACCATCCCAGAGAAACAGATCACAAAACATACTTTCTTGTAGCCACATTAAAAAGGCAAAATTGAATAATGACTTAATATGTTATATATAGTTTTTTAAATGATTTTGGTTATCTGAGGTCGGTGACATTCAATAGTGATGTGTTGAATGGCCTTGTCAATTTAGAGCGTGCATGTGTGCAGGGGTGCTTTAAACAGTTCCAGGATTGCTGTGCCTATGCAGTTTCTTAGGAATTATCTTGCTTAGGAATTCAGCCTCTTCCTCTTGCTCATCTTACAGGCCAAGGCAGAAGTGGCTGCGGGCGACCATCCCACTGATGCTGAGATGAAGGGTGAACCAAACAGTGCGGCCGGGAACCAGTCTCAGGCAGAGACAGAAGCATAGCCTGCCTCTCCGCTGCCCACCTCTGCAGCTGCCTCCCTGCTCCCTTACTCCACCCTGTTAGTTTTGTAAAAACTGAAGAATTTTGAGTGAATTAGACCTTTATTTTTCTATCTGTTTGGATGATGGCTTTGGGGGAGAAGGGAGAAGAGCAGGCTGAGGGTGAAATGGGGGGTACTTTTAGATGGTGTCAACCCCTCTTTCCTTCCCCCAGGACACAGGAGCGTATATCCTTCCACACATACATCAGAGTGTTAATTTATTTTGCTCCCTCTGTTAGTTCCATTTTCAAGTTGTAGAAGGGGGTATGTGATAGGGGTGGGGTCTGATATGCCAGGGTGGAGAAGACTCCTGGGCAGCCGTTTTCCCATCTCTTCCCTCTGTGGTTGTTTTCCAAGCCTGTGGTCTCCGTGCAGGTGCTAGGGCCATGGGAAAAACCACTGTTGTGTCCATTACCTCTCCTGCCTTGCTCTCCTGAGATGGTATTCCTGATAATGTCCTCTGCTATCACAGTGATCACCTCTAGACAGCCCCTACCAGGACCTCCCTCCTCTCGGTTTCCTCATCCAGGTTGTCCCTGTCCCCATCCCCTCAGCCTCTTTAATGCACGCTGAAGGTCCAGGCACACCTCAAGTCCTGTGCTTGAGCAATAAAGTGGAAAACAACAAAACCTGGGTGTCAGGCAACCCTTTATGTTGAGCTCTTGGGTGGGGCATGGTGGGAATGTGGGCGGGGCAGGACCAATAAAGTCCCACTTGGGTATAACTTAAGCCCAGGTGATGCAGACTATTGCGTGGCAGGAAACTGCCCTCTGCTTCTACAGCCTGAGCTCCATTACAGACTGCAGCAGTCCAGCAATAGAATGCGGGGTTGTTTCCCTCAAACAAGAGGAAAATACAAACATCAGTGGTTCTGAAACCGGGTTCTCAGACGATTGCCTCCCTGCTCTGACAACTGGCTGATGTGTTGTTGATACATGTGTATCTGAGCACTATTTGCATTCCTGATGCCTGAGGGGGCCAGAACAGCACAGTCCCAGGGGACTGGCGATAGAATTGTGAGTCTCTAATTGGGTCCTCAGCCAAAGGTATAAAAACTCCAGCACTATGCTGGACCTTGTATAGCACATCTTTAATACCAGCACTCTGGAGTCAGGGTCAGGTAGATCTCTGGTCAAAGCCAGCTTGGTCTACAAAAGCCTCCAGTGTTTCTGGCTCTTTTTGGGTCAGATAGCTTTTACATAAATTAAGGCACAGGTGAAGATAACTGGTCACACCCAACCTTAGTTTTGACCTTTACAAGAAGCCAAGTGGCCTAAGTTAACCACACTCAACTTGTTCATCCTACAAGTCACCAAATGAGAAGTGGGGCAGTCTGCATTTCTCTGTAGCTCTTGACATTGTAGAGGATGGTGGGTGTCTATGGAAAAGGGCCCAGTTCTTCAACATGGCTGGTACTGTATTTGCTAGTTCCCCTGTTGGGTGTTAAGTCCAAGCATGTGCTTGAGTTTTATGTTGTGCCCTTTTAGGTAGTTTCTAACTTTGATTCTTGCTTTTGCTCAGTGATACCAAGCGAGCCTTACACAGTGTAAGCTTTGACCTGAACCAAAGACTTTGTGTGATACAATGTTGGCCCAACCCTCCTAAGACATGGCCCATTTTACAGATGAGGAAATAACCGAAACTTGAATCTAGCTCAGTCACTAGACTACTTACTGCACATGTGTGGGCTTGGTTCAGATCCCCAGCACCTTGTCAACCGCTGGGTGGGTGCTGGGCCTGGAGAGAGGTCATAGGTGGGAGCCCTTGCCCTTACAGAAGCCCTACAATTGGTTCCCAAGCCCCAAACCAGGCAGCTCAAATCTAAGTAATTGATCCCAAGAGGACCCTTAACCTCTTGTGTTCACCACAGGCACTGCATATATGAAGACTCAGGTATTCACACACATTTTTATTTTAAAGACTTCTCATGCCAAGCATAGTGGCACTCTGTTTTGATCTAACACTCAGAAGCCAAAGCAAGGGGAGTCCCTGAGTTCAAGTCCAGCCTGGTCTACATAGTGATTCCAGGGCTGCATAATGACGTCTTTTAAAAGCAAGTGTATCTGTACAGTACCTGTGGATGGCAGAAGAGGGTGTTAGTTCCAAGAACTAGAGGTAGAGTTAATTGTGAGCCATCATTGTGGGTGCCTGGGAACTGAACCCGAGTCCTCTAAGAGCAAATGCTCCCAGCCTCCAGCTCCAGGGGAACCAATGCCCTCTTCTGGTTTTCACTGTTACCCATTGCCCACACTCATACATTACACAAAAGTAAGTCTGGGCATGAGGCATAAAGTACTGGGTCAGTCTCCGGCCACACCTGAACTACACATGGTGGTGCATGTTTGTAATCCCAGCATTCAGGAGGTATTGGCAGAGGGATCAGGAATTATCCTCAGCTACATAATGCGTAGATAAAAAGCATCCTAAAATTTTGTTCATCTCTTGAATGCTGTGTGGAATTCTAAGGACTTAAATTTGACTCCTCTTTGTAGAGATGGAAAGGTCCTAGTTTATTGTAACATTAAAACTAGATCCTTTGATAAAGTAGCTACATCTTTATGGCTGAAAATAACCCTGCCCCATACTGAACTGTGCTGGGTCTCCCTGCTCAAGTTGTTTTAGGCACTGCCACCTTGCTCACCTACACTTGAGCATTTGTGGAGGGAGCATGCTCAGATGAGAAAGTCCAGCAACAGGTATTCTGGGCTATTAGTGTAGGTTTCTTCTGTATATTATGTTGCCAGAATATTTCCAATCTCTCCAGCCTATGAAATGTTTTTCCCCTTGCATGCCTTCCTTCTCCACCAGCCTCCACATCGTGGTTCACCTCTAACCTGCTCTTACAACAGGCACTTTGATCCCACTTAAATACTGTGTCCACTGAATCCCTGTCAGTGTCCCACAAAGCCTGCAAGGTCTGATGCCACTTACCATACCTACCTCAGTGCATCTGTGACATCCTCCTGAGGGCCCCTGCAGATGAGTTGTGTGTCCCATTTTAACTGAAGAGAAAAGGTACAGCAACAACTAAGAACTAGAGAAAATACTCTTACGTGTAAATCATTGCTAGAAAAAGGGATCCAGCCATATAGCTATGCGGAGTCTTTATTTTTTTGGTTCTTTTTTTTTTTTAACCATGAACAATGTATTCAAAAGAATTGAAAGTAAGGAGAAACGTAAGTCTACAAGGGTTTGGGTCAGAGATGGCTCAGTGGATAAAATGTGTGCAGTCATGAGGAACCGGGTTCAGATCCCTAGCACCCTATGTAACCCTGCATCCCGGGGCAGGCAGCACAGTTAGTTCACTCACTGGCCAACAAACCAGCTGAAATGGTGAGCTCCGGGTTCAGGGAGAAACCATGTCTCAACAAGATGGAGACGCAGTTGTAGAAGACATAACTTCGACCATTGGTTTTCACATAAGCACACCCACACAAGTGCACAGGCAACACACATGACAGTTTATGCCCTATTGGGCCGCCTTCCTTTTTAACTTTATTTGGCCCTCTTGACTGGAAGATGTTGTGATTAAAGTGACACAGCCTTCATGATTAAACATTTGTACAAAACAAAACCAGACACTGCTGCTGAAAATTCCAGAGCAAGAACCCTAAACGATGAAGATTAAGGTATTGTGCTGGACAGGGGTAGTGTATGTCCAGCACTTGGAAGGCAGAGGTAGGCAGATCTTTGTGAGTTCAAGACCAGCCTGTTCCACAGACAGAACTAGTTCCAGGATCACATAGAGAAACTCTGTCTCAAAAAGCAAACCCCCCCAAAAAAAAGGTACTATGGAGTTCTGGGTCAGGGTGTGACTTCAAAGAATGGGGTCAGAGCAGAGTGGACAGCGAGAAGCAGGCTGATCCTCTTCTACTCAGTCCTAAGAATTAAGACATTTATCTTACATTTGTAAGTCAGAAAGCTAAAAAGAGAAAACAGCTAAGTACAAGGAAACAGACTACTTGTTACATTCAAGCACAAACACTTTAAGGTTGGTTCTGATTTCTCCCTGATAGGACAAGATAGCAGGTGAGAGAGCATACAACCCCTCCATGGGTAACAAGTTTACAGCTCCAAGTGTACGCAGCTGACTTAGACCTTCTAAGGGATGTAGCCGTGCCTGCAGCTCACCACCAATGATGGGAACTGCTAACTGGGAATGGATCCTCGGTGCCCTGTACTGGTCCAGATCTCCTTCCTGACCGCCTTTTCCTTTCTACTGTCAGCTGTCAGAGCCACTAAGACTAAATCCATCATTCCCCTCCTCTAGGGTAAAAAGGTCTCTTTCTCAGCCTTCTTCCACCACCTTCGACATAGAATGTAGGACATCTCTGGTCCAGCATCCCCTAAGATGAGAAGAAACCAAGTGTAGATCATCCAGAGCCTGCACATTTAGAACTAAAGGGTTCCCTCCCCACCCCCTTAAGAGTCTCAGTGTATTTCAGGCTGGCCTCAGACTGCATGCGCTTGAAGATAATCCTGAACTTTTTTTTTGTTTTGGTTTTTTGGATTCGGTTTTTTTCGAGACAGGGTTTCTCTGTGTAGCCCTGGCTGTCCTGGAACTCACTCTGTAGACCAGGCTGGCTTCGAACTCAGAAATTCGCCTGCCTCTGCCTCCCAGAGTGCTGGGATTACAGGTGTGTGCCACCACCGCCCGGCTAATCCTGAATTTCTGATCCTCCTGCCTCTGCTTCCCTAGCGCCAGGACTACAGGTATGAGTGCTTCACCTGGTTATGCATTGCTAAGGATAGAACCAGGACCTCACACGTGCTCACCAAGCACTCCAGCAGCCAAGTGGCATCCTCAGCCCCCTGAATTTCTATTGCCTTTTGTTTTTATTGGCTTTTGTTGGTGACAGGGTCTTACGTAACCAAAGCTGACGTAGAATTACATAGCCAAGGCTGATACTGATCTCTTGATCCTCCTGCCTGCGCCTCCCAAGTGTGGAATTACAGGCGAGCACTACCACATGTAGCTTAGCACTACTCCCATGGCCTTGACGTCACAGCTCAGAAGAAAGGCAGAAGCTGGTTCATCAGGGAAAGTATCCCAAGCAGCCAGTCATGAGAGGAATGATCCCACCTAAACTAGAGGAAGGCTACTGGAAACGGGTCACTTTGTGCTGAGGGTGGGGCTACACCAGAATCCCAGCAGCCTTCACTCCTGTAGGAACATCAAACGTATTGGTTTGAATCTCATGTCTACCACTCTCTGCCAAGTTACTCAATCTGGATGAACATGCTTTCCTCATCTGAAGAAACAATAAAACTTAGATAATTTCGTAGATTAAATAATACATGTAAGGTGTACTCTGCAATAGGTATTTTTCAAACTGCTGCCCATAAAGTACACAGCATAATTTTTTTCTCATTATAATCTAGGATATATAAGTATAAACAACCAAAACAAGGTTTCACAAAATAATACTATTTACTACTTAGATCTTTTTCTGTTTTCATATTTTTACAATCTTTGTGGTGGCTTTTCTGCTGTATGTGTATCTGACAGTATCACCTAGGTGCCCAGGAAGCCACAAGAGGATGTCGAGTGCAAGCACCATGCTGGGGCTAGGAATCTACCCAGGGTCCTCTACAAGAGCAGCCAGTGCTCTTAAATGCCGAGCTCTTTTTCAAGTTTGTTTGTTTGTTTGTTTTTTAAACGTGGGTTGTAATAAACTACATTGTGTTGACAACTCCATTAGGTAATTTCATAAAAACTGTTGGAAAACAAAGTTGTTAATCATGACAGCTATTACTATGACTCGAGGGATGGTTTGAATCCCCCTCAGAGAAAAGGGTCAAGCCCCAGGGGTCAGGTCAGCTCCTGGCACGGAAGGCCCTCCTCCTCCCCTAAGGTTAGGCGAAGAAAGCCGGAACTCAAGGCTTAGGCGGTGACGTAAACTTCCGGTTCGGTGGCCTGACACGCGCGCACGGCGGTCGCGAGGGCTCGGGGGTCATTTTGGTGCGGTGGCCCGGCACCTCAGCCCTCCGGGTTGCCATGAGGTCGGTTAGTTATGTGCAGCGCGTGGCGCTAGACTTCAGCGGGAGTCTCTTCCCGCACGCCATCTGCCTCGGAGACGCGGATAACGACGCGGTGAGTGCATGCGCACTGCAAACGACTGCATTTGGGCGGGGCGAGATGTGGGAAAGTGGCGTGTTGTGCGCTTGCGCACTAGAGTCAACATGGCGTGCGGAAGGGAAAATTTTGATTGACAGTGACGGTCCCAGATCATCACTGCAGGCAGTTTAATTGCCTCGAAGCCTCTAGTAAAGTTATCCTTTTGTTTTAGCTTTAAATTTTATGTGTAGAGTGTTTTGCTTGCATGTATGTCTACGTACCGTGTGCGAGCAGTGCCCATAGAGGCCAGAAGAGGAACGCTGGATCCCCTAGAAATGGAGTTAGAGACACTTGTGAGCTGCCACGTGGGTGCTGGAATTGAATCCTATTCCTCTGGAAGAGCAGCTAGTGTCCTAACCGCTGAGTCATCTCTCCAGCCATATTTTATTTTTATTATTATTAATTTTAAGAGGATAGGTTGTTGGTTCTCTTGCACAGTTCAGAGACTTGTCGGGGTAGGGGATGGTAGAAGCCTGTTTCCTGCGTAATTTCCTTTCGTAGTCGCAATTCCCTTGCAAACATCTTTACCTTTCAAAGCCCAAATTTTTTTTAACCTGTTAATTGCATTTAATAATCTCCGTCTACCTATGGCTTTGCCCCTCTCCCATTCCCCATGCTACCGTCCTTGCCCACACCCTTGGCTGATGTTGCCACACTGTTGCACTGCTCCTGCACTGGAATCAGCCGATAGATATCTCTGCTGCCTCCAACCTACCGCAGATACCCCACAATCAGTGTCGACCATGTTGGGCTTTTGCTGTGCCTACCCAGAACTGACTCAAGTGTCTGGTGACTTTGTAATGCTAGCTTGTCGTTGAAATACAAAAGCAATTTCTACCCACTTTTTTTCTTTCCTTTTCTCATCATGTAAATAAATAAGTGCACATTAAGCAGGTGGAGTGATGCCAGAGTGATGCCAGGCTCACAGTTAAAGTTCTGGAACTCTGTTACAGTATCAGCAGCCCTCCCAAACCCACCAGACCTATATATAGTAGGAAATACTTTAAAAAAGGGGGGGGGGGACTGTACCTGGTATTTCAGATTTCACTTTTTTGTTTTGTTTTGTTTTGTTTTGTTGAGACAGGGTTTCTCTGTGTAGCTCTGGCTGTCCTGGAACTCACTCTGTAGATCAGGCTGGCCTTGAACTCAGAAATCATCCTGCCTCTGCCTCCCAAGTGCTAGGATTAAAGGTGTGTGCCACCACTGCCCAGCCAGATTTCATTTTTTGATAGCATTACCGAAACAGTACAGCACAGCAACTACAGTCCTGCATAACCCAACGGAGCGGATACTTTGAGGAATTCATTGTTGGGTTACTTTGTAGTCCTAATATTATAGTGTGTGCTTACACAAACCAGAATGTATTTATCCTGATATATGGAGCTCGCCATTGACCAGAGTATATGCAGTATGGGTCTGTATTTAGCCCTGGAGACGATTTAAAGTATATGGTAGCAGCCTGGGCATGTTTCTGACCATGAATAAAGCCTTGGATTGAATTCTCAGTACCACAAAAATAAATAAAAACATAAGAATTAAGCTGTATATGATGGTGCACACCTTTAGTTCAGCATTCGGAAAGCAAAGGCAGGAGGATATCTGAGTTCTAGTTTAGCCTCACCTACAGAGCAAGTTCCAGGACAGCCAGAGCTACCCAGAAACCATGTCTTGGAAAACCAAAAGAGAAAAAAAAAAAGAAAGAAAGAAAAAGGAATTTAAATGTACATGAGGTTTTGTGCAAATGCTACTGTATGGTTTGATGCAAGGAACTTGATTTGAGTATTCAGAGTTCCTATGATCAGTGCCCCACAGATAGAGAGGTCAACTGTCATTTATGCCGTCCTTATTTTGCTCGCCTAAGTTGGGAACTCTGAAGTTCCCACAAATGGTTGTGAGCTGTCATGGGAACCAAACCTGAGTACTCTGCGAGAGCATGTGTGAGTGACAGGGCAAGCACACATGTGTGTGTGTGTGTGTGTGTGTGTGTGTGTGTGTTAGTCACAGGGCAGGTGCAGAGGTCAAAGGACAATTTGTAGGAATTGGTTCTCTCATCCATCACATGGATTCTATCTAGGGATCAAGCTCAGGTTTTTAGTTTAAAATTGTTATTAAAGACAAGTGTGAAAAGCAAACTGTTGCGTGGTGGAGATATCGGTCCACTGCTATTTAAAAGACAAAGCAGCCACAATCCCAGCACTTGGGAGGCAGAGGCAGGCGGATTTCTGAATTCCAGGCCAGCCTGGTCTACAGAGTGAGTTCCAGGACAGCCAGGGCTACACAGAGAAACGCTGTCCCCGAAAAAACCAAACAAAAACCAAACAAACAAACAAACAAAAAAAAACAAGACAAAGCAAATGTGACTGTTTCATAGCTATCTGAAGAGCTTTGTATTGCAGGGGCAGGGGGAGGGCAAGGTGGAAGAAGTTGAGAAAATTGACGAGTTAACAAGTGATCAGCTCTACCGCATGGTCCATATGAGCGCAGTTACAGTCTGAGAGGGCAGCCCAGTGGAAGGGCACTCGTCTGGCCTTGCATTCTTTCCCCACAGCCATTCTCAAGGAGGGGGTGTTGTGGGATTGTTGCTAAGCGTGGCGGTATACATCAGTAATCCCAGCCCTAAGGAGGCAGAGGCAGGAGTGCAGCCTGCCCTACACAGCAGATTCCAGGCCACCCAAGGCTACAGAGTGAAACACTGTCTCAAACCTACCAAGAAAGCATGATTAGTAGTCCCTAGACAATTGGAGCTTTGGGAATGGGGACAAAGACTGATTTCAACTTGATAAACCCTTAGCCTAAAGTTCTTTGAAGCGGATTTACTTCCTGCTGAAGCCAGGAATGAAACTGCTTTTGGACCGCCCACAGAACCCTGGCTGGATGCAGTCCCGCAAGTCTTCTGGAGGCTGGAGCAGGTCACAGAAAGGCACTCCTTAAACATGGTGCGCCTTCCCTCTGAGGGTCTTCACCTGTGTCACGGGGTGAGGCCAGAGCCAAGCTCTGTCAGAGCAGCAGGTCTGATGAGAAGCATTCAAGTGCTAGAAAGCAGACATCTGCCTTGGAAATGTCCGCTCCCACTGCTGCCTCAGACTGCTTAGCAGAGTCACATCTGCTTGCTCAGTGCGCTTCCCATGCTGTTTTATGAGTCTTTTCCTGTGTCTGCGGCTCCACAGCACTGAGAAATCCTTCTCAACAAGATGGCTGCCTGGAGAATTGGCTGAGCATTTTCTTGCCTTTCTAATTTTTCTTTCTTTGATAAAGTCTCACAATGTACTTACCCCAGCCAGAGCTGGGATTTGCAGTCCTCCCTCCTTCCCCCACCTCAGGGTGCTGGCACTGCAGGCATGCACATGATTGTAGGCTCCTTCCAGCATTTTTTACATGAAAAAAACGAGCAGAGACAGCAGATAGAGGGACTTACCACCAAGCCTGGGGGTCTGAGTGTGCTCTCAAGGACCCACAGGACACACACACACTACGTGGCATATATATGTGTGTGCATGCAGACACGTAAAATAAGGAAACTGTAATTTTAAAAATATTTGTTTTGGAAGCACAAGGACAGTCTTATTCAAACTTAAAAACTTCCTGGCAGGCAAGCTGTCAAACTCAGTGGCGGCCTGAGGTAAAGAACGGGAGCGAGACGGAAGAGGCCACGTCATCTTATCAGAAATAAGATCGACACATGGCTCACATGTGGTGATGAGGGACATCTTAAAGAATAAAGAAAAGCATAGGTCGCCAGGCAGTGGTGGTGCACGCCTGTAATCCCAGCACTCTGAGAGGCAGAGGCAGGTGGATTTCTGAGTTCGAGGCCAGCCTGGTCTACAGAGTGAGTTCCAGGACAGCCAGGGCTATACAGAGAAACCCTGTCTCGACAAAACCAAAAAAAAAAAAAAAAAAAAAAAAAGCATAAGGGATCCTGAAATTCTGTTCCCAAGCCCAAGGTGTTGGAGAGAGCGTGCTTAGAGAAGACAGAAGTGGAAGGAAAAGTTGCACCTTTCAGACTAATCCAGAAAAGAAGGAAGATTTACAGCCCTACAGAGATTATGACCCATAAGTTTCTGCCTTAATTTTTTTTTTTAGGAACAATGTAATCAAGATTGGAGAGATCACTTGGTGCCTTAGAGCACTGGCCCTTTTCTAGAGACCCCCCTTTCCCCTGCCCCCACCCTGTTTGATTCCTAGCACCTAGCGCCTCACAACTGTCTCTAACTCCAGTTCCAGGATTCTGGCAGCCTCTTCTGACCTGTGAGGGCATGCACATGTTGCATAGACACGCATGCAGGCAAAACACTCATATACACGAAATAAAAATAAATAATCATTTTTGAGAGAGAGAGAGAGAGAGAGAGAGAGAGAGAGAGAGGAGGGTAGGGAGAGAGAAGTCCAGCATGGTGGCACATATCTTTAATCCCAGCACTTGGGAGGCAGAGGCAGGTGGAACTGAGTTTGAGGCCAGCCTGGTCTACAGAGCAAGTTCCAGGACAGCCAGGGCTACACAGAGGGGAGGGGGAGAGATTGAGAGAGAAAGAAAGAAAAGGGCTGGGGAATGGGACAAAAAGATCTGTGTTAAAATTGAGCCAGTTGCCCTCTAAACCCTTCCCCCCCGTGTGGCCTCCCTCTCTCCACGGTGTCTGCAGAAGTCCTTTCAGGTGGCTGTAATTGAGACCTCAGCTGTGGGACCTTGTAAATAAGCTCAGTGGCTGCTTCTGTGACCTGAAACTGCCTTCTTGTTTCTTTGTTTGTTTGTTTGTATAACCTAATAGTCTTGCACAAAACTCCCATAACTGTTATAAATAAATCTTTAAAAGTCGACTCATAGCCGGGCGGTGGTGGCGCATGCCTGTAATCCCAGCTCTTGGGAGGCAGAGGCAGGCAGATTTCTGAGTTCGAGGCCAGCCTGGTCTACAGAGTGAGTTCCAGGACAGCCAGGGCTATACAGAGAAACCCTGTCTCGAAAAAACCAAATCCCCCCCCCCCCCAAAAGAAGTCGACTCATTATGTCTGTCCCTGTTTCTCTCCAATTTCTTCTGTTTTGGGCAGGTCTCGAGAAGCTAGGTCTCACAGGCCCATGTCACCACATCAGTCTCCCTTATTGTTGATCTCTTAAGAATCTAACTTTAGTTTTCTCTCTTTATGGAAAACATTGTCTTCTTTTCCAGAGAAGACCAGGAAAGTGTAACAGGGTTTGGAGCCTCCCAGTTATGTGAGCTCCCCAGATGGATAGGTGTTTGGATCAGTGGGGGGTGGGGGTGGGGAGAAACTCCCTGAAGGGGCCCTCCCACCCCACAGCGATGCTGATACCAATACCTTCAGGCCTTGTCCCTCAGGCAGGGCCATTCCTCTGTTCCTGTACACATGAAAATCATTAAAACGGAGGGGTCTTGTAGGAAGAGATGGGGCCCTGGCTTTGTACTTTTAACCTCTGACAAAATATGACATCTGAGGTATTTTCTTCAGACGTTCATTATGGGGCTGTTTTTTAAAACATATCCCATTTGTAATGACCAAGTGAGAATAGCCAGGGCTAGGCATGTGGGCAGAGCTGTGCAGACAGCTGGCTTACCTAAATCACTGCTCTTGTGTAGAACGAACACACACACACACAAGTAAGTTCTGGAAAACTATGGCTGTGTTGCTTCCAAAAGATCTGTTTGTGGTTGGTTCCCTTTGCGTCTTCTCCCGAGCCAGACAAGTGCTCAGCTACTGAGCCACCCCGGCCCACAGGCAACCACCAGTCACCAAAGATAGGTTTTGTTTTTTGTTTGTGTTTTTCCCTGAAACTTGCTCTGCCTTGTCCTCTGGAGTGGGGCGGACTAAAGGGTATACCACCATCACCTACCCCAGCAGCCATGCCCAGCTCCTGTGGGGATAGAGATAGAGCCCAGGGCCTCGTGCAAGTTAGGCAACGCACATTACCAACTGAGCTGCACCTGCAGCCCATCAAAGGCTTTTTAATCAAGTTACTCATATTCAAATGTAACTGTTATGGTTTTTCCAGAGATGGCTCAGCTGAGTTCCCTTCCTCACATCTCTCTCTCTCTCTCTCTTTCTCTCTACCCCCCCCCCCCCCCGACCCGCAGTTAAATGAGCTAGTAGTGGGAGACACCAGCGGAAAACTGTCTGTGTATAAGAATGACGACGGCCGGCCGTGGCTCACCTGCTCGTGCCAGGGAATGGTCAGTCCTCATCCCGGGGTCTGGGGAGGCGCTGGGATGCCTAGGAGGAGCCCCGCGGTGAATGCCCAGGCAACATCGCTGCTTCAAAGTTTGTCTCACTGGGTCTTGGGGGGCTCCACTCCAGGAATTGCTCTCACCTGCTCTGCTCCCCTTTTAACTCTCCCAAGACTAGTTTGTGGGAGTTTGCTTTCTGCTGCAGAGATAAAGGCCATGTGACCAAAAACAACTCAGGAAGGAAGGGTTATATTACAGCTCACAGTTTGTAGTCTGTGGCCAAGTCTGAAACAAGGTGGGAACCTGGAAGCAGGAGTTCATGCAGAGAACATGGAGGCACTGACCTGCCTTTTTTATTTTAATTTTTCAAGATTTACTTATTTATTATATGTAAGCGCACTGTAGCTGTCTTCAGACACACCAGAAGAGGCAGCCAGATCTCATTATAGATGGTTGAGAGCCACCATGTGGTTGCTGGGATTTGAACTTCAGAAGAGCAGTCAGGTTAAGATGGCTTAACCACTGAGCCACTCCCCACTGACCTGCTTTCTTATACTACCCAGAACCACCTGCCCAGGGCCACGCCCTCCAGCATCAGTCATTAATCTAGACGTTGCCTACAAGCAATCTGAGGGAGGCATGTTCTCAGTTGAGCTTTCTCTTCCCATATAACTAGCTTGTTTCAATTTGACAGGGGAAAATAATAAATAACTACATTGTCTTTATGTTATAGAATAAGCTTGCTACTGTTTGGAGGCTGCCTGGGGTGTCTGATGGTATGCAGTACAGCCCTGCATTGGTTAACAGCAAGGACATATCCTGAGAAATGCATTGCTGGGTTCTTTGATCATCAGGTGACCACGGCTTTTATATAGACTAAGACAGCTGCTGTGTTACTTAGTTTTGGAAGGCAGAGTCTTGCTCCATAGCTCAGGCTGGCTTCAAAATCTCAGTCCTCCTGCCTCAACCTCTTCATTGATACCTTCTAGATCCACCACCATATATGTGATGTGCTACTAACTAAAATGTTCTTATACAGTATGTGACAATATAGTAAAAAAAAAAAAGTAATAATTGGAATAATCTAGACATATGATGATCAGGCTATTTTCCTGTTTGGTGGGGTTTTTTTTGAGGGGGGGATCTTGTAAGACAGGTTCTTGCCGTATAACCCTAGTTGGGCTGAAATTCTCAGCAGTCCTTCTGCCTCAGCTTCCTGACTGCTGGAGGAATACCATGCATCAGAAAAAAAATTTTTTTAATTTTTATTTTATTTTTTCCTAAATCTGAGGTTTTGCCTCCTTGAGTCTCCGTATTGCTGTATAGACAACCCAAACTGTGCAGCTCAGTGTGTATTAATAAAGACTGTTTATGTAGGTCACATGGCACAAGCCTTCATGAATGCTTTGGGTTTAGAGATGACCGGTCTCTCTTGGTAACTCCCTCAGGTTCCCTTTCTCTCTTGCAGTTGACTTGCGTTGGGGTCGGAGATGTCTGTAATAAAGGGAAGGTAAGGACCCGGGCGAGGGTAGAGCTGAGGCCTCGCCTCCGTTGTGACTCCCGGGGAAGGTCAGCCCTGGTCCTTGCTGTCTACTCTGATAAGCTCTCCCCTACCCACAAGTCTCTCATGTGCCTGTCTCTCCCAGAACCTGGTGGTGGCAGTCAGCGCAGAAGGTTGGCTGCACTTGTTTGACCTAACATGCACCAAGGCTCTGGATGCTTCCGGGCACCACGAGACACTGGGAGAGGAGCAGCGACCCGTCTTCAAGCAGCACATCCCGGCCAACACAAAGGTCCTGCTGATCAGCGACATCGGTGGGCATGAGCAGCGGAGGAGCAGGGGCCAGCCGGCTCTCGGGCAGACCCCGGGGACTGTGCCGGGAGCGTTGGCTCCTTCGCGTACATGTGCTGTGTGTTTACTTTCTCTCTTTGAATTCTGTTCTACTTTCTCTTCACTTGGTGTATGTGTGATGCATAGCTCCTGAGCGCCTGTTCCAAGCTAGGAACTATTCTAGGTTCTAGAATTACAAAAATGAATGAAGCAAGCAAAAAAAAAAAAAAGTAAAAAAAATAAAATAAAAAAAAATTCATACCATCTAAAATCATACGAAGAAGAGACAGACGATATTTTATAAGAAAATTAAATAATGAGGCTGGGGATTTGGCTCAGGATTAGAACACTGCCAAAAATCAATACGATATTAGAGGGGAGTGAGTGCTATGGACAAAATAAGTCACAGGGCTAAATGTGTCACGGCAGAGACAGCAGTTTTAAAGATTTATTTGTATTTAATTATGTGTGGTTATGTGTGGTGTGTGGACATAAGTGAGGGTCAGGTCCCCTGTAGCTGGAGATTCAGGAAGTTGTGAGCCCCTTGACATGGGTGGTGGGAACCTGACTGGGGTCGTCTGGAAGAGTAGCAGTACTCTTAACTTCTGAGCCAGGCCTGAGAAGTGGCCATCTTAGATGGAGCTGTCACGGACATTCTTGCTGGAAGGTAGCATTTGGCAGAGGGCTGAAAGTGGCAGGAGAGTGAGTGGTGGGGATGCCGGTGGGTCAGAGGCTGTGTAGGGAGGAGGTGTGCGGAATCGGTCAGGGGGCCGTGGCGTGGATACAGGGCGCTGCAGTTCAGTGAGAAACCACATGAGCGCAAGGCCAGGCAGGGTGGGCAGCGGCTCAGAAGCCTGGCATGAAGCTGCACTCAATTGAAAGTGCCAGGAGTGTTGGCTGTGGAAAAGTCTCTGAAGGCCAGAGCTGACCATTTGAGGTCTGGCTCCAAATCCATTGTGTCTCTGTGCCTACAGATGGAGATGGGTGTTACGAGCTGGTGGTAGGATACACAGACCGTGTGGTGCGGGCTTTCCGCTGGGAAGAGCTGGCTGAGGGGCCTGAACACCTGGCAGGGCAGTTGGTATCCCTCAAGAAATGGACGCTGGAGGGTCAGGTGAGAACAGTGAACAGAAAAGGCTTAAGGAAAGCGGGGCCACCTGGGAAGAAAGGAAGATGTCCTTGCCGAGAGAGAAATGCGGGTCATTTTTGACGAGGTCCCAGTGGGGTTCTAGTAATAGGTACGGAGAACAAGGAATGGTGGACTGAGAATTCAGTGTGTGAGGTGTGTGGTGTGTGGTGTGAACCAGGTCAGAGCCAGTGGGCACCCAGCAGAAAGCAGATTGGCTGAGGAGGGGACGGTGCCAGACAAACACTCAGGAACCTTAGAACGCCTGTCCCCATCAAAGCTGGAGGGAATTCTCCAAAGCCCTGCCCGTGTCCCCTGTTCCTGGTGGCAGTCTCCCTCCCTTTCTTCCTGCTCCATCCCCATTAAGACGCTGTTCTCTGGTGCAGGTGGACAGTCTGTCTGTGACCCCGGGGCCTCTGGGTGTGCCTGAGCTGGTTGTGTCGCAGCCAGGCTGTGCTTACGCAGTTCTGCTGTGCACCTGGGACAAGGACGCCGGCTCCCCTCCTGCCTCAGAGGAGGCCACGGGAGACAGTAGGTAAGGGGATGGGTGGCTGGCGCATCAGCGTAAGGGCGAGGCAGTGTGGTGTGAGACAGGTCTGCAGGTGCCAGGGCTCCCCCATCTAAGTCCCAGCCCACGCACTTTGCCCCATTAGAAAGGCTGTTCAGGGGCAGGAGTCCTGGGCTTTGACCTGTGAGCATGTGAGCACCTTGAACCAGGCCTGCAGCGACCCCAGCACTCAGTCAGGCCTCAGGACCCTGGTGGCAGTCCCACCACTCCCCTTCTGTTCGCTGCATGGGTCTGAAAGAGTCAGGGGTGGGCTTCTGGAATCACGCTCCTGCCAAAATGGTAGATATAAAGAGCCGAGAGAACTCAGCTCCCTTGGCTTTCTGTTGGCCTAGTCTCTCTCTCACACCCAGGGAGAGCCCAGCTGCCCGAGATGTGGTGCTGCACCAGACGTCTGGCCGGATCCACGACAAGAACGTCTCTACTCACCTAATCGGCAACATCAAACAAGGCAAGGGAGGGAAGGGGCTGCCAGAACAAGCAGCTCCGGGAGAACAGAGCCCCAGGGCCTGCCCTCATTCCTGCCTCTGTTCCCCACACAGGTCATAACCCTGAAAGTGGTAACGCAGGCCTCTTTGCCCTGTGCACTCTAGATGGTGAGTAGTCCTAGGCTGGGGGAAGTGGGGCTCTGCCTGAGGGGTCTGCTCAAAGGTCCAGCGCGCGCGCGCACACACACACACACACACACACACACACACACACACACACTCATGAACACATACACTCACATACTCCTGTACACTCACACACACACTCTCACAGATACATTCATAGTCTTGTGCACACACACACATAAATTCACACACATACACTCACTCGTGCACACACACACACAATCATACATACATACTTGTGCACACACACTCACATAAATTCACACACATACAGTCACATATTTGTGCACACTCACATACTTGTGCACATTCACACATGCTCTCACACACACACATACAGTCACATACTCGTGCACAGACTCACACACGCACACGCACACCCCAGCCCCCACCACCTCTCTTCCTCTAGGGACGCTGAAGTTGATGCAAGAAGCAGATAAGTTGCTGTGGTCTGTGCAGGTGGATCACCAGCTTTTTGCCCTAGAGAAGCTGGATGTCACGGTGAGTGGACTTTTTCCGTTTTTTTGAGATTCATTTGTTTAACTATGTTGTTCGTGTATATGGATGGTTTGCCTGCAGATATGTCTGTGTGCCACATGGAGGCCAGAAGAGAGCCTCAGACCCCCTAGAAGTGGATTTACAGATAGTCGTTAGCCACTCTGTGGGTGCTGGGAATCAAACTCAGATGCCCTGGAAGTGTTCTCAATCGCTGAGCCGTCATTCCAGCCGACCCCAGGAGTAGACATTTAAATTAACTATTCTCACATCCCGGAAGTCCACACTGAGCCTTTTTCTTAGACCTGAAATGAGTCTGATTCCACTCAAGTGTGCTCTCATAGCACACAATCTAATACTTCTCTATGAGATGGAAATCATTTCCAGGCCTTTCAGCCCAAATAGTAGCCCCAACAAAAACCAGGCACTTATTCGTCATGACTGTGGCTGAGTGTTCTGTGCTGTTCCCCCCTGTCCACGAGTCTGTTCGATATCACCGTAGCCTCTCACTTGCCGCGTGGGCCTACACTGATCACACTACCATGGTGCGAGCTGGGTAGCTTTGGACAGAACAGACCTGTACTTGGGTTTTGCCTCTGCTCCCCTACTTGTGATCTTGACAAGTATCTTGATCCCTCTTAGAAATTTCCCAGATAAAGCTGAGGATAATGTCGAAATCCTAGTATTGCTTTGAATAGCAGGCAAAATAAGTCACTGGTTGCCCTGCTGTGCCCTTGGCACATGGAGAAATACCCTAATTTATAGTTTGCCACCCAGAGTCAAGTTCCTGGTCCTTTATGTCTTACTGCTCCCACCCCACCATCAGCTCTTTTTTCTTGTTTCTTTTCTGACACAGGATCTTGCTCTGTGCTGTGTAGCACAAGCTGGCTTCTGCCTCTGACCTCTGCAGCACTGAGAACACAGGTGCCTGACACTACATCTGACTAGTCTCTTATTAAAATGGCTCCTGACCCTTCTGGCATCCTGTCTTTGCTCTTTTGCAGGGCAATGGACTCGAGGAGGTGGTCGCGTGTGCCTGGGATGGGCAGACATATATTATCGATCACAACCGCACTGTTGTGCGCTTCCAAGTGGATGAAAATATCCGCGCCTTCTGTGCAGGTGGGACAGTGACCTCTAAGCCCAGCTACTCCTGCTTAGTAAATGTGCGGGAAAGTGACTGACTCATTTCTGTTTAGTGTAGCCCTTGATAGATGTCTTCATACATGAATGGGCTCCTTAGCTTTCACTAGTGGGTGATGCATGGGTACTACGCTACCATCTTGACAGTTTGTTTTTTTAATTTAGGAAGAAGTTTTTAATCATTCTCATGTGTATGAGTGTTTGCCTGGATGTATGTCTATGCGCCGTGTCTGTACAGTACCCACAGAGACCAGAAGAGGGCCTCGTATCCCCTAGTCTAGAGTTACAGACAATGGCTAGCTACCATGTCGATGTTAGGCACTGAACTCCAGTCTTCTGAAAGAGCAGCCGGTGTGCTGAGCCTTCCCTCCAGCGCTAGCATGGTAGGTTGGGATGAGAAGTAAGGCACAGTGAGGCCTCCATGTTTAAATGCAGGAAGAACAGGATGACTGGGAAGACATTTCCACCTGAGCATGGCAGGCTGAGGAAGACGCTTCCAGGGCATTCCCTGCAGTCCTCGGCTGTGGACTTTGAAAAGCAGCAGTGGCTATTTGAGGGACAGGAATGTATCTGGCCACTAGAATGACAGTGGGCTGAGGGTATAGCTTGGTGGTAGAACTGGCCTGTACCAAGCTGTGGGCTGGACTCCCGGACCCCACAATAAATGGAAGGAGCTGGAAAACACCCAGTTACTTGAAAAGGTTGATGTGTGCCTTAGAAGATAGGGACAGGCCAAGGAAAGCCTTCCTCTCTGGTCACTTGTTACCTACCCGTGCGCTCGCACAGCTGTCTCTCTTATCCCAGAGCATCACTAAGATAGAAGACTGATGTCTTGTTCTTGCCTGCCTCCTGTCACCAGGACTAAGCCTTGACCTTTCTTTTCTTGCCCCGTGTCCCAGGCCAGTACGCCTGCAGAAACGGCCGCAACAGCCCCTGCTTGGTGTACGTCACTTTCAATCAGAAGATCTACGTGTACTGGGAGGTGCAGCTGGAGAGAATGGAATCCACTAACCTGCTGAAACTGCTGGAGGCGGAGCCGGAGTACCACAGCCTCCTGCAGGAGCTGGGCGTGGGTGAGTGTCACCAAAGCCAGTGGGCCTGCACCCGGAGGGAGGCCTGACAGCCTCTTACCATCTCTTCTTGGCCTTCAGATCCTGAAGATCTCCCTGCAGTCTGTACCCTGCTTCACCAGACTCTCTACCACCCCAATCGACCACTACTGCCGTGTACCCCCTCGAGCTGCCAGGACCCCACCTAGCTTAGGCTTGACCACTTAGCTGGTGAAGGATCCTTCTGAGCCCCCAACCCTACTCCAGAGTGATCCATGATCTTGGCAGGATGGGGAGTGTCTATTACAGAGGAGCAGGTGGCTCTCAGCGTGGGTGGATGGCGGCCCCGTGAGCCTCTCTGCTTGCTGTCCCCAGTCCCTTCTCATGCTCCTGCTCTCACTGCATGAAACAGACTTGTTTGTGAGACAAGGCGAACTTCTTGCCACAGTCCAAAACCTAAAAGGCTTCAGGCCTGAGGCACTGAGGGAGCATGGAGGTGACGCCCCCACACCCACTGCTGAGTGCTGACTTTCACGGGCGTAGCTCCAGGTGGCTGATACAAGCAGTTATTGCAGGAATGACAGAGTGTTTGTTCTTTTAGTGTATTTTCCTGTCTCATCTTCCTGTGTTCTTCCATTTACTGAAGCAACTAGGTCAGGGCTTTCTCATTTTGCCATGATCAATCTCTCTGTCTCTCTATCTCTGTCTCTGTCTGTCTGTCTGTCTCTCTCTCTCTCTGGTTTGGTTTCTTGGTTTTGTTTTGTATGCCTGTGTGGGTGCAGAGGTGGAACCCGGGGCTTTCGTACTCTAAAGTACCGTGCTGATTGAGAGCTTCACACACCTGCTTCCCAAACGTCAACTGCCTGTAGGAAAACAGACACTCATAGTTTCTCTTACACGATGGTGCACCAATGCACTTCCAGTTCTCGGGAGAAAGATCATGCATCCAAAGCCAGCCAAGGCTCCATAGCAAGTTTGAGACCAGCAAGGGTCACATTTGGAGATCTTATCTCAAATAAACAAAACAAGAAGGCATTAAAATCTGGTGCCGCTTTCCAATCTGGACTGTAATAGAGGCAGGCAGCTGGATCTCTGATTTCATGGTAGGTGGACCTGTGTAGTTTCAGACCAACCATAGTCACAGTGTGTGTGTGTGTGTGTGTGTGTGTGTGTGTGTGTGTGTGTGGCCTGTGTTATGACTGTGTGTGAGTGTCAGAAGCCCTGGAACTGGAGTTACAGACAGACAGGTGAGAGCTACTCTGTGGGTGCTGGGAGCTGAGCCCTTTCACATGGGTGTTAAGTCTCCTGCTTGCATGGTCAATGCTCCTCCCCACCAAGCCATCTCCCCAGCCCTCAGGGCTTCTGAACTAAATGAATAGAGTGAAAGAACATGGAGAATGCCAGAGCCCAGCATTTACCTCAGCGGAGGTAATACTCATCTGTTACAGCTGCATGTGTATTTGTACAGCACGTAGGTGTAAAGTGCACTTCACAGGCCTGTTCTAGCTTGGGTTCCCTATGTGCCCGAGGGCAGAGAGACTGTGAGCTCCTGCAGGTACTGACTGAGGAAGAGACCAAAGCAGACCACCCACCTTACAGAAACAGTGTTTATTCAAATGCAGGAGCAGGCTAAGGGCCTGCCCCCGGCGGGCTGGTCCCCATTAGTGAAGCAGTAGGAGGCAGACTGGGAGGGAGCTTGTCTCAGAGCACTGCAGTAAGGGAGGGAGTCAGGATTGAGACCAGGTACCCGCACCCAGAGCGCTCGCTCGTGGAAGTGAAGAAAGTGACACTGTGTGCTGGTCCCTCTTTGGTCTATCATAGGCTTTGTATTTTGTTCCCGTGTAAGGGCCCCAGTTCCCTGGTTTCGGTTAGATGTATCATTGTCTCTTCCCCTAACCGCCATTTGAGAGTCTACTCAGCCAGAAAGACACTCAGACATCTGCCACCCAGAAAGGGCACTGGCGACAGGCCCTCAGCTCAGGGACTGTACCTTCTCCCCTGCCCAGCTGTAAGCAGTGGGTACAGGATCAAAGGGGCATGTGTCGGTGAAGGCAGCACGTAACCTCCACATCCAGGGTGAAGTCGAGAGCCCGTTTCCTGGAGGTCCTTTTCTGTAAGTGACTTGGTTGTCACTTGGGAAGGGATAAGAGAGAATGGGGAAGCCAGGACCTCAGAGAAGGGCAGAGGGCAGCGATGGAGAAGCAGAGAAGGAGGTGGCCGACTGCAGGGTCAGGGTGGTGAGGGACGAAACTAGTGCAGTGGTCTCCAGAGGCCCTGCTCAGGTAATCCCCACCCACACACTCTTCCCTAAGGCACGGGGTCGCCCCAGGGACTGGCTGAGACAGTGGTCACTGGCCAGGCTCTTGATACAGAGGCAGGAAGGGCAGCTCCGAGAAGGGGGCTTTCAGCCGAAGCACTCCACGGTCCAGGTCAATGCAGCACTGTGGTGGGGACCACAGATGTGTGGTCAGCCCCCTGCCAGCTCACACCTGCTCCTTCCTGCCTCCCACTGCTCCCATGCCCCCCCCCCCCCCCCCCCCCCCCCGTCCTTCAGCAAAGGAACCCCTTTCATTTCCTTTTGGGGATAATTCAGCAAGTTCCTACTTTCCAACACCTCTCTCAGGCTTGCCAGCCTGGGGCTTCCACCCTGAGCCTTCTGCCTGTCACAGCGCGTGGGTCAGGCCCAAGCATGGATGCCTTACCTTGAGGGAGAGCAGAGTCTGCAGTCCCAGGCAGAATTCAGGGCTGTCCACATCTGCAGGACCCATTGGAAAACAAGGTTGGCTGTACGACTGCTGCCACCCTCCACTAAGCACTCGCCCCTCTCCGCTCCAGTTTACCCCACCCCATCCCCCCACCACCCCACCCCACCCCCGCAGCTGAGGTCAGCAGAATGCGTAATAATCTGCATGTCTGGGGAGCATGCGCTGACAGGAGCCAAAATCACTCAGAAGAGAGGTAGAAGAGGGGAGAACTTACCCACCACCCGGGCCGAGCATGCCACAGTCTCCTGCCCCAGCTCTAACTCCAGCTGCTCTACCTGACTTGGTGGCTCAGGTGCCAGATCCCCACCTGGGGCTTTTAGGACCTTCTTTCCTAACCTGTGGTTAGAATGCAAGGGTTATATAGCCTCCACAGTCTCCAATTCCAGCCTCCCCACCCCAGCCCCAAGGTAAAAAGTTTAAAAAAAAAAAAAAAAAGTCCAGGTATAGTGGTGCAGCCCTTTAATCCCAGCACTTGGGAAGCAGAGACTGCCCAGCTCTATTAGTTGGAAACCAGCCTGGTCTACAAAATGAGTCCAGGGCTGTTATACAGAGAAACCCCGTCTCAAAAACAAACAAACAAAATTTGCTAATACTGATCTATGCTGTCTTTCCAGTCCTTGACCCAGGTAAGGCTCAGCTGTTCCTTGCTAGAGCTGCCTGACCAACCTCCCCCAGTTAAAAAAGACAGAAGAGCTGTACTGAGATGCAGTTTGTGTGCCATCAACTTCTTGTTGTTGTCTTCATTTGGGTTGGTGGAGGGAGGCTGTGGTTTTTTGAAACAGTCTTGTGGAGCCTAGGCTATCCCAGATGTCTTAGGTAGCCAAGGCTGACCTTGGATTCCTAGTTCTTCACCCCCAGATGCTAGGTTTACAGACATGAGCCACCGGCAGCCACCTTCAGCAGATACTTTGAAGATATTTCATCACCCCAAAATAAACCTTACCCCCAAACCCAGTGTAGCTTGTAGTGTCAACACAAACCCACACACAGGAGGCCGAGGTTGTTGGATTTGAGGCCAATGTGGGCTACACAGGGAAACCCTGCATCCAAAAACACAAAGGGGATGGGGTGGGGGAAGGGGAAGAACGCCATCCGCTGTGCAGCCGCTCAGGGTGCACTCCTACCCCAGGCGCCGGAGGCATCCAGCGGATATCTGGTTGTGCTGGGTCCCCGTGTCCACCGCCACTCGAAGCATCTGGTCCTGGCACTATGAAAGAAGGACTGATGAGTTCATAAGTCCCCCAGGAGGAGTCTGGGTGGAACCCTCAACTTGCTGGCCTCTTTAATGTTTTCCCTTTAAGAGATGAGGGGATGAACGACCGACTCCCAAAAATCAATCAAGGAAGTCATACGCCACATTTCCACACGGTGAGTCCATTAAGTGAGGAAGATCTGGACCAGAATGGCTGTTTGTTTAGCAGAAGAGCTGCAGTCTGGAGGAGAGGGCTAAAAAGACACCTCTTCTGTGGATACTCAGATTTAGGTGACCAAGAATGGAAACAGGAAGACAAGTTCACTGCCTTGGGATGTTGACAGGCATCAAAGTGAACACCTAGATACACACACACACACAAATTACTTTTCTTTTTCCAAACATGTACTGAGCATCTACTATGTAAGATGAATGGCTAGTAGATACTTCAATAAGGGCAGAGATGAAGTGTGACTCCACTCCATGGTAGAACATTGTAAGGTCTATAGAAGGACCAACCATGAACAGCGTGCCTCGGAGGACAGGGGCTGGTCTTGCTGGACAGAGAAAAGCTGAAGGAGGCAGCATCAGAGTTGGGCCTTAAAAAACGAGACTGCGGACAAGAGATAATTGAGATTAGGAAGTAAGATTTCTGGACAGAGAGGCAGTGGGCCCTTTCTGGGATTGTCCCACCAGTAAGTGGCTGCTCCCATGGCTCTAGAGATGAGGGACCCTGGGGTATCCCCACAGGGATAGCTCAGTGGTTAAGAACATCTGCTGCTCTTCAAGAATACCTGAGTTCAATCCCTGGATTGGGCAGCTCACAACTCCAGAGGATACAACAGCCTCTTCTGGCCACTGTACACACGCATGGGCACATACATGCACATGACATCACAAGCATACATAACCTAAAACTTTTCTTCACCTTGGAATGCGAGCCTTCTGTACACATGCATACCTTTCCAACATGTGGAGTACAGGAAAGGAAATGTACATTTAAATATAGTTCGATAAAAGCACGGGGGCATAGTACTACCATGGTGTGGTCAGCCGGCAGTACACAGAGGAGACAGGCAAGACAGAAAAGTAGATGCTGGTCCAGCAAGGGAGAGAAACGCCTTCTCTCCATCTCTTGACAGCCAAAGCAGAAGGGAGAGCTTGTGAAGTGAGCAGACTCAGCAGGCAAGTGAAAGTTAGAGTCCGCCTGGGAGGCGGCTTACCTTGCAGTTGACAAGAAGAGCTGGAACCTGCGTCACACTGGTCCTGCTGCTGTCTTGGCCACGGATCAGGGTGTGCAGCAGGGGAGACTCCCCCTGAAGTCGCCTCTGGTTTCCCTCCACCAGGCGTCTTTGGATCACACTGTGTGGCTGCTGGCTCCATCACAAAATAGCGAAAGCAGTCTAAGCCGGGAATACAGGCCACTTGCTAACCCTTTTTAATCCTTGCAAACCACAGGATGCTTGCCCCAGCTCTACCCCAGGCAGAGGAGCAGTAAGAAAGTAGCCGAGAGATGGGTCAGCAGTTAAAGAGCACTAGCTGCTTTCCTAAAGGACCTAGGTTCAATTTCTAGCACCTACACAGAGGCGCATAACTAGCTTCAGTATGATACAATTCTTGCATGGTAGAATAGGTCTGTTATAGCACTTGCCAGGTGGGGGCGGGGAAAGGAAAATCAGGAGTTCAAGGTCATCCTCAGCTACATGGTAAGCATGAGGCCTGCAGGGCCTAAGTGTCTCAGAAAATATTTTAAAATATGATTGCAAAAGAATATGAGCTAGCCAGTGGTGGCACAGGACTTTAACCTAAAGCACTAGTGAGGCAGAGGCAAGCAGATCTCTGTGAGTCCGAGGCCAGCCTGGTTTTCAGAACAAGTGCCAGGGCTACAGAGAAACCATGTCTTGAAAAACAAGTGTTCAGGCTAGAATAATGAACAATTAGCCTTGGCCTCTCTCATCTGTAGCTGCCCTCATCCATCCTGTATTCTGCCAGTTTGGTTTCCTTTCTTTGTAAGAACACCTGCTGTATCCAGACTCCCACAATTCTCTTGGGCCACTGGATAGATATCTTTCTCCTCTCACAGAAGCCTGCCTCCAAGACTTGCTTCTCTACACTGACTTAGCTAAAGCCCTGCTCCTCACAGTGTGGTCCTCAAGCCAACACACATAGAATTTACAGATGATTGTAGTTAAGATCCTAAGGGGTGGGTATGTATCTGTGTGTTTTGCCTATATTCATTTCTGGGACCCATGAAGACCAGAAGAGGGCATCAGATATCCTAGAACTGGAGTTCGAGGTGATTGTGAGCTGATTAAGAATAAGCAGCGTCTGAGCCGTCTCTCCAGCTTTAATGACATGCTAAAGCCTGTTTGAAAGGCAGAGTCTCAGGCCTGCATCTAGAATTTTGTTTGTTTTGTTGTTTTCTGGTGCTAGGGTATAAACCGGGAGCTTGCACATCCCTGGCAAATGCTCTCCCAGCTCCAAATAGGTTTGGTTTGGTTTTTTTTGTTTGTTTGTTTGTTTTTTGTTTTTTTTAAAGACAGAGTTTCTCTGCATAGCCCTGGCAGACCTGAAACTCAATCGGTAGACCAGCTGGCCTCAAACTTAGATCTGCCTGCCTCTGCTTCCCAAGTGCTAGGTGCTAGGATTAAAGGCATGTGTCACCATCACCTGACATTTTGTTTGTTTTATGACAGGGTCTTAGACTGACCAGGAACTGTCTCTGTAGACCAACTGGCCGTGAATTCACAGATATCCACCTGCTTCTTCCTCCCAAGATCTAGGATTAATGGTGTTTGACATCAAGCCCAGCCTAGGCCCCAGTCTTGTTTCAATAAGACTCCTACACATTCAAGTTTGAGAAATGCTTAAGTAAAATGTAAAAACAGCTATACACACCAGCTATGGTAGTGTATGCCTATAAATGCCCAGTGTTCAGAAGGCTGAGGCAGAATAGCCACGAGTTCAAGGCCACCTTTATTTCTTTTTAATTTATTTATTTTATGTATGTGAGTACAATGTCACTGTCTTCAGCAGAATAGGGCAATTATATATGGTTGTGAGCCACCATGTAGTTGCTGGGAATTGAACTCAGGACCTCTGGACAAGCAGTCAGTGCTCTTAACTTCAGAGCTGTCTCTCCAGCCCCCAAGACCATCTTTAAAAAAAAAAAAAAAAGTAACTGGTGTGGTGGTACATACAGGACTAAGGAGGAGGTGGATATCTGTGAGTTCAAGGCCAGTCTGGTTGGTCTACATAGCAAGTTCCAGGATAGCCAGGGCTACATAATAAGAACCTATCTTGAAAACAAATTGTTAAGTGCTGTTGTCCCGTATAAAATACATTACACACACACAAACAGTACACACCAGTATAGGGACAGCCTACTTTTATTTTTTATTGTTTGCTTGCTTGCTTGCTTTGGTTTTATTTTAATGTGCATTGTTGTTTTGCCTACATGTATACAGATGTGAGGGTGTCAGATCTTGGAGTTACAGACAGTTGTGAGCTGCCATGTGGGTGCTGAGAATTGAACCGGGTCTTCTGGAAGAGCCATCAATGCTCTGAGCTGTCTCTCTAGCCCCTCTTGCTTTGTTGTTGTTGTTGTTTTTGGAGACAGGGTTTCTCTATGTATCCTTGACTGTGAGAATTCAATATGTGGACCAGGCTGGCTTCAAACTTTCAAACTCACAGACATCTACTTTGTTTTTCCCCCCAAGTGCTAGGATTAAAGGTGTGAGCGGCTACATCCAGTTGTGTATTTTCTGAACTGGTCCCTAGATGACCTGGCATTGTCTTTTTGGATTGCCCACCACACTCTGCTCTCACACTCCAGGGACGCTAGCCGTCTTCCCCAGGAGGGTGGGGGGGTTGTTTCACCCCAACCCCTGCTCACCTCTCCTGGAAGCCCCTCCTCCCAGTTCTCAGCAGGCCAGTCTGTATGCATAGCTCCCTATAGAGTAGCAGGGCCTTGCTTCTACCTCTGACTCCCCCTGCAGGACTGGCCTCTGGGTTATTGTGTCCCCCTGTCAGTCTCCCCGCTTGTAGCTCATTCGGTCTTGATTCTCACAGATGTTATTTTTGGACTTCACCCCCCCCCCCCTGCAGGCTGGAAGGGCCTTCAAGTCACATCTCTCTTGCTCATCTGTCTGTCCCAGGGCCTAATTCAGCATAAAGAGCCTCCATGGCTTGGGGATTGGGGGTGGTTCAGTCATAGAAAATCTGCCTAGCATGCACATGAACCTAAGTCTCCTCCCCAGTACTAAAAATAAAAAGGGAAAAGACACACAATAAAATGGTTTAGTCTTATACGGTAGCACACTCCTATAATCACAGCATTCAGCAGGGGGAGGCAGGAGGATCGCCACAAAGGTGAAATCAGCCTGGGCTACATAGTCCTATCTCAAAATTAAAGTACAGTTAATTCTGTTGTTTATAAACTTAAAAGGCACTGTTGTGAGCCAGCCTGGGCTACGTAGCAGATTCAGGCCACCAGGACTGCATAGTGAGACTCTGAACTAAGAAAGTCTCCTGGAGAAGGGCGATGCCTCCCGGCCCCACACACTCCTCCACCTGACCCTGGGAGCCTGGGATTGTTTTTCCACCCCTGGCCTCAGGAGACCCTGGCAGCACATTGCTGTTCTGGGAAAGCACAGCCAGCTTGGGACCCGAGCAATTCCCATGCCCTTCTTTCCACAGTGACTCCAGGCTCCTCGCTGTGGGAGGCGTGTGGCAGGGCTATCCCAGACGTGAAGAGGGGATCCCAGAGTGTTGCTTCTTCCCTCCCCAAAGTCATAGGCGCTACCTGCTGCAGACTGTGCAGGGGGTAAGGCAAAGGAGAGAGGGGAGGAAGCCTGACTGGAAGGCTGAGCTTGCTACTCTGAGGTGGAAGTAGCCACAGGCAAGACTGGGGGAGGACTACGTGGAGAAGCACAAGGCCCAGGCCCTGGGCACCAAAGAACCTGCTCTCTCGCCCTCCCTATTCCTCAGATGTCTCCTGTGTTCGCCTCTGGGCTGCTGACATGGGACTAGGGGGTTCCTGGAAAGGAAACCCAGACCTGGAGTAGGACAGAAAGGTAGAGCCAGGTCAGTCAGAGAGAGGATGCATTAACCCCCGGGGAGAAATGGCTCCCTCAGAATGGAGTTGTGTCTTCTCTGGACCCTCCAGAATCCACAGCAACTCAAAAAGCTAAAAGGAACCAAGGCTAGAAATGTACCCGATTGTTTCCCTCGTGTTTCTACGAGCCAGGCACTGTCGCAGTGCTAGGTATGTGGAAGCCCAGGTAACCTCTTTACCAGATGATGCTCCCAGCTTTACCCCTTCCTAACAGATGGACGTAGCAAGGCACAGAGACGTAACTTTCCCAGTTACAGCCAGAATTTGGTTCCAAGCAAGGTGGTTCCAAAGCCCATGCTCTTAACCATCATATCCCTGAGAGCAAAGACTGCACACTGACCTGAACCCCTCACCTCCTCATTGTCACCCTGGGCCTGTTCCCTCTGGGGGCCGGAATTGCTGCAGTGGTTTGGGAGGAAAGGACATAAGGACACAGATATTGATGGTCCAGGTCAGAGCCACACAAACCCCTGATTGCCCAGAAGACCCTCCCTCAGTAAGTGGGTGGTAAGGAGAAAGGGCAAATGTGGTAGTGGGGGGCAGCTCTGAGGAATGAGGCAAATTTGTGGGCAGCTTTGAAGGAATCTAGAAGTAGGATTTATAACCCTGGGCTGACCGATCCACTCAGCCTTCCTGTCCTTAAGTGCCCGTTCCATGGGAATCCCGGGTCCTCTGGCTTCCACTGAACAACATAACTCTCCACTGCCCCCAGGACTGGGCTCTAAGGGGGAAAACCCGTGGTAGCTGAGTTATGAGTCCAAGGACCCTCAATGCCCCTCACTGCCAAGAAACATTCACAATGAAGGATCTGGGGAGGACTGGGGGGCTGCAAGTTGGCAGAAACATCTCTACCATCTCAACAGGAGAAAGAAACTTGAAGATGGAGGCTCTGCGCTTTAGCGCCCCAAACACAGACTATGAAGAAGAGGAGAGAAAGGTTCAGGGGCCTTACCAGGTCCTTAGAGGTGCCGAGCCTCTTGAGGCTGTCCAGGGGCAGCAGGTCAGCCGAGTCCTTGTGCAAAAACTGGGTGGCCTGTTTGAGTCGGCGCTGCTGGCTCAGGTGGGCTCGGTCCCGAAGGGAGGCTTCCTGGTCTTTCCTGGAGTCTCCCTCATCTCTCCTGGCCTCTTGCCCAGTGCTCATGGTGCTCTATGGAAAGCAGACAGGGGTGTAAGGAAGTCTTTCTCCACCTCCTTTTGGCTCCCAGCTCCCCTGTAGCTTCTGTCTTTCTCTGTCTGCTCTCCCTCTGTCAGGAGGGTCTCAGCAGGAAGAAAAGAAGAAATAAATAACGGGCGGGCGGGAGCAGCCGCGCGTCAGACACCAGTTTCCAGAGATTGCAGCAGAGGGAGCGAGGTTCCGGCTGGAAAAACCCAGCCCTACAGGAGAGGGAGGGCCAGCAGGGCCTGCAGCTGGTAGGCAGCAAAGACTTCAGCTCTAGGGTCCTGCTCAGAGTGGGCGGTGTGTGTGTGTGTGTGTGTGTGTGCGTGTGCGCCCGTGCGTGCACGCGGGTGTTGTAAACTGTCAGGAGGCTGTACCAAGTCATCAGAGAGAGGTGAGTGTCATTGTGAGGGGCGCATGTTTGGTATGTGGGAAGGCAGGCATGCAGGTCCCTGTCTCTTGTGTATTTGTGGACCGACTCTGCTGACCCCCTTCCAGTCTCTGGACAGTCAGCCACCCTGCCCTTTCCTCCTGCTGCTGTCCTTTGCTGCCAGGGTTTAAGGTGCTGGCCAGAGGGAGACAGTAGGGGACGGTATCAAAGTGCTCTCCCCACCTCTCCTCCATCCGCCATCAGACACCTTTCTTCCTTGCTTGGCCTCTCCCTGTCAGTCCCAATCTCTCTCTCGAATTGCAACAGATCAGGAATGTTCTAGTAATACACACCTCTGAGATCCTTGTTAGAGGCTGAAGTCCCAGTGATTCCATCGTGATGAAGAATTCTGGGGGATGTACTGGGCCTAATACGTCTCTCCAACTGCGTTAGTCTGTGACTCACCTTGGACCCTTCCCATCCTTATTATTTGAAGCTATAGTTGGAGAATCCAATCCAGGCCTGGTGATACGGTCCTAGAATCCAACTACTTGGGAAGATGAGACAGGAGGATCACAGTTGGAGCCCTGCCTAGACTACCTTGTAAGTTCACACCCAGGCTTTCAATTTAGTGAAATCCTAAAAATAAAAAGAAACCAGGAGGTGGTGGCACACGCCTATAATCCCAGCACTCTGGGAGACAGAGGCAGGCAGATTTCTGAGTTCGAGGCCAGCCTGGTCTACAGAGTGAGTTCCAGGAGAGCCAGGGCTACACAGAGAAACCCTGTCTGGAAAACAACAACAAACAAACAAACAAATAAAAAGAAGGGGGCTAAAGAGGTGGCTCAGTGGTTAAGAGCATTGGCTGCTCTTCAGGAGGACCAGGGTTCAATTCCCAGCACCCATATGGCAGCTCACAACTGTTTGTACCTCCAGTTCCAGGAGGTCTGTGGCACGAGACATGCACAGGGTGCATATGTTCATATATATATATATATATATATATATATATATATATATATATATATATATATATATATATATACATGTGCATGTGCACGTACACGTATCACAGAAGC
Source organism: Apodemus sylvaticus (assembly GCF_947179515.1). NCBI lineage: Eukaryota > Metazoa > Chordata > Mammalia > Rodentia > Muridae > Apodemus > Apodemus sylvaticus. The sequence goes on along the minus strand of NC_067473.1, from coordinate 164,473,597 downwards.
AAAATACCCATACACATAAAATGAAATAAAAATAAAAAGATGTCCCAGAGAAAGGGGATGCTAGTGGGGTGTGCACCCTTTTAGAGGCAAAGTGGAGGGGCATGAACAAAATGATTAATAAAACAAAACAAAAAATTAAAATAAAAAGAAGGGCCTGGAAGGATGGCTTGGGACTTAAGACTGCTCACTGCCAGCCCAGCAGTGGTGGCGCACACCTTTGATCCCAGCACTTGGGAGGCAGAGGCTAGGCAGATCTCTGTAAGTGGGAGGCCAGTCTGATCTAGAGCGAGTTCTAGGACAGCCAGGGCTACACAGAGAAACCCTATTGGAAATCCCCCCAAACAAGATTTCAAATGGTTCACAGACACCTGTAACCTCAGCATATGTCTGGGATACACTCACACAGACACACAAATGAAAGGAATAAAAATAAAGTAGCAAAGTTTGCTTAAATGCTAGTAATAGTAAAAAGGGGTTGGAGTGGGACTGGAGAGAGAGCACAAACTGTGTTTACCGCCCTTGCAGTGTGGTCCCAGTCAGACAGCTCCTGACCACCTACAACTCCAATGCCAGCCAGGAGATCTGACGCCCTCTTCTGGACTCCTAAGCACATGTACCCAGAGACGTACCCGTTCCCACTCATGCACATTTCCACACACAATGACACATTTACATGTAATTAATTGTTTTTAGACAACTTTTTAAACTAAAAAGCTGCTGAAGATGGTAGAAGGTGCAGCCCCTGTTCAGTCTCCAGTACTCCAAAACAGCAATGCAAAACACAGCATCCGCAGATACCCACAGGGGGCTGAGGCACGGGGTTGCTCCTGCCCAGGATTCCAGGGCCAGCTTGGGCAAAGCAGTAGCAAGTCAGTTCTAGGCCTGGAGAGATGATGGGGAGGCTAGGAGCACTGGCTGCTCCTGGAGAGGGCCAGCTCAGTTGCTAGCACCCATACGTGACAGCCCGTGATAGTCTATTCAGGGCTTCCACACTCTCTTCTGGCTTCCCCCAGCACCGGGCATGCACGTGTTTCACAGACATACATGCAGACAAAACATCCATGCACATAAACTAATAAATTGTAAAATCACTTTTTTTTGGATTTGTTTTTTTCAAGACAGGGTTTCTCTGTGTAGCCCTGGCTGTCCTGGAACTCACTCTGTAGACCAGGCTGGCCTTGAACTCAAACCTGCCTGCTTCTGCCTCCCAGAGTGCTGGGATTACAGGCATGCGCCACCACCGCCCGGCTCTGCCTCTCCTCTGACACGGTCCGTTCATACTTAGCTCCTAACACTTCTGGCCTGGCCTCAAGGAGTTAAAACTGCAAAGCCTTAAACTATCAGGATACTTATTTCAAATACTACAGGCTAAAGGCAGAGGCTTGCACTTGAAAAGTTAGGTAGAAAATAACTACCTAAGCTAAAACCCTACCTTTGAAATTCACCCTACAAATGACTATTTTACCCAAGGTCCTGAGGGGAGAAAAAAGCATGGAGGTAGGGGAGGGACTGCTTGATAACTACCGAAAGAAAGTTACAAAAGGCTGTGCTCTGGAAGGTACTCATATCCCAACACTGCAACGATGGAATGGTCTTCTCAGTTTACCTAGCACTTTATTTTATAAAGAGTATGAGCTACATTTGGCTTTATTTCCTGTGAATCTATGAAAGGCTTCTGGGTACATGCTAAGTTCCTGAGGTGAAAGTGTGGGCTTAGGATATTTTTTTTTTTGTCTGCATCTGGAAGGTTTTTATCAAAAGTTCTATTTTTAAAATATCAGGGGCTGGAGAGATGGCTCAGTGAGTAAGAGCACTGACAGTTCTTCTGAAGGTCATGAGTTCAAATCCTAGCAACCACGTAGTGGCTCACAACCATCTCATAAAGAGCCCTCTTCTGGTGTCTGAAGACAGCTACAGTGTATTTACATATAATAAATAAACAAATCTTTAAAAAAATCATCAAAACTAAAGGGCTCTTCAAATGACCAGAAAGCAGTACAAATTACTAATCCTAGCTCTGCAACCGGCCACCTGCCGGAGCAGAACCTCTGAAATAGAGCCTGCTGCATTCACACTCAAAGCACCCATCCTATAAAACTATCATATATATATATATATATATATATATATATATATATGCTCATTTTGATATATATCATATATGATATATATATCAAAGCTCATTTTCCCATAGCTTAAACAGCCGTTGCTGTTCTTGTTCTTTTACAAAATCTGCCCAAGGCTTAAGGTGAAGGAATGCTGCTCTTCCCACAGTGAGTCCAACTCCTGCAACAGATTCTGGAGTCTGCTTGGAAACTTAAGTTCCGGGAGGGAAGCAGGCCAAGCAGTTGGTGGTGGACACAAAGCTTCACTGAGCACTGCTAGAGCGCATCAGATCCGGGGACTCCGGGCCTGGGAGAGGAGCGTCTCTGATCGCCTCTGAGGCTTGGGATACAGAAATCTGGGACATGTCTCTCCCAATAATCTCATTCACTTCATCTAAAGTGATAACCTGGAGACCAGTGTTTGCAAAGTTAGGTTCCTGGTCTTCAGGTTCAGGTTTAATGCTCACAGCTGCACCGTCAGGGGGAAATGATGCAGGCTCACACAAACTGAGACATACTAAAGATGAAGGTACAGAAAGACCTCCGTGGCCTGTGCTCTGTGCTTGCGTTGGGTACTGTCCAGGTGCATTCTGGTAGCTGGAGATGGTGATGAGGCTGAGCTAGGAGGTTGATAAGGCACAGGCCACAGTGAGGGGATGACGGCCCAGAAATCGGTGAACTAGCCGGGGAATGAGAGGCTGCTGGGGAAGCAGCTGTAGCAGATCCTGCATGTGAAGGACAATTTGTAATAGGCTGTAAGTGAGAAGAAGGCTGACCTGTGACCTGCTCTGCCACCGGAGAAGAAAGAGAACTTTGTCCTGCATGTGATCAATGATATCCCACTGACTGCACATGAGGTGGGGTTTGCACAGAATGAGGTGAACGTGCCAAGAGATGTCCTGTTACATCCGAATGTGAAGAATGGAATGGTATTGGTGACAGTGGTTGACAGCCAAGATTTACTAAACTAGAAAGAGCTGCATCTGCCGGGCAGTGGTGGTGCATGCCTGTAATCCCAGCACTCTGGGAGGCAGAAGCAGGCAGATTTCTGAATTCGAGGCCAGCCTGGTCTACAGAGTGAGTTCCAGGACAGCCAGGGCTATACAGAGAAACCCTGTCTCCAAAAAACCAAATCCAAAAAACAAAAACAAAAAAACAAAAACACAAAAAAACAAAACAAAACAACAACAACAACAACAAAAAAAAAAAAAACAGAAAGAGCTGTATCCTGCTAAAACAAAACTGGATCAAATTCTTGACTAGAGACAGGATTCACAGGAAGACATGTTGGACCATTATACACATTAGTCTGCACAGACTGATAGGAAGACCCCATAGGAGATGTTGGTGTAACTTGACAAGGCTGGTGCATGACTGAGGATGGTATTATGAGCTGCTTTACCAGCACCTGCATCCCTACATTGCAACTGTGGCAAGTGGGTGGAGCTTATCGTAGATGCGTATGCTGGCTTCGTTGGACAAACCAAGGTTCTCGTGCTGACAGTGCACTGTCATGGAGGTGCCCTGTGTCTGAGGACGGCCTCTGGGTCTGCACAGAATGAGGCACAGGCGAAGCTGGAACCGAAGACAGATCATAGCTTCTTTTTGTTCTTGCTTCATCAAAACTGGCGTGGAAGTAAAACGTGGACACTGGCTTTGGTTCCTCCTGCCATTGCAAAGATAAAAGCGCACCTGCACGGCAGACGTAGCTGCTGGGCTATGACAGGGAGGAACTTCAGTGTGAGCCCTTTGACATTTGTCTCTGATTATTTTTCCTTCAGCCTCCCAGTGAGGTCTTCCATCTGGGAAGAGTCTACAGAGGACTGTCTAGTTCGAGCTGGCCTGTGGCGTGCCACGTGAGGGACTGTCTCAACCTTCATTTCTTTTCTTTCTTTTTTTTTTTTTTTAAGATTTATTTATTATATGTAAGCGCACTGTAGCTGTCTTCAGACACTCCAGAAGACGGTTGTGAGCCACCATGAGGTTGCTGGGATTTGAACTCAGAACCTTTGGAAGAGCAGTCAGCGCTCTTAACTGCTGAGCCATCTCTCCGGCCCAACATTCATTTCTTAATGCTGAATAGTGCAGCTCTTGCCTTTGCTCCGTGAAATCTCCCAGGCATGCAGTCTACCGAATAAAGAAACTCCCAGACTATTCGAGGTTATTAACTATTCTGTGTTATTCAGAGCTGGACAGGCAGCTCCCTTGAGCCACTGGAAGGTTAAGAGCAGTCAGCTCTATTTCAGGCTTTGTCCTCTGGGCCTGTCAGATCTGCTGAAGGCATGAGTGATGTGGCTTTCGAGAATTCTCCTGCTCAGCAAGGGTCCCAGGAACCCAGTGCCAATTTTGAAATCTATTACCAAGAGACGAAACTGTCCTGTTTCCATGCTAAAAGAAAGAACTTCCAAAGACAACCAGGTCAAGCGCACATTTGGTATTAGTGGCTCTGGCCTGATCCCTCTACTCTGTGGAGACCAAAGCCACGGTACAGAAAGCATGGTGGCCTGTCTTGGCATGAAAATGAGCAGAGCAACGGATGTGGAATTCAGGTGTCTCTGCTAAGATCACCACAGCAAGGCCTCAGCAGGTAAAAGTGCTTGCCACACAAGTCCGGCCACCTGAGCTCAGTGCTCAGAACTTACTGTGGAAGGGGAGAACTGAGCCCCAAAACTGTCCTCTGACAGACAGACAGACAGACAGACACACACACACACACACACACACACACACACACACAGAGTATACACTAAATAAGCAAATAAATTTAAAACAATGATAAAAAAAAAATCCAAAAAGGCAGCTATGTCTATTTGGAGGCTAGCCTGAGCTACATAGTGATGTCATGGAGAGAGAGAGAGAGACAGAGACAGAGAGACAGAGAGACAGAGAGACTAAAGCCATATGAAAAAATCTCATGCCTACAATCCAAAATTTTGGAGGTAGAGGCAGGAGAATCAGGAGTTCAAGGTCACATAGAAAGTGTGAGGCCATCGCTTCTCAGCCTTTTAGCGAAGATCAAGTGTGAAAGTTTGAGGCCATCCCGGGATATATCTCCAGGCATATTGGCATACAACTTTATTCCTAGAACTCAGGAGGCAGAGACAGGAGGATTTTAGGATTTTTGTGAGTTTAAAGCTAGCCTGGCCTACACTGCAAGTTCTAGGCCAGCCAGGGCTACATAATGAGACCCAGTCTTAGAAAGTAGAACATATCTGGAGCCAGTCCTTGACACCAGGAAAAAAGTAACAAGAATTTCATGTTATTCTACCGGACAGTTCAGAATCTGAAATACATAATTTGTAGAAGTGGAATGAGGTTTAAATGAGAGGTACACCAGCAAGAAGAAACTTTCTGCCTCGGTTTACCTATCTCTAAAATGGGGTGTACTACAAGGATTTATTGTTTGTTTGCTTGTTTTTGAGACAAGTTTTCTCTGTGTAGCCCTGGATGTCCTGGAACTCACTCTGTAGACCAGGCTGGCCTCGAAATCAGAAATCTGCCTGCCTCTGCTTCCCAAGTGCTGGGATTAAAGGTGTGCGGCACCACTGCCCGGCTACACTGCAGGGATTTAAAATGGGTTGGTTCTGTGGGTCCCTCACAGCAGTGCGGACACAGCAAATGCAGGGAAAGCCAGTGTTGGGTACTGTGAGTGGGCACGCACAGTGATTTGTCTGTTACCTTCTGCGCTGTCGGGTCCAGGTGGAGCAGGTATCTGTACATTAGCTGTTGTTTTATACTTAGGGTTTCGGTGGAGGCGGTGTTTGGAGTTAGGGTTTCACTCCATAACCGAGACTGTGCTGGAATTCATGATGATTCTCCAGCCTCAGCCTTCCTGAATGTGGGATCGCAGGGTAGCTTTTACATTTTATAATGGCTTATTTGTCCATCCCCCCTTTTCATCCAAAGGCTTATGAAAACAGAAACATTTATTCCTCTTTTTGCACAAGGTTGTGTTTTTTTATATTTCCTTTTTTTTTTTTTTTTTGGTTTTTGGTTTTGTTTTTTTGAGACAGGGTTTCTCTGTGTAGCCCTGGCTGTCCTGGAACACACTCTGTAGACCAGGCTGGCCTCGAATTCAGAAATCTGCCTGCCTCTGCCTCCTGAGTGCTGGGATTATAGGCATGCACCACCACCGCCCGGCTTTCTTTATTTTTCTTTTCTTCTCTTTCTTCCTTCTTTCCTTCCTTCCTTCCTTCCTCCTTCCCTTCCTTTCTTCCTTTTGAGTAAATTTGCTCACAAGACTCTACAGAGAAGATATTGTCATTATCCCACCTCCCTGCTGACAAACAGTGACCCACAGAGCACCCACTTCTTAGTCTGAATCTCAGAGATCAGCTGATACCAAAGGTGACCACTCGACATCAGCTGACATCAAAGGCGACCACTCGACATCAGCTGACTCCAAAGGCGACCACTTGAAACCAATCACTGCCCTTCACTTTTCCCTGACTCCTCAGAACTTACTCTGACTTCCCGTTAGTCTGGAAATGATTAGGATGAATTAAGTATGATAGAGCTCTGTGATTGTGTTCTGCCACGCCCCCTCTCTCTCACACACACATACAGTGAGAGAGAGAGAGAGAGAGAAAGAGAGAGAGAGAGAGAGAATTCCCATGATATGATGCAGCCAAGAGAAGAGGTGGGGATATTTGAGAGCCTTCTCCAGGCTGTTTAGACTTCTAGGTGGGGCTGGAGAGATGGCTCAGTGGTTAAGAGCACTAACTGTTCTTCCAGAGTTCCTGAGTTCAAATCCCAGCAACCACATGGTGGCTTATAACCATCTATAATGATATCTGGTGTCCTCTTAAAAAACAAAACAACAACAACAACCCTGCAAGACAAACAGACCTCCTTATGATGTTGTCTGCCTCCGGTACTTCATTATAGTATGAGACACTGTCTAACACAGTTTCCTGACTTTATTCTTCCTGTCAGTCTAGTTTTTGTTTATTTTCCTTTTGTTTGCCTGAATTCTTCAAGAGAAGGTCATGGTCTGTAGCATGAGGTGGCCTTAAACTCACGAGGTAGTCCGAGACTGACTTAAAATTCATGGCAATTCTCCTGCCTCAGACTCCTGAGCTGCTGAGACTGTAGACACTGTAATATACTAGAATACTTTTCCAATCATTCTTGTGAATTCTCTAGAAATGTGTCAAAAGTGGAACTGTGGTTCCTTCCAAATATTCTGGTTCTTCACGTCTGAGCAAAGACTCCTGCCTTGCCCCTCCAGCCTCAGGAGTCCACCCCTCCCCCCTCTTCCAGGATCTACTTTCCTTCCTCCGTACACGTTTTCCATCTGCCTTAACATCCATGGACCCGGCCTTTCTTTCCGTTGAATGTAAGCTGCAAAAGCCACTGGCTGTCATGTAGCAATGGAGTCCTGACACCTAGCACCCATGTTTGCGAACGCCTGACAATACTTTGGCGACCTAAGGGAAGCCACAGTCAAGTTCAGACTCTAAAGTATGTAGCGGCAGAGCAGTAAGCACGTAGGCCTCTGTCGGCCTCTGTCCGCAGGCCTACGGAGGGGATCTTGACTCAGGACTGATTGATGTCCGAGGGGCAACCTCTCTGTGAGCAGTCAAGCAGCGAGTACTCAGGAGATCAGTAGCCTCTGAGTGGCCCCTGTAAGGTCGTCCAAGAGCAGCACAGCAGCTGCACCCAGGGAACTTGCCAGAAGCAGGACTCTCAGCCTCGCCAGATCTAACCAGCCAGAAAGAACATCTGAGTAGAAACCAGCAGTTTGTGTTTTAATGAGTTCTCGAGGGGATTTGGACACCCCACATAGCTTAAGAACCAATCCCTTCAGGACTCCCTCTCGCCAGGTGAAGTCTATGGGGCTTTTTAGTGGTTTTGTTTTTATGGTGTGTGTGCGCGCGCGTGCATGCGTGTGTGTGTGTGTGTGTGTGTGTGTGTGTGTGTGTGTGTGTGTGTGTTGGTTTGGTTTTAGTTTTTCGAGATAAGGTTTCTCTGTATAGCCCTGGAACTCACTCTGTAGACCAGGCTGGCCTTGAACTCAGAAATCTGCCTGCCTCTGCCTCCCAAGTGCTGGGATTAAAGGCGTGTGCCACCACTGCCCAGCTGTGTTTGTTTGTGTGTGTGTGTGTGTGTGTGTGTGTGTGTGTGTGTGTGTTAGGAGTCTTGCTTTCAATGTTTTGATGGCTGGCCTGTAGTTCACTGTGTCACACAGTCTAGATTGGAACTCACATGTGTTTCTGCCTCCTGAGTACTGGGATTACAGTCTGGTCTTCCTCCTCCCCACCCCCATCCCCAAGCGCTGGGATTACAGTCTGGTCCTCCTTCCCCTCCTGCCCCCTCCCCAAGTCCTCAGGAGCTCTTCATTCCCATGGCTTTCAATACCCACCAGATCCGATCTTCCCTTAGGCTGCCATGTTCAGGTTGCGTTCGTGCGACCTGGTTCCTGGGGCTGAGAGTGGATGCCCAGAAGGGATCACTGGCTCTGAAGGCTTCCCGTGTATCTGTGAAGCTGCTGGCATTCAGCAGGTTACAGGCTGTTTCTGGGTACGGCTTGCTAAGGTCAGAGAGATGGGGTCTACCCTTCCATCTAGTCTTCCCCTCAGATCTCCAGGTGTGAGGCAGGAGGCTCTTCGGGCAGACTCAGTTGCTGGGCCCCTTACCCCGAACATCCACTCCCCACTACCTCACTGAAGGTCTTCAAGAACTCTGTAGCCATCAGTGTATGGATGCGGACGGGGTGTCTGTGGTCACCCTATATGGTAAGATAACCTTGGCGTTATCAACTTCAAGGCCCCAGACCCAGGAGAATGGGTTCCATTGTGCCCCATGTCTCCAATACCCACTGGGCGCAGTTTTCAGGAGACTGGCTTCCACATCCTTGGTGTGCCCAGTGGGCACGAGAGCCCTATTTATGCACCAAGCACTTGTCCATCATGGAAGAGGCTGGTCCAGGGAGAACAAGGGGAGTGTGTTCACTGAAGCAGATGTCCTCATTGAGGCCAGGAGTCTTTTGTGTTGGTGGGGCTGGGGTCTGCGTCTGCCAAAGTGGAGACCTAAGGCACTGTCTGCTCTTTTACACACTAAGGAGTAAGCAGATTGCTCTCAGCAGCCCCGGTAGGATGTTTATCATCTCAGGACGTGGGAGCCTGAAGACGGGCGATCATAGGTTTGAGCCAGCCTGAACTACACAGTGAGTTGCTGATGACAAAAGGAGCTCAGGGCTGGAAAAAAAGAGAGTATGGCTCAGCGGGTAAGAGCGCTGACTGCTCTTCCAGAGGTCCTGAATGATACACAATCTTTAACAAAATGAGAGAGAGAGAGAGAGAGAGAGAGAGAGAGAGAGAGAGAGAGAGAGAGGAGGAGGAGGAGGGAGGGGAAGAAAGAAACATGGAGTGGGATGCGGTGAGAGGTGCCATAGTTCTGGCTATTGAAGAACATGGTACTGGGCCAGGAAGACGCTCAGTGATGGTCTCTGCTGCCAGTTCTAATGACCTGAGTTCAGTCGCCCGGGGTCACTTGGTGGAAGGAGAGAAAAGAATGCACAGGTCATCCTCTGACCACACACACACACACACACACACACACACACCACGGAGCTAACAGTTATTTCACTCTGGCGAGGACTTTTGTCTCTGTTGTGGGGGAAAGGCAAGAGAAGGCAACACAGACAGTACAAGGTGTGGGCTGGTCTTGCTCCTTTATAACAGCTTGCTTTCTAGAGACTTAGCACACACTTTGTGAGACCAGCATTGTTCATTCTGTGGGGAGGGGCTACGCCCACAACCTAATACCCCCCCCCCATTAGGCCCCACACTGGGGACCAAGCTTCTGAATCCGAGCAAGCTGTTTACGGCCCTTTGTATCTGGCTGCTTTCACTTAGCAAGTTTTTCTTTTGCAAAAATGTTATTGTGAGGAGCTAAATAGCTATGGGGTTCACTGGGTCTGCAGGTCTGAGGCTAGACCAGGCTGGAATTCACAGAGATCCACTTGCTCCTGCCTCCTAGGTTCTGGGATTAAAGATGTCCAGCACAACACCTGGCTCATAATCGTGCTTTTAAACTTCCCAACGGCTTCTGGCCCCCTTACTCGATTTCTAAAGCTGCTCGTTGCTGTGTGCAGACTTCTGTGTGGTGTGTGTCTTCTTCCTCTCAGCAGCTTTGAGATTCATAGTTTGCCTGCTCTGCAGTCCCCACCCCACCTTTTTTATTTTAAAGATTTATCTATTATATGTAAGTAAGTACACTGTAGCTGTCTTCAGACACCCCAAAAGAGGGCGTCAGATCTCAATACGGATGGTTGTGAGGCACCGTGTGGTTACTGGGATTTGAACTCAAGACCTTCAGAAGAACAGTCAATGCTCTTAACCATCTCTCCAGCCCTCTGAGGTTCCCTTTTAAACTCTAAAAACTTGTCCTTGAGATTCAAAATTACTTTTCATTGTAATAAAGCATGCACACAAAATTTGTAATTTTTGCCAGTTATCAGTGAGAGAGTCGTGGGCATTAACACTCCCCACCTTACGCTGCCATTACCATTGATTCCAGAATTTCTTCATCATCCCAACAGGAATTCTGCGCACATTAAACAGTAACCCCTGGCCCCTCCCACAAGTCCCTGGGGCTTCTCCACTTTTTCTGTGAATTTGCCTATCCCAGGACCTCATCGATTATGTAGCTTTTTGTGCTTGACATGGTGTTTTCTAGTTGTATCTTCATTGAAGCGTTTATCAGTACCCTGTTCCTCATTATGAGTAATAGGAACTTTATTCTGTGGACGATGGCGAGATTCATTTACAAGGCCTACACTACTTTGGTGCCTGGCAAGAACTTCACTTAACCTAATTTTCTTTATATCAGGTATTCATAGCCTAGTGGTTTCCATTGTAGAACACAAACCCAGAATCCAGAGGAGAGAGATTACTCTCACACAGGGCTCACAGCTGCTGAGTGGTTGAGCCAGTGCTAGCTAAGCTCTGTGGTGTTTCAAATCCCAAGTGCCTGTGGAGCTTGAGAGGGGCCTCGGGAGATGGCTCTGCGGCTAAGCGCGCTTGCTGTTCTTCCAGAAGACCCCAGTTCAGTTCCCAGCACCCACATCAGGCAGTCCCCAGCTGCCTGTCACTCCAGCTCCAGAGGGTCAGATGCTCTCTTCTGGGCTCTGTGGACACGGATGCGCTGAAGTGCACTTAGAATGCACGTGCACAAAGCCACACACAACCGCACACAAACACATAAGGAAAAGTGAAAGAATCTGAACAGAAGGTAAGTGGAGTCAGATTCATGGGCAAACAACAGCAGGCCAGCTTGAGCAGGCCACCCACTTGAGAATCTGTTAAGGGAGGCTCTAGAGAGGGTCCCCCACCATTTGATTTCTCTCCCGTGGCTACGCATCCTGGCCCCCCTCACCAGGCTCTGGTGAGGCACCTCAGTCACAGAAGACTCCTGACTGCTGCCTTTCGCGGGCCTCCACTTCAAGTTTTGTCTCTGACCCAGGGCCAGTGCTCAGGCCTCTGCAGTCAACAGTCACTCAGACCCAAGGCCCTTAAATCACTTAGATGAGCGCTGCCTTTCTGCGGGGCTCTCTGAGACACCATGGCCAGCAGACTGATGCTTTCTGAAGGGCAGGAAGTCAGTTTGGTTCAACACGACACAGTAGCAGGTGTTGGTTCAAACGTTGGGAGTCTGTCCCCAAGTAGTTTAATCTAATATGCCAAATTAAATTAAATATGCCTAAGCATATTTAATCACAGCACAATTGGGCGAAGAATTTTCTGGTGAAAATTAACTGGATCCTGTGTACACAACAAAACTTAAGACATGATAGCATCAAAACTTTGTAAAGGACAAGTAATGTTGTCTATAAAGATGTAACAATCCTATAGATTATCTGAGAAAAACAGGCTCGCCCTAAGGGTCTAAGGGAGGATCTGGTGTGGTCTCAACCACACAGATCAGTGCAAAGGGCACAAGGCTGTTAAACAGCCTTCTGGGCAGAAAACAGATTATACATCTCTTGCTTTGAAGAGACAGCCCTGTGTGTTTAACATTTCTAGGGCTTAACAGTGAGCACAAGGACTCTGTGACCCCTACACCTTTCACCTCGAATATCTCTTTCATTCCACTCTTGCCCTGCTGAGAAATGACTCCCTTCCTCAGGCCTGATTCTCCTGTCTCCAGCACCATCTGCCATCAAGTTCTGCAGGGGAACAGAGCAGAGCAACATTAGAACGACCCAAACAGTTGTGTCTGGTCTCAGTCCAGGTATCTGATAGTACAAGGAGGAGATGGCAATGAGGTTAAATTTTTGCCTGAGACATTGACTGAGTCCTAACCAATCACAGAATCATTGTGAATGTGTTCTGAGAATAGAGACAACTTCGTGTGTGTGTGTGTGTGTGTGTGTGTGTGTGTGTATGACATTAACTTAGGACTTCACCCTTCTAGACAAGTGCTCTACTCCTGAGCTATAGCCGCAGCCTGCAATTCTCTGCTCACATTTCTTACCATGCCCCCACCCCACACACCCCTCACCGCTCTATCCTTAAGAGCTGGAACCTACGGGTATTCTAGCCATCCTCCCCTCTCTCCCTGCCCCAATGCCCCCACACTACAACTAGTCTTCCAAGAAAAACACAGAACAATTCAGAGCTTCAGTAATGTCTCCAGAAGCCTGATACAGAGGTGGCATGAGGCTGGAGGATGGTCAAAAGCCTATTCTGTAGGCTCAGAGTTCTCAGTCTCCTGGGGTCTCTTGCTGAAGAAGGCTAGGCTGCAAACCCTAAGACCCACGATGGTCTCCTCTTTTAGACATTTCCATGTCTCCTTCTCTTCCTTCCCTCTGATGGTTTAGCAGGTTGCGCCTTGGAGAGGTAGTGGACGGGTATGGCAAGCCGGTCTTTAATCAGGGTTTGGTAGTCCTTCAGAAGGTCTTCATTCAGGGGAACGGTGGGCAGCCGAACCAGTTTCAGGGCCTTTTCCTGGTAATGAGGCTGAAGATTTGGACAGGGCCATTTCTTGCAGGAATTATTGGGAATTGGGTTGGGTAGGAACTGGAGGCCCCAAGGAACAAGCCTTCCACCACTAGAAATGTACTGGGACCTGTTGGGAAAGTGGTTCAGAGACAACAGAGTCAAGGGAGGGCACCAAGCATGGAGGGAGAGAAGATAATGATTTCTATTCGGGGATCAGGCTATATGCCACACGGCCTGCATTTTAACTGTGTGCTTGTGGTGTTAGATGTGTCTAGCACAGCATCCTTTGCACAATTGTATAGAAAGCTCCTATGTCTTTTTTCTTAAGTATGCTTTTTGTTACATATTTTATTATATTAATTTTGCTGTTTTAGGTGTGTGAATGTCTTGCTGGCATGTAACTACTCGTTAGCATGGTATCAGTGGAAGTCATTAGAGGGAGTGAGATCCCTTCAGACTAGACTTTCAGATGATTGTGAGCTGCCATGTGGGTGCTGGGAATTGAACTCCAGGGCCCTTAACTGCTGAACCATCTCTCCAGCCCCTCACCTAGATTCTTTTTATATCTGTGTGTGGTGTTAGGGGTAGAGCCCAGGGCCTTACAGGTGCGAGGTCAGCACTCCACCACAGAGCTACACCCTAACCCCGTTGTTGTCCACTCTCTGTTTTCTTCATTCTTCCCATCTCAGTGCATGGTCCATGCTGGTCTCCATCTTGATATCCTCTCATTCCACCTTCAGAGTGCTAGGATCACGGGCGTCCACCCCCCTGCCTCACTCTATTTCGGGGTTCTGTCTAGATTCCAGATGTTCATCACATCTCCCCTGTTCTACTAATGCAGTGCAGACAGGAAGACTGCCGAACTCAGCGAGGCGTAGCAGATGACTTCTTCTTCGTTGTTAGCCTGTAGTATTAAATTAAACAGTAGCAAATTGACTTAAAAACAAAACAATAACTTGGTTGAATAGTAGCAGATTTTCTGTGCATCAACAGGCTTTGCGCTGGGCAGATAATCCTGTTTGCTGCTTCAAGCCTCTTGCATGGTAGGCAAGAAACTATATTCCTGACCCATGTCCCCACCTCTGTGACTTTTTGAAAAATTCCCCAGGGATGTAGCCCAGTGGTAGAAATCTTGCCAAACATGTACATGACCTTAAGTTTCTATCCAGAGAGTCCTAGGGATTAAGATAGACTCTCATATAGCCCAGATCAGGCCCAGTGTATGTAGGGTAAGCATTGAATCTAGGATCTCGTGCATGCTAACTGAGCTTATTTGCCTACCCACCCTCTTTTCTGAAAGAGGGTCTCATGTAGCCCAGGCTGGCATCAAACTCACTATGTAGCTAGAGATAGCCTTGAACTGATCCTCCCACCTTAGTCTCCCCCAAGTGAAATAGGTATGCACCACCATGTTCCACACAATCGTGACTCTTTCTGAAGATGCCTATATGACACACACTGGTCACCATGTATGGACAGCAGAGAAAGTCACAGTCCCCAAGGTGACTCACCTCAAAAAGTCGCTAACCTTTGATGCCATATTTTAAAAATTATATGTGGCTATACATGTGGGTATGTGGTACGTGTGTGTGGTGTGTGTATGAGTGTGCAGGTGCTGGTGCAGAGGCTAGAGGAAGCTACCAGTGCCCTGCTCCTTCGCTTTTTGCCTTACTCCCTTGAGACAGTCTCTCACTGAATCTGAAACTGAACATTTTCACGAGGCTAACTGACCAGTGAGGTCCCAGAATCTGCCAGTCTCCGTTGTCCAACATTGCTGGGGTTGCGAGCGTGCATGGCTGCACCCAGCCTTTTCTACACGGGTGCTGAGGAGTCAGACTGGGGTCCTCATGTCTTCGAAGCAAGTGCTAACCCCGAGCCTGTCCGTATGAGTGCCTGTACGTAAGCTGGAGGTGGGCGCTGGCCGTGCACGTGCTCAATGCCCCTGAGCTGTACTCCCATGCTTTGCTAGTTTTGTTTGTTGGTTTTCACTGAAAATCTCTAGATGTGGTGGCATGCACCTTTAATCCTAGCACTATGAGTTCCAGGCTAGCCAAGGCTACAGAGAGACCCTGTTTCAAAAAAAAAAAAAATTCTCTTAGGGCTGAAGAGATGGCTCAGTCGTCAAAAGAGCTTAGTGCTCCATTAGAAGAGCAGATTTCAGATCCCAGCATCTCTGTCAGGGGCTCACAAAATCCTGTAACTCCAGTTCCAAGGGATCCAATTCCCCTTTCTGGCCTCCATGAGCACCTGTACACACACACACACACACACACACACACACACACACACACACACAAGCATGAGAGAAGCTGTGTAATTCCCAAACAACCCCCTCTAATGTCTCTCTGGCTGGGACCACTCCAGCTGAGCCCAGATGGTTCAAGCCCCTCCCCTGTAACCTTCGGAAGGCCTTCTAATCTTCCAGCCTTAGCCCTGGTTTCTGTTTTGCATTAAGGGGTGGAGGGGGACACTTTAGCCCACAGTAGTCCTGCCTGCCCAAGAATTTGTGCAACATCAAATTTCTAATGTTTTTCTTATCATATATTATGCATAAGGGATTTCATTGTATTCCATTCCTGTATTTGGATAATATTCACTCTCAAGACCCTTCCTCGTCCTCCTTTTCTGGGGTTCCCCTTCTTCCCAAGCAGTGTGCACACCCCGAGGGTTGTATTTCATTAGGATTACCTTCAGGAGCCTGTGCTCCTGAGAAGTGGCCTCGAAGGAAATCTTCCCCCCAGGAACCATCAGCTTGCTTATAACTAACACTTTGGAGGCCGAGATGGCACCTCAGGCATCCACCCTCCTCTCTCCTCCCTGACAAGAGAAGACCTAACTTTGGTTCAATTTCTTTCTCCCATCTTTCTTATCTTCTCTGTGGAGGACAGAACCCAAGTCCCTGAGCTTGTAAGTGGGTATCGTCCCATGGAGCTGCGCTCCAAGCTCCTGGTGTGAATCTGTTACATACTGACAAGCATTTCATCCTTACCCAGGAGGCAAGTGTTTATGATCCTCCTTTAATGATGGAGGCTGGAGAAACCAAACCACTTGTCAGAATGAGAATCTTAGGACGTCATTCTGACCCCAGGTTTCATTTCTGCTTTCTTTGCTAACAATGGACTTTAGAGGCCCGATGTGGTGGCATGCGCCTGCCCATCACTTGGGAGGTGAAGGCAGGAGAATCTTGAGTTCAAGGCCGGCTGTGGCTACATGAGACTCCAGCTTTAAAAAAGGGATTCACTGGGGGTTTAATACCCTTGTGCCTCAGGAATGTAATACCTTTTGTATTCTCCTTGTTAAAAAAGGAAGGAAGGAAGGAAGGAAGGAAGGAAAAGGGTGTCAAGCGAGATGCCCAGTGGTTAACAGCACTGGATCCAGCTCACTTCCCAGCACCCACATGGCTGCTTTCAATTGTCTGAAACTCCAGTTCCAGAGCACCCAACAGCCTTTTCTGATTTTCTCATGTACTAGGCAGGCATGGTTGTGGTGTACAGACATGCATACAGGCAAAGCAGCCTTTTATTTAAAAACTTAAAAAAAAGCCGGGCAGTGGTGGCACACACCTGTAATCCCAGCACTCTGGGAGGCAGAAGCAGGTGGATTTCTGAGGCCAGCCTGGTCTACAGAGTGAGTTCCAGGACAGACAGGACTATACAGAGAAATCCTGTCTCAAAAAACCAAAAATAAAATAACAAATAAAAAATAAATAAAAATAAAACTTAAAAAGGGGGAAAAAAGGCAGGCAGCCATGATGATATACATGTGTAATCCTAGCACCAAAGAGGCGGCTGAGGCAGGAGGATTGCCAGTGAAGGCCACCCTAGCCGGTATGGTATGTGAGATCCTGCCTCAGTGAAACAAAAGGAATGTAATAATGACACTCACCCTCTCTCTCACACACACACATACACTTTGAGTGCTTTGCAGGTTAGGTATGGTTTTGGTAGCTGTCTCTTTCTGTCTTTTGAAAGCAGGGACTAAATTACATTTCTCAGCATCCCTCATCTAAGCAGATGTTAAATCCATAGCACCCTCTCTTCATTAAATAATAAAGGGCCTTCCCATTGGCCATTCTTCCCACGCCCACGGCTTGTGGCCTGCTACTTTCAGGAAGCAGGAGTGTGCCCTCCACCGCAGAACATTTGCAAAGCATTTGCAAGGCCATGGGTTCCAGTTACACAAAAGAAAAAGGCTCAGGTAGCCACGAGTAGGAAAGTTGGAGAAGCAAATTAGATACCGGAAACAGGACCGGGGAGAGGTGGGAGGGGGCAGAGGAACGAGGGAGGGGACAGAGGAACGAGGGAGGGGACAGAGGAACGTGGGCGGAATCCCTGCCCGGAAGGGGTGAGCTTACTTCTTGAAGTTTGGCGGAGGTAGGATATTGCCATCGGTGTCGAGCGGAGGGGCTCTTAGTTCGCTCCTCAGTTTGAGTTTCTCCACTTCCTTCAGCTCCCTCGCTGTTCTCACAATTATCTGCTTCCTTCTCTTCAAGTCCACGAAGATGGGGGTCGCACTGATGAAGGACAGGAAGCTGTGGGGGCCCATCCAGGAGGGTGGAGGGATGCCGGGCTGTGCAGCAGGGAGGTGGTGGGCATTGGAGTGAGTCAGATAGCGCCAGACATTGCTGTCATAGGGTACGTCTGGTCTGGTGGGGAAGGTAGCAGGCAAACGCCCCACATCCAGCCAAGTGTGAAAGCCCCAGGTGTGCTGGGCTGCATCCTTCCAGGGATGGAGTACCTGGTGACGCACCTTAGACTTTGTCTCTGTGCATGGTGGCTGCTTCAGGGCCAGCTTGTGGTAGCCTTGCAGGGTGAAGCCCGGGAACTCCTTGGTCTCTTTGGGGAGGAGGAACTCACGCTGAGTCCAAGTCTGATAGGTTGGGAAAGCTTCTTTGGCATGGATCATCTAGGAAGACACGAAAGGGAGCCTAGGACGGCTGTGCCGGCAGAGAAGCAGGACGGGGCAGAGGCACAAGCTGTCAGCCAGCCAACCAGGGCTCATCAGGATTAGATGCCCCCACGAGGAGGCATCTCTCCATTCCCACTCTATCAGAAAGTGTATGCACACGTGTATACTCCGGTGGGCACACGTGCACATATATGTATGTATATATGCATGTATGTATGTATGCGTATGTATATATGTATGTATGTGTGTATATATGTATGTATATATATGTGCGTATGTATGTATATATGTATGTGTGTATGTGTATGTATGTATGTATGTGTGGAAGTCAGGAGACAGCTTCACATGTGGTTCCTCATCAGCCTCCTCATTTTTTGTTTTTTGAGATACAGCATCTCTGGGACTTACTGATAGGGCTACACTGACTGGCTGTCCAGCCTCAAGAATCCACCTCTCCCCACCCCAGCTCTGGGATTACAAGTGTTACTATGTAAAACCTTTAAAGAAAATTACTGCCGGGCAGTGGTGGCTTACACCTTTAATCCCGGCACTTGGGAGGCAGAGGCAGGTGGATTTCTGAGTTCAAGGTCAGCCTGGTCTACAGCGTACGTTCCAGGACAGCCAGGGCTATACAGAGAAACCCTGTCTCAAAAAACAAAAGCAAAAACAACCACAAAAATTACTTATAAAAATATTTTTTTGTTTTATGAGTGTTTGGCCTGCAAAATATATGTGTGTGTACTGCGTGTGGTAATCTCAGAGATCGGGATCCAGGGATCCAATGGAGTTAAAGATGGTTATGAGCTGCCCTGTGGTTGCTGGGAATCTAATGCAGGTCCTCTGCCCCAGCAGCGATGCTCTTAACCACCAGGCCATTTTCCTAGCCCTGTGCAAAGGTTTTTTCTATGAGTTCTCAGGGCTGCACTCTGGTCCTTATGCTTGCATAGCAAGTACTTACAAGCGGTCTCTCTTAACTGCCAGCTTGATGGGTTCTGGAGCACATAGGATGCCAGCCCAGACCTGACACACGTGACAGTGACTAATCTGGACTAGGGTCGCTGAGGGGGGAAGAGCTGCATTGACTCCGGAGCCACCGGGCCATGGGCAGGGGTCTTAAACGGAATAGAAAGCAGAAATCCAGCCGAGCACTAGCATTCCTGAGTCCTGTCAACAACGTGGACCCCTGCCTCAAGCCCCTGCCATGAGTCATTAGTCCCGAACGGTGAGCCAAAATACCCGTTCCTCCCTTTGCTTTGCCTGTGGGGTGTTTTGTTTCAATGAGGCAAATAATTGCCACAATCCAGAAGTGACTGCATGCGTTCCACAGACTTATCAAATTTCATTCTCCATTGATCACGTTTTGGCTCTGATTTGCCATTCTCTCAACTTTCACTTCATATACATACACACATATGTACATGTGTGTGTGATGGGTGACTTGCCTATGTGTATGCCTGGGCACCACATATGTGCCTAGTGCCAAAGGAGGCCAGGAGAAGGCATCCAATCCCCTGGAACTGGAGGTAAGAAATGGTTATGAACAACCATGTACGTAGGCGCTGGGAACCCGGGTCTGCGGGAGGAGCAAGCAGTGCTTGTGAAAACTGAGCATCTCTCTAGCCCCGACTTGCTTAAACATCTTAATATTTATTTATTTAGTGTACGTGTCTGGGGTGTTATGGAGTGTGCGGAGGTCAGAAGACAACGTACAGAAGCCGCTCCTCCTGCTACTTCTGGAGAACTGAACTCAGGTTCAGGTTTGGTGGCAAATGTCCTTACTCTGTCTGTATTATCACCAGCCCCCAACTTTCACACTTCACCACTCACCTCCTTTCTGATGTCCTCTTATGTGCCCCTGTGGACACACCGGGCCCAGCAGATGACCCATGCCCACCATTCTAGAAGCCTACCTCATCTTTCCTGGTCCTGGAAACACCTTGGGCAGTTTCCCCAAAGGAGGGCCAGGGACCTTTCCATGCCAGAGTCCACTTATTACCTGTTCTGTCAGGGACATCTTCCCTCATTTCTCATTAAAGGTCAGTTGGTCTAGAAAGAATCTAGAATGTTCTTTCCTGTTTTTTGTGCCCTCTTCTCTACCCCCCGCCCCCAATGAGCAGATATCCAAATTCTGCTATGGTTTGAATAAGTGCCCCTCAAAGGCCTGAGTAAAAGGCTTGGTTCCAGTCTGACGACGGGACAGGAGGCGGTAGAAGGCTGAGGGCTTGGTGGAAGTTAGGCCACTGGGGACACGCCCTAAGCGGAACCGTGGGACCCTGGGGCCTTCCTGTCTTTCCACTCTTCCTCCATTTGCTGCCTCACAGGTCTAGAGCAACAAGGCCAAGTGACCAAACACAGGAAGAAACCTCTTCCAAGAGCACAGGTGAACCTGACTTCTTTTCGAGTTATCACAAGTATTTTGTCACAGCAGTAGACTGGCCAGTCCCTATATCAGATGCAGAAAGCCCCTGTTGCAGTAAGGCATTCACACAAGGTGTTAGCGGAATAGGAGAGTTCAGCTTTAAGCTGTGTTCAAACTCAGAATACTGAGCTGTGTGAAAGGTGGCGAAGAGCTTGTTCATAGCCAGCCCAGGACAGAAATGTCCCCCCTCTTAGCCACTCTGGGGCTTTCCTCGCTCCAGTACCTCCACCAGTTTCTTTGGCACCATCCCTAAATGTTAGTTCTTAAAAATAAAAAACCTAGTGTGTATATAAACACATGACCTTGTCATAGTGTGCATGTGGAGGCCTGAGGATCGCATGTTTTTCCACCATGTGGATTCTAGAGGTGGAACTCAGGCTGTCAGGCATAGCAACTGTCCCCAGCACTTGAGCGGACTTACTGACCTGCTTTCTTTTCCTCCCTCCCTCCCTCAGTTTTTGAGATAAGGTCTCACTTGTAGGTCCGTTGGAGCAGGCTGGCGAAGGCTAAACTTATAGGTGTGCCCCACTGAACCCAATTCCCCAATTCTTCTTCTACAAGAGCACCCAGAGGAAAGATCTGGGCGCTAACACAAACATGCCTCCTCTATCCCAGGCATGGCCATAAGTGCTGTAACTCCAGTTAGGAGGCCGAGCTCCACAGGTTTGGCAATAACCTGGTCCAGGTGTGCATTTCAACCAGAGCTATATAGGGAGGTCCTGTCTCAAAATTAAGCTCAAACAAAACCAAAACTGTACTGCCAGCCCCTGGGAAGGTTGAGACAGGGATACCGCAGGCTAATAGTATCAGGCTAGTCCGAGCTACATAACAACACTGCCTCAACAAAACCAAACTCCTACAATCTGAAAATGTTATAACACAAATTCTGAAAAAATATTCTTTCTCCCTGGACAAAGGCATGGTGTCTCAAGTGAAAAACTGACCTTTGTGATCAGCCTCAGTCCAATCATAGACATCCTAAAAATACTGCATGCATTAAATCACCTTCAGGCTGGGTACAAGGTACATATAAAACGAGGAATTTTATATTAAGCTTGGGGTTCTTTCCCAAGACTTGACATACATACACACTCCAAAAATCCAAATATAAATCCCAAGCTAAGCTCGTTTCTGATCTCAAGTCCTTTAGATGAGGTTCTTCACACTGCTAGCCAGGCCCCTCCTTCCTGTTCTGAGCTGACCGTGCGACAGGATGAAAGCAGAGGACAGCTTGTGTCAGAGAGCCTACTGCGCAGGACAGCCTGAGAGGCCGGCTGCAGAGGTGGCCCCACTGTACCTTCAGGAAAGGCTCCCTGGTGTGAGACACATGGCTCAGGCCTGGCTTTTGGAGGGATGTTTTCTTCAGGCTGTTGGCCATTCTTCCTCTGAGCCACAGAGCCAGGAGAGGCGGCTTTGGAGGAAAGCCCTTTCTGGTACCATTGTTTGCTGCTAGGGTTGCTATGGTGATGCTTCCTGACTGGTGCTGCTGGGAGGAGGCCCTCCTGTCCTGGGAGGCTCCTCAGTCCCTGACGCTTTTCTGGCGAGGCAGGGAGGGGGCAGTGCTATCAGTTCTGGTCACACACTTGGTAACAGGAGCTGATCTGGGAGAGCCGTGCCTGGGAAGGCTTGGGAACAGGAAGCAGGCTGGCTCCCAGGCTTGGGGCCCCGGATCTGAGTGGTAATGAAGACACCTGCAACAGGCCGGCTTTCTGGCCTGAATGTTGGATGGAATGGGAGGGAAATGGAGGACTACAACTGCTGTTGTTACAGGGATCAACAAGGACCTATGTCAGATTCTGGCCCCGTGGGATGAGGTCGGGGAGGCAAGGAAGGGCTGGGCAGTGCAGGGGAACAGTGGGGAAACTGGACTCTGTGGACAGGACCTCATGTCACCCAGAGGAGCCTGATCCTCCTGCCTCTACCTCTCAAAGGCTGAGATTATAGAATGAAGCATCACATCAGACAAAACTGGCAATTTCAAAGTCAAAGAAGGGTACAGGAGCGACCCCCTGTGAACGGCCATACAGCAGGGATAGGCCCTGCCCAGCATCTCCAGGCTTCACCATCACCCCTCATTCAATTCCAAGACCAGTGCCACCCGGCTTTATTCAGTAGGTAGGTACAGTAGTGTTCTTAGGCTAGCTTGGAGAATGGGGTCCAGGGGGGCTTTTTGCAAAGCTCAGGTGCAAGCTAAGGAAGCCAGGCACGTCAGGGGTCACTTCCTCCTCCTCAGGCCGCGGCCTGAGATCTCAATGCTGACTCCCTGGCATGATTGGGAACACTATCAGAGAAACACCTAACAGGACTCTGTGAGCACCGTGTGTTAGCTTCAGGCACACCCATCCCTCCACACCCAAACCCAATAGGCTTTTACAGCAGGATTTCTTCACGCAGTACCACTGGCTCCGAGACATGGGGAGCTGTGAGGAAAGGGCAGTAAGCTGGGTGCTGGCACGGCAGCCTGTGTCTAGAAGCCTATAGCAGACCCACAAGTGTGGAGAGATGCACTGCAGGGCTTTCCCCAAAGGCCACAGCAGAAGCAGTGTGCAACCCGGTCACCCTACCCATCCTGGCTATCTCTGGATAATGAGCTAAGAAAATACGCTTACATTTATAATTACAGGACAACTTGGGGAACTGACACCATTTACAAGGGTTCTCCCGCCAGGAGCAGCGGGTGATGAATGGGCACTTCCTGGTCCTCAGACTGGTCACACCCACTGCACTTGCCAGCCGGGAGTGGAGGACTGACTCTGGGAGGTCCTATTGCTTGCACAGGTCCCAGCAGTGGCTTAGATGTGGCTATCATCTTGACATAATTAGGTCAAAGGGCACGGCTTGGCGCTTGCCTGCTAGCTTCCTTCAGACGGCTTGGAGTACGCTGAGCCACACAAGTGCCAGGATGGCAGGCGGCTTGAGAGGCAGGGCAAGACCTTGCCTCTACCGCAGCTCAGGGATGAACTGAGACCAGTTGATGTTGTCAGGGCCCAGAGGGTCCTCCTCCAGGCCAGGGAAACTGATGTCTAGAAGGATCTTGCTGAGGCTATCATTCATTGTGTCCAGGACAAGGCCTTCTGTGAGAGAACGGTTGGCTGAAAGGCTGGGAGCCTGCGGCTCTGGGGAGCCAGGCTTGGGGCCTTCCAGATGTGGTGGTGGAGAGCTGCGGAAGGGGTCAGAGGCAAGGTCAAAGGGCTCTGAGTTGAGCAGCTCCCGGGGTGAGTCAAAGAGGGGAAGGCTTTTCAGAGGTGTGGTGTTCAGCTCCATCAGCCCCAGCGAGTCAGGCAGAGGGCCAAAGGCCCCCTGGGGGGTTCGTACTGGGCTGAAATCTAAGCCCCCAACTTTGGCTGGAGGTGTGAGCCTCCAGGACTCGGGGTCTCTGGAGAGCACAGACTTGCTAGGAGTGGAAGAGACAGGCAATGCCTCCTTGATGGGGGTCTTGAAAGGTCCTCCCTCCTCCTCAGGGCAGCTGAGCTGGGGTGCAGGCTCTGCAGCCTCTGCCAGGAGCGCCATGGCGGGCCGACATGTGCTGGAGTCGTCTGAGAAGAGCAGCTCAGGCTCGTCCGCACAGGGAGGCTGCAGCTGCTGCTTCCTGCGGGCTCGGCTCACCTCCCTCTTCTCTCTTCGCTTAGTCAGCAGCATTTCTGAGACGCGCCGCGTTGGGGACTTGAGCCCACAGTAGGACTTCTTGGGCTTTGGGGTAGGTGAGCAGGAAGAATCTTCCCAGGAGTTGGAGAGTTCCTCCTTCAGGGATGCACACGGAGAGGGCCACTCTTCCAAGGGAGGGCTCTCCACTTTGATAGGCCTCTCCAAGAGGGGCATGTCCTCCCCAGGCTGGATCTCTTCTTCCTTAATGGACTGAATCGGAAGCAAAGGCAGTAGCCCTTCCCCGAGCAGGGGTTTCTCCTCCTTCACTGGTTCTGTGGCAGGAAGCGGGGCTATCCCTTCGCTGGACAGCAGCACCTTGGGTGCAATGCGGACTCGCTTGCTATGACGGGCAAGCTCCGAGCTCATAAGAGACGCTGCCAGAGGCAAGGGAACCTTCACGGAGGGCTGTAACACCAGGGACTGGTTCACTGGGAACTGGATGGGCACCAGGTACGAGCTAACCCGCGGGAGCAGGGGCTTCATCTTTCGCCCTAGGAGGAAGCAGGAGAGAGATCAGAGGCAGCAGTGCTAGGGGTCTACTACTTCCCACTCCAGGAGCACTGCTCTACTGTGGACCCAAACTCGCTTGAGTTAGAGACATAACCTGATGATAGGCCCCAGAACCGGATTGGGCACGTCTGAGACTCCCCCCCTTTCATACTCACGTGCGCCTAGTGGGAGTTCAGTTTTGATGGTCACATTTCTACGGAGCTCAGGATTGGGTCGTTTCTGCTGCTGCTTATTGGGAGAGAAAGAAACCTGGACTAGTAAGGTAAGGGGAGCAGCAGAACCCCACCAACCGAGCTGATGCAGAAACCTTTCTGGCCTAAAAGCCCAGAAAGAAAAGCTGGTTTGAATGATGGATGCAGGTAGGTACAATCTATGAAGCCATGCTCAGGGGAAAGGTGACAACAGACAAATGAGGGAGGGCAGGACAATGCTGCACCTGACTCATGCACTCACCACCCCCAGGGAAATGCGGTTAGCTATCAGAGAGAGAGACAAGCCACGCTGAGAGAACCGGCTGCCGCTGCGGCTGCTGCCTGCAGCAGGGCCCATGCCATGCACCTGTCCTTGCAACAGCAGGTCTTGCAGGACCTACTTTGCTCTGCTCAGCACACCTCTGTGTGCTGTGTTCAGGGTTAGCACCACAGGGTCACATACAGTCCCCTCCCCACGTCACAGCTCCTGCCCACTAAAGCCATGCTGAGCAGTGAAGGGAGATAAGGCCCAGCCCCGAGCCAGAGGAAAAGAATCTTACTGATTCCAAGTGCTCGGGCGATTGTGGAGACCCTGGTTCCAGTGGCTGGTGGTGGCCAGGCATCGAGAGAGAGAAATGACATGAAGTTACCACAAATGTGGTCAATCTACTCAGACTAGGAAGAACCCTATTGTCCAAGGGACACCATGGAGAACGACTCCCTTCCAGAAGAACAAACAGTACAGCAACAGCATCCTTATGTGTACCTAGAAGTTCCTGAAACAACAACTTTTTTTCTGAAAACATGTTCTTATGGCTCCCTTTCTGGTCTCTATACTTAAAGAAGGGCTTCCTTGGAGCAAGACTGAAATACAAATCACAAAGCTGGAGAGATGGGTCAGTGGGGAAGAGAGCTTGCTGTACCAAGCATAAAGGATCCAGTTCAGATCCAAGAACCTACATTAAGAAGGCCAGGGGTGGCCTTGCCTGTATCTATAACAGGAGCTGTGAGGGCTGGGGTGGAGCTAGGTGGACTGAAGGGGTTTGCTGACCTCAGTGTAGCTCCAGGTTCCATGAGAGAGCTATCCCAAGGAAATAGTGATAGAGAAAGACACCCAAGGTCTTGCTCTGGCCTCTACACACGCACTGGTGTGCGCACTCGCACACAGACGCCCTGCCCTGCCCTGCCACACCAAATTACTGGGCCTATCCCAGATTCACTGATCAGAACCCCAAGTAAGAGATCTAGAAGCTGTATTGTAACAAGTGTCTACACTAAATAGAGGAGTTAGAGAAAGACTCCTGTATTGAGACCAGAACAGTTTTCTTTACTTTCTGGTCTAGTGCAAGGACTGTCACTTGGTATCTGTCAGCTGCTCAGGATGTTACACAAGTCATTAATCGGTGACTGGCTTCTAGTGCTCCCTCAGTCCGAGACTGTCAGGAGTGACACTGCTCCTTTATGGAAGGCTCAGTGGCCACAGCTGGCTCTCCACATGAAATAGGGACACTCACCTTAAACACTTGGTCCAATGTCAGGTAACGATTGGCACTTGGGTGAATGGTCCAGAAGGAGACCTTGCCATTGGCAGACGTCTCTCGAACAAACATGTCATGGAGAGAAAGGTTGTGACGAATAGAGTTCTGAAAGAGACAGATACGCAGTCATCTGTTCAGTCAGCTTTGGAAACATGGCTCTGAGCTGGGAAAGGCCAGGCAATGTCCCACTGTGTTTAACAGAGACTTTGCCCAGGTCTTGCCACGTCCCCTGTTGGCCACCCCCTTCCTGATATGCAGCGCTAACCTCAGCCATACCCAAGGAGATAAACATTCACAACACACCCCCACCCACAATTAGTGACCAGCAAAACAACCAAAACCACATGTGGCCCTCAAGGTCTTAGGTGGAAGCTCCCTCTCTCCCCTGCTCTCTCTCACGGCACAAGACTAAGGTGAAGAGGACACTGAAGAGGATCTTTACACCTGCAACTCTCGCCTCATCACTGTGTGGAAAACGAGGCAGGCTAAGCCGGGCAGCGCAGAGCCCTGTGTTTTCCAGAAGTGCAGCAGGAGGGATGAGAAGACTGTCCACTGCAGTCCACAGAGAAACACTAATGGTGTAAGAGCAGCAGCAGGGAGAAACCATCCCTAGGCCTGGACTTGGTGCATGCCCACATGCCTGGACGCAGGAAGATGACGCAGTAAGATACAGAAGTACCCAGCAAGATCCTACCTCAGAGACTGGACCGTGCCAATCTAAGGATCGAATACAACAGAAACACTGCTACCTGTGGCCTGAGCTTCTGGTAGGCCCGGTGTCAACACCGCAGACATGCAGCACAGGACAGGCAGCAGAGAGGACATGAGGTCACATGCTGGTTCAAGGTCAGTCTTCCTGGCAAATCCCACCTCAAAGCCAGGCTCTTGTGCATGGCAGGGAAGTCCTCTGCCACTGAGCTCCAGCTCCAGCCTGACAAAGTTCATTTCCACCTGGGCTTTTCAATGTAAGGGACGGAAGCAAAGGTACCTGCTGCGAGTCTGAGCTCAATCCCAGAACTCCCAAGGGAGAAACAATTCCAGCAGGTTCTCTTCTCCTCTGATCTTCACATGCTCACATACTCACATAATACACACCCCTCCTCCCACAAGCAGATCTCTCTCTCTCTCTCTCTCTCTCTCTCTCTCTCTCACACACACACACACACACACACACACACACACACACACACACACACACACGTGATTCTGACAGACTCCTGGGCATCTGCCTTTAAGAGTCTCCATGCATCAGATGAAAACCAAGACAAAACCTGCCCAACTGGGCAGGGCGGCATACCCTTGCAGTCCCATCTATTCCTAAGGTTGAAACAGGAAGTTTATAAGTCTGAGGCCAGCTTAGAGCATGTAGTGAGACTGTCTCAAAACAAGAGAGAAAAAGAAAAGGCTGCACCCACTAGATGTTACAAAAAATTAATCTTGGGGCCATTGGCTCATTGTTCCTTTGTTATGTTTCATTAGGAAACCACCTAAAGCATCATGAAAAATAGACCAGAATGACCTTGACATTGGCTGTGGGACATAATACCTTCCAGCCTGGCTTGGCAATGTGCTTAAAATAAGGGAAGTGGTCCTCAATCCAAGTGTAGATATCCTTCAAAGTCATACGCTTTCTTTCAGTGCTGTTGATGGCGAATTGTATCATGGCCATATAAGAGTAGGGTGGCCTCTCAGACACAGAGTCCGGCCAAGATGTTGATGCTCCTGAGGGCTCCTCAGTCTGTGGGGTGTGAGAAGCCAAAGGGAAAGAGAACAGAGAATGACACAGAAGTTTACAAGAACCATTTCCCACCCAAACCTATTGAGAACATCCTCCAGAATTATGGTCCTCAACCTTCTAACAGCCTTTAATACAGTTCTTTACTGTGACCCCTAACCATGAAACTGTCTCCGTTGCCATTTCATAACAATAACTTAGCTACTGTTAAAGTTCTAATGTAAATATCTGACATTCAGGATACTTAATATGCAACTCCAAAGAGGTCATGACCCACAGGTTGAAAATCACTGCTCTAAGGGATAACAGAAACAAATTCATTTGAGACCATTATTTGGTAATGGAATTAAAGTTTAACTAGTCTAGGCCCCAACCAATTAGGAACTGATTCCCTTCCATCCTTTTCCTCAAAATGCCTGGTAAGAAGTCTAGAAGCTGGGGACATAGCTCAGTTTGATCGAGCACTTGACCGGTGTGCATGAAGGCCTGGGTTTGATCTCCAGCACCACATAAAATACATGGGTCGTCGTAGCACGTGTCTGTACTTTCTGCAGTTGCGTGGTTAAGGCATGATAATCAAGAGTTTAAAGTCATGCTCAGCTAGTCTTTTCTAAGCTATCCCAGGCTACACAAAACTCTATTTCAAAAGCAAAAAACAAATGAGGTCTCTTCCAGTAGATTCTCTAGTTGGGATCCACACAATAATTTGTATGAATTGTCAGACTTGCAGGCAAAGGAGTTAGGCCTGAGTTCCACCTGTGGTCCAGATGAGACAGAAGCTCACCCTGCTTCAGTGTAGGTATAGAAGAAACAGTCAAGGCTGTGGGACAGATGCTTACCAAAGACACACATGCTTTTAGACAAAGATCTGATCATTCAGCTTAAAATTTTGAGATACAATTTTACAAGTCCAGCTATATGTTTAAATATATAGTTTAACTAATACAAATAAAATTCCGATAGAATTTACGTTGCTATTATTAGTACAGTGTATCTTCTAATAAAACTGTCATGTTAATGATGCTACATTCAATTTGTACTGTTGGGATGCCGCTTTAAAAGTCCAAATGGCTTCTTTAACTAAGACCTTTATCATTTCCTGAATCTTTACTAAGGGCCACCCAACCCAGGGTATTAAAGCCAGTGCTAGAGAAATACAAAGGCAGGACTCTGCCTTGAATGTGCAATGATGAGAACAGTACGAGGCCCCAGGCAGTAAAGTAACTCATGAGTCACAGAGAGGCTGTGGTGGCACACATAATCCCAGTTACTCTGGCCCAAGCAGGTCAGTTCTAGCCAGACCCTGCCTCCAAGGCAAAAATACAAAGGGCTGGAAATGTAGCTTAGTAGTATAGTCTGTGTGTCTGTCTCCCTCCCCCTGTCCTGAAACAGGGCTTCTCTGTGTAGCTCTGGCTGTCATGACTCTAGCCCAGGCCTGCAGCTGCCTCCCTAAAGGCGTGCACCCCCACGGCCAGCCTGATGGTGGTGTCTTCTGTACTGTCTGGCCCTGGGCTCACTCTCCAGAACCTCCAAGAGAGCGCTATGTAAAGGAGACCTTGCACAGAAAAGCCTTTAGCAGTGCTAACAGGACTTGGATGCTGCTCTCGCAGCTCCTTGATTCATTCCCCCCCTTAGACATCCCTTGTACTAGTTCTGACTTCCCGAATGAGTGACAGACACTTCACCTTAACTCGATTCTGCTCCAGGTGACAATTCTCCTTCTCTTCCAGTTCCTGCTTAATGCTGCAGGGGCCTAGCCCGTCAGAACTCATCTTTCCAAGCCACTGGATATTGGTTAAGCTGTTGTCCAGCATGCAGCCTGCCGCTTCACCGCCAGCTAGAGGGAGAACAACCCAAGACTCCATTAGCAGCCTCTCCAGATGCCCTGCAGCTTGACTGAAAGCAATGATTGGGGAGAACCCCTCTAAGACCTGTATTCTAAGGGACAGGGAACTCATGGTAAATCGTGTGGCTCCACTATGGACTTCAGTAAAAATTCATGAACAATAAATTGCATTTCAATGAGCCAGAAGGAACCTTAGGCATCTGTCAAGGCGAATTTTGGATAGCTACACAAAAAAGTCACTTTTCTTCCCTGGGCTTCAGTTTATTACTAAGAATGGCCCCCATAAGCACATATATTTTAACGCTTAGTAATCAGTGAGTGGTGACATTTGAGATGATGAGAAGAATTGGCATGTGGCATTGCTGGAGGAAGTGTGCCAGTCGGGGTAGGCTTTGAGGTTTCAAAGGCCCATGCCAGGCCCAGGGGCTCTCTGCCTCTTGTCCTAGATCAGGATGTAACACTCAGCTACTGTTCCAGTGCCTGCCTGCACACTGCCGTGCTTCCCACCATGCTGATAAAGGACTAAACCTCTGGAAGTGTAAGCAAAAGATGCCTTCTTTTATAAGAGTTGCCTTGGTCGTGGCATGTCTATAGAGTAAGAGAACAGTCACTAAGACACATGTCAATACAAAGACTGAACGAACCAGCCAACCAGCCAACCAACCAACCAACCAGCCAGCCAACCAACCAGCCAATCAACCAACCAGCCAACCAGCCAGCCAACCAACCAACCAGCCAACCAACCAACCAACCAACTAACCAGCCAACCAACTAGCCAGCCAACCAACCAACCAACCAGCCAACCAACCAGCCAACCAACCAACCAGCCAGCCAACCAACCAACCAGCCAACTAACCAACCAACCAGTCAACTAACCAACCTTTTCCAGCAGAAAGAGAGCAATAGTAATGCTGCATTACTGTAACCATTTCAACAGCGCCCAAGTGTTTTAATGCTCAAAGAATAAAAACAGAAAAGCCTTCACCTCGGTTCCTCTGAGATTCCTGTCTACCACAGACATCAGCTGACTGACTGACTGACGACCTTTCCTGCACACCCATCTGCCCGGCAGACCACATACCACAGCCTTCCAGTCTTTGCCGTGGAAGGGCTCCAGGTGGCTTGGGAACAGGCACACCCTTAGCTGCTGGCTTCGGTCCCAGTGTCTCAGCGATCACTTCTGTTCTCTTGGAAGCACTGCTGGCTTGGGCTTGGGGTTGAGGTTGAGATGGGTGAGAGGACCCCCCTGAGCTGATGAGGATGAACTTGTTGGGCCCACTGCTGCCGCTCTCTTTCCCTTTGGCAGTTAGTGCTGTGATGATGCTCTGGATGTCAGCGTTGTTGGGGATAGCCACCACCTGTGTGTTGGGCATGGTGGGGTGGTTGATAATCTTGATTCCGGCTGGAAATTTGCAAGAGCTGGACTCTGCCACCTCTTGGGAGGCCTGCGCTTGAGTAGTCTCCTGCTGGGCAGGGGGTCTCTTTGCTTCTTCCTCTGGTGTTTCACTCGGGGCATTTTGAACAGGAAGGGGCAGCCTCCGTCTTTTGAGAATCAGTGGCCGACGGGGGCTGGTTCTCATCATGAAGCTGTGCTTTCACTCTCCATCGAGAATCACAAGCTTTGACCCTGCGGAGGGCAAGGAGAAGCTCGCAGTCAGATCTGCTGGGCTGAGACAAACAGGAAGTACTCCTCTGCCCCAACAGCCAAAAGCAGAAGCCCAGAGGCTGGGGAACGCTGCCTGGATCTTTGTCAAACCCTCAGACAATAAGGACAGAGGCTAGGTTTCATGCACACTTGTAATCCCAGCACCTGGCAGGTTCAAGGCCACCCTTAGCCAGAGAGTAACCTCAAGATCAGCATGGGCCACATGAGACCCTGTCTCAAAAAAAAAAAACAAACAAACAAACAAAAAAAAAAAAAACAAAGCCCTATCAGTGACCAAGGAAAGTTAATCATTGTAGCAAACTTCAAGATGGGAACATGGACTGGACTGGAGTCATTGGTCTCCTGGAAGCTGAAGAATGTTTGGTCAGGCTGAGGATGTGATAGAAGGCCTGCTTAGCAAGGCCCTGGGTTCAGTTCCCAGTACTAAAAAAAGACAGATTTTTGGGGGAGGGCTGGCAAGATGGCTCAGTGACTGAAACCATCAACTTCTAAACCTGGCCACCTGAAGTCAGTCATGATAGTGGAAGGAGAGAATCAGCTCCTAGCTGTTCCCTCCAACATCCATATACGCATGTGGGCAAGCCCCACCCCCACCCCTGCCCCAAGTAAAAACGTGAAAACATTTTTTAAACGTTTGGCCAAAGAATATGCGAGACATCCAGAAGATCGTGGAGATGCTTGCCGCTGCCCACTAGAATTCACTTGCAATGACTGGAGGGAAGAGTGAAAGAGGATGGGTTGGGTGGACAAGCGGCAATTTGGAGTCCTGACAACTGTGATCCTGCAACCCTTTCTATGATACTGCCAAGACACGCTTACATCTTTGCAGGCCACAGGCTCAGTACGTACAGGCAGAGAGAGGCAGGAGGTCCTACTGCCTCAACACTGGTTGGTGAGATCAACCCCTAGTATGCAAGATCTCAGACAAAAGGGGGGGGGCTTCCATACTCCTGGCTCCCCGCAAAGTCATGCAGAGTGTGCGGTCTCATTTATTCCACTTTTCAGTACTGGTGGCGGAACTCAGGGTACACACAGTAGGCACGGACTCTACCCTGAGCTATATACCCTACTGCCCATTTCCACCGGTCTCAAATAATGCAGCTGACCTTAAACTTCTAATTCTCCTGCCTCCACCTGCTAGAATCACAGGTGCAGCTACAATGCCAGCTTTATGTGGTGGTAGAGATTGACCCTGGGGCTTTGTGAATGCTTGGTAAGCACTCTACAATAAAGAACCCAAACCTCTTGGATAAAAACAAACAAAACATTTCAAGAGCTGCCATTAGCCACTGAGCCATCTCTCCAGCCCCCCCCCCATGAAAACATTACATGTTTTTTTTCAAAGTGTATTTTCTTTCAAAATTTGCAAAGCATTTGCACAGTGACATTTTCGGTACCTGAAAGGAGCTATATTTTAGTTTTGTAAGTATAATACTTTATATAACTTGATTTTCTGCTTCAAAAGTTAAGATTTGTAATACCGATCTTCTCCATACCAACATGTGCTATCATTAGAATGCTTAGTATGCTTAAGGTGGCTTTTATTTTTGAGACAGAGTCTCATGTAGGCCAAGCTGGCTTTGAACCGCTGACTCTTTGGCCTCCAATTTTCTAGGTGCTGAGATTACAGGCATTCACCACTATGCCTGCTATGCTAAAGTGGTTTTAGAAAGAGCCTTTCATAGATTTTTATAGGTATATAAAATAATTTATCATTAAGATAAATCCTGTCATTCTGTTTTGCGATCCCGTGAAAAACAGAGAAAGCGGCTACCGCTTTAGGACACCTGCCCAAAAAGATCACACTTTTTTGACATTTGCCAGCTGCTTAGAGCTCTCAGGTCCCTTCCACCCTGTAGCTTTGTTTACACTCCGTTCTCTCGACCTTCAAATCTCGGTTTTCGTTTGGCTTCACATTGCACCCCACCCCAGTCAAATAGCAGACACCCCCCCACCACCACCACCACCATAGGGTATCTCTCTTTGCCCAGCCTTTTCCTAACACTCCCAATATCTTCTAGCGGAAGGCGACTTGCAGAGCCACCCCATCGACCCCATTCTCGGTGCTGAGTGTTGCAGGGGACCTTGCAGCTAGGATCCCGCCCTGCAGCCGTGGGGGCGGAGGCAGGGTTGGCTGCAAGGGCGGGCCTGTCCGCCGGGTCCCGGGGTGCTCGGAGAACGCGGCGGCGGGAAGGCCGAGGCCGGCGGCTCAGACCTTCTTCCCGGCGGTCCCCAACACCCCCTCGCGCCCCACAGCCCCGGCAGTCCCGACTCCGAGCCCTCCCCGGACCCGGCCGCATCCCACTCACCTTACAGGCCGCGGCCGCTCCACGCGGGGCCGAGCCAGGCCCGGGCGGCGGGTCCCGGCGGGACGGCCGGGCTGTGGGAGCCCGGGGCGGGGTGAGGGGTGAGCCCGGGCCGGGGGTGGGTCCCGCAGCGCCGCTTTCAGTTGTTCCGCTGTTTGAAATTGGCGCCGGCGGAGCGTTGCGGTCACGTGACGGAGCGTCGCCAATCGGCACCGGCTTGTCTCCGCGTTCCGGCCCCGAACGCTCGGCGTCGAGAGGAGCGGTGGCGGCCGAGGCCGGGAGGGCGGGTAAGGCGGCCCCGGGGCTCGAGGGGCGGGCGGGAGGGACGCGGGGACGCGCGGACGGGATGGGCTGGGCGGCCAGCAGCCTGCTCCGCCCCGGACCGCCCTGCCTCCGTGGTCGACTTCCTTCCGGGACAGCGGACGCCACTCCCCCCCCCCCCCCCCCGTTAGGTACTCACGGGTTCCCCCCGCCCGGCTCAGCGCTCGCGTGGGGTCCGGCTCCGGTTTCTGCCCCGCAGGCTTGCGGTTACGTGCCTTCGCCCCGCCCCTGTCTGTGGCCTCCGCCTGCCCGGGCCCAGACCCGCGGAGTCCAGACGATCGTTTATTCCCTCGGCGTACTTTCCGAAAGAGAGGAAGATACAGTGGCCGAGCCGGGCGTCCTTCCTGTGGGCTCACCGTCCGGACAGGGAGCACAGAATGAGATGAACAGATCGGTAGAATTCTAGCTACAGAGGAACAAGTTAGAGGCCGGTGGGTTTTGTCGGACACATGGTCTCCCCATGTGTTGTGTAGAATTCTCGATCCTCGTGTTTCCGCCTTCGGAGCAGCCGGGGTCGCCGGCTCGCCCTCCCGCAGCCTTCCGTGATAACTTTGAATATGTATTCTAATGAGAAAGTCTTGACTTAGGACAGGAAAACCTTTTCCGTTCCTTTCCTTTTTTTTTTCTTAAGGAGCTAAGATCGCGGGGTAAGATATGTTGCCCATTACACAGAAGGGAGCGAAACCTTGAAGCAGATGGATTAAGAAGGGAGAGCTGCGTGGACTGGGGAGGCCTGGTGAATACAAAGGCTCAGGGTCACAGGGATTTGAACTAAGACTTGTGCTTTGCTATGAGACAGGAAGCAGGGCCTTCGCCTTTCTGAATTTTGTTCTTTTTTGGGGGGAAGGCGTTATAATTTATTATTAGATATATTCTTTATTTATATTTCAAATTCCCCTTTCCTGGATTCCCCCTTCCTGAAAGTCCCATAAGCCCTCTCCCCTCCCCCTGTTCTCCAATCCACCCCTACCCACTTCCCTGTCCTGCTATTCCCCTACACTGCTGCACTGAGCCTTTCCAGGACCAGGGGCCTCTCCTTCCTTTTTCTTGGGCATCATTTGATATGTGAATTGTTTCTTGGATATTCCGACCTTCTGAATTTTGTTCTTATCTAATAATTAAAGGAACCCAGTCAAAGGTTGTAAGCAGCTAGGCTTGTGGCACATACCAATAATCCTGGTGTGAGATAGAAGGGTCTCAGGCCTCTAGCCTGGGCTACAGTGTAAGACTGTTTGAAAAGTGAGCAGACTGTGGTGGCACACGCCTTTAATCCCAGCACCCAGGGGGTAGAGTCAGGCGGATCTCTGGGAATTCCAGGCCAGCCAGGTCTGCATAGCCAGTCCCAGGCTAGTCCAGGCTACATAATGAGACTATCTCAAAATTAATTGGTGGAGCACGCCTTTAATCCCAGCACTTGGGAGGCAGAGGCAGGTGGATTTCTGAGTTCAAGGCCAGCCTGGTCTACAGAGTGAGTTCCAGAACAGCCAGGGCTACACACAGAGAAACCCTGTCTCAAAAACAAAACAAAACAAAACAAGTAATAATAATAATTAATTAATAAAAATAGGCAAAGGTTAAACAAGTGAGCCAAAACCTGATTTAGATTTTGCTTGTGTACGTCTATAAGAGATTATCTAGATAGGACTGAGATGGGGCTGGGGCCTGGACTGACTAAAAGCTGAGCCGGAGAATTCATCTGCTTCCTGCCTGCTAAAGCGCTGTGCCCAGCTGCTATGACTCCCCAACACAAAGGACTGGAACCGTGAGCCAAAATAAGCCCTCTGACCTTCTCTTGCCTTCCCAGGGAACGGTGTGCCCGCATCAGAAAAGGCACTTAAAACAGTGGGGCGTGCCTGCCACCCCAGCGCTTGGGAGGTGGAGACCACATTTGAAGCCAGGCGAGGCTATGCGAGACCCTGTCTCACAAAAGCCAAAATAATCCCAAGTGGGCTGGTATATAGCCAAGTGGTACAGTTATTGCCTAATGTGCTGAGGCCTGAGGTTCAATCGGAAAACCAGAAAGAATATATTTAAAATCATGGGAGGGTAGGGAAATGGATAGGACCATATATGGTCAGGGTTGAGCCAGCTGGATGCTAAGTACTTGAGACTCATTCTGTAACTCGGTTGACATCTCTCTGTATTCTAGAGAATATGTGGGCTGTTCTCTTGTTATTTTGTTGTTGTTTGTCTTTTAACAAAACATAGATGTGCTCACAGGCTTCTATTTGAAAATCTCTAGTGATAATTCACCCCCTCCCACATTCACGTGGCCTCACCTGGTTTTCAGACCCAATGTTGACACTATGTCTAATATTATTTTTTTTTGTCATTCGTTCTTTAAAACTTTTTTCTTTGAAATAGGGTTTCACTTTGTATCCCCTTACTGTCATGGAACTCACTATAGAGAGGTTGACCTCCAACTCAGAGAAATCTGCCTCCTGAATGCTGGGATTTAAGATGGATGTTACCACACCTGGCTTCTTTTCCTTTTTTATTTTATTAACCAAATAGTCGCAGCCTCACAGATAGTGACATTGTGAGGACACATGCGTGCGAGGGGACACATGCCACGCATGCAGATGTCAAAGGACATCTTTTGGGAATTGGTTTCGGCCTTCCACGCTTCTGTGAGTTCTAGAGATCAAACTCAAGCCCTTGGTTTTTGAGGCAAGTTCCTTTACTCATGAGCTATCTTTCATACTCTTGTCTACAATGAGCTTGAAATTCTCTGAATTCACAAGACAGCTTCTTGATTGTTTAAGGTTTCATGCAACTCAGGATGGTCTCTTTCTATCCAAAGGTAGCCTTGAGCTCCTCATCCACCTGCCTCCCCTGTGGGGTTATGGGGTGCCCCCCCCCCTGCCAGCCCTAAGGCTGTAGCAGCTGGTGGAGGCTGGACTTGGGAGTGCTTACCGTAGCCGCTGGGCAGGGCAGTCTGAGGTCCTGGGGACTGCTGGGGTTGGCTCAGGGGTCTTCGGACCTGCACGGAGGCTGGAGATGTCAGGTTCTCAGACTCTTGGGCACCCAGGTGCCTCTGGGAGCCGCAGAAGAGCTGAGAACAGAGTGGGGGACCATGGGCTGTGTCTACCCCGGGCCAAAGGGGGAAGGAGGGGAGCTCTAGCTGGAGCTCCACAAGGAGGAGAGTCCTTGGCTTGTCCATCGGTTGGCTTGGCTTGGCTTGGTGGAGGCCTTAGCTGGGGGCGTTGAGAGGCCTTCTGTGAAGATTAAGAGCTGGCTTTTTTAGATGAAGGCCTATTCCACAGCTCCCCACAGCGGATCCTGATGAAAAGAGACAGTCCATGGTTTTTAAGGCATTTATTGTCATGGTGGAGAGCAGCGATGAGTAAACCGTACCCCTTTCTCAGGGTGGGCCTGAAGTTACAAACCTTTGGCAGGGAGGAGTGTCTGGGAAGGGGAGTGACTGATGGCCACAGACCTATGGAGAGCTGCAGCCTCCTGTCAGGAGCCTGGTGTCCAGGAGCATGGCAAAACGACTACTGTCTCTTGCAGGCTTATCTCCTGTCGGGTCACCTGTGAGGTCACTGGGGTGTCAAACCTAGCTCAACCAGAAACCAGGCTGCCTTTCACAGTCCTACACTGCCCTCCTAAAGGCTGAGATCATGGGTGTGCCTCACCACATCCAGCCTGGTTTGGCTTTTGAGAGGATTTTGTGTGTAGTCCAAGCTGGACCTGAACTCCAGATCTCCTGCCTCAGTTGGGCTAACTAGCATGTGCCCCACGCCCAGCTGTCACCGTCAGCCCCCAGGGACCTTCCAGCCTTTTGCTTCTCCCAGCTCTTCTACAGGTTAGGTGTCTTCCTACCCAGAAAGCCTTCTCTGACATGAACTGAAGCGGACGGTACTATACTGAGGTGATTGTTTCCTCGGTCAGCTCTCTCCTACCTTTCCACTGTTCCCCCTCTTAACAGTTCTAGGGACTGAAACCTCAGGCTTTGTGCATGTTAGGCAAGTGCTATACTACCCTGCCTCAAAAACAGAGACCTCTATCACTTACAGGTACTTAGTACTCAGTACTGTAAGTTCTCGGCCGTCTTTAATTCCTAGCACTCCGCATGGCACAATGATGTGAGTTCAGCGAGTGCTCATTGAAGGAGTTTTGTTAGATCTGGAGAGGGTAATGTGTTTCTCCTGTAGTGTAGGAAGCTGTGTTCCCTACAGCCTGAGGTCTGATTGGTAGCTTCTAGTAGATTGGTTAGCCTGATGTCATGAAGAACTGGGGGAGGGGTGTCACCCACGTGATTCCCATTTCCCCTTTTGTTTCTTCTCTCCAGGCATGGTTTGCAACTGGACCCTGACCCAGACCAGGAAGGAAACCTGCACCATGTGGTTACTAACTGCTCTTCATTTACCTATTGATGCCTCCCAAGAAGAGACGCAGACAGTCCCAGAAAGCCCAGCTGCTATTCCACCAACAGCCACTGGAGGGCCCCAAACACCATTATGAATCTCGCCAGCAGCCCATTACCCACACTGTACAGGTGCCCAGCAAGCCCATTGATCAGAGCACCGTCACTTCCTGGGTAGGTCCTGGCAACTCTTTGACCTTTACTATGTTAGGGTTTTCAGAATACTGACTCCTAATCCTTTTGGAGCAGGCACAGGGAAGCAGTTCCTCTTCCTGGCTGTGGTATTGTCTGCTATGTCCTCTTTTCTTCATTCACACTGAAGTATGCATTATATGGAATTGGAGTCTTCCCTGCCAGGTTCCTCTGAAAAGTTCTGATTGACCACTTTCTTCACCCAGTACAGAAAGGTGACAAACATAAAAGATTATGTCCTGCGTTTCATATGAAAAGTACTAGGCACTCTACAAGTTGACTGAACCTCAGTGGAGAAAACTCCTTCAAGGATGGCATGCTAATCCGTGCAGATTTGGGAGGCTGAGGCGGAAGGATCTTAAGGTAAAGGCCAGCCTGGACTTCATGGTGAGACTGTCTAACAAAAGAGACCCACGAGCAGTGATTGGATAAACGCGGAGCCCCCACTCCTCGGCAGTCTCTCTTCCACGGAGCCGATTTTCATTATTCACCACAGAGCTAAGTCTGTGTGTCCCGCCCTCCTGAGGGCTTTGCTTTGCTGAAGACTGAACCGAGTGTGCTGAGCATGGCCTCTGCCCCAGGATCCTTCCAGCCCTGCTCTCATGAAGTTTAAGGGCAGAGTTAGACAAGCTATAGCAGTGCAGTGCGGTGATGAGAGATGCCCTGTCTCCTCTCTTCCTCAGCATCCTGAAGGGCAGAGCGATTGGGTGGCTGGCCCAGGTTTCTTGCCTTCTTGTACCACAGAGCCGGATGGGTTTGTCCTTTGTTGTAGTGGCTCCTCAGGATTCTGGACAAAAATGAAGGATTGTAACAGTTCCTTTGTAGTTGGCTAACCACCACCACTTTTCTTTTCTTTTTTTTTAATGCACAGGTATTACCTCAGTTTGATATAACAGCAGAAAGCCGGTTTCCAATACACCGGAAACATCATCGAGACCAGGCAAGACACCCAACTCGGAGATCTACCTGCAAGTTTCCACGTCTAACCTTTGAGAGTCCGCAGTCTTCTAATTCAGAGACATTGTTGATATCCAACAGAGAGCAGCCCCTGAACTCAGAAAAAGACACGCCCAGAAGGCCTTTAGTGCCGTTGTTCAGTCCCCAGAGTGGTGGAGAACTGTCAGTGCACGTACCTCAAAGCTTACCTCATGTGTTCACACCCCCTGATATTCAGACCCCGGGGTCTTCTGTAAGAGAAGATCCCATTTCCCCAGACCAGAAGGAAAACAGTCTTCCAAGCTGCATCCTTGGCCCTAGGACTCCCAGCAGCCCAGAGCCAGGGCCTGTTCTGGTCAAGGATACCCCAGAGGAGAAGTATGGGATTAAGGTCACGTGGAGACGCAGAAGGCACCTGTTTGCCTACCTTAAGGAGAGAGGGAAGCTGGATAGAAGCCAGTTTCTTGTGAAGACCTGACTGGACTGCACAGCCTTAGTTCATTCCAAAGCTGCTATGGGGAGCTTTCTTAGGTGACTTCTGGTTTGAAAGAATGAAATGGGACAAACAGCAGTAGGAAGACGACTTAGCCAGGGGCCTAGCGTTGGAATTCAGTTTCTAGATCTGCTTTTCAAGCCACCTCGCATCAGGAACAGTTGAATTTAGTGTCATGAACTGTTGGTATTTTTCTCACATTGACTGTTTAAACCTCTGAAGTATCTTGTACTGCTTACAATGTTTGTAAATAAATGGCTGCCCTGAGTTTTTAGCAAGCCTACCTTTGCCAGCAATGCAGCTGCACGCCCGTCTATAAAAGGTTTGTGCTCAGCCAGGCGGCGGTGGCGCAAGCCTGTAATCCCAGTACTTGGGAGGCAGAGGCAGGTGGATTTCTGAGTTTGAGGCCAGCCTGGTCTACAGAGTGAGTTCCAGGACAGCCAAGGATATACAGAGAAGCCCTGTCTCAAAAAAACCAAATCCAAAAAACAACAAAAAAAAACAAAAACAAAAAACAAAAAAAAATGAAAAGGTCTGTGTTCATTACTCTTCTGCCTCCAACTAATTCCTCCCACAGTTTTGGTGCTGATTGTGAGGCTCGGTGACAGCTCTGGTTTTTAATGGTTGGCAACTGCCTTTACAGCCTTGGGTCTTCTGCTCAGAGGGCCACAAGCCAGGCCTGTGTTGGTGAATACAGTGGGGTCAGGGAGATGGGGACAGATGAGTGGTTTAGGTTTGTGTTTTCAGATTGTGTTTACAGTGCAAGAAATATGGCGCTATCAGATGTGGTGGAGAAATGAGTTCCTGTGAGTAACATCCTATGTGCACATAAAGTGGATGCTCATATTCTAGTGTGGTTAATGTGGACGTGCCTGCCTCAGTGGTCCTCTTACTCATTGAGAGAGCATCTCTTTCCATCCTTCTCATTTAGCATCTAGCCCTTTCTAGGCCAAGCAGAGCTTATGCTGCTGCCCCTTATATGAGTGAAGATTTGTAATGCACGCGCGCGCACACACACACACACACACAGAAGAAGCAATCCAGAGTGACACGGGGAGAGTGAGGGGCTAAGTGAGTGCACTGCTCTGCTCTCCTAGCCTATGTATGCAGGTACTGTATTCCCTAGTTTTCAAAAATTGATTTCTGGCACCTGGAGAGGTGGCTCAGCAGTTACGAGCCCTGGATGCCCTGAAGGCAGGAGTTCTATTCCCAGCACCCACATGGTGACTCACAACCATCTATAACTCCAGTTCCAGGGTATCTGACAGCCTTGGGCACCAGGGATGCATATGATATGCAGACATACACACACGTGAAACATGCACATATAATAGCCTAGGGCATGATGCCACATGCCTTTAATTCTAGCACTAGGGAGACAGAGGCAGTTGGATCGCAAGAGTTCCAGACCAACCGAGGACGGTATAGTGAAATCCTGTTTCTAAATACATTATTTTTTTTAGTGAATGTTTGGATTCAACATCAGTGTCTTACTAATTAAGTCTATATGATGTAGTTCTTTCTGGTCATAAACTCCTATAGGAACAAAAGCCACAAAGGCTTTGATGGCTAGAGGCATAATTTACTGCAGAAAGGACAGCTTAGTAGCTACCCTCACTGAATAAGGGCATTTGAAGACGGTCCCCAGGAAGGGATCCCTCAGTCGGGCTTTGGGCTAGGGCCGGTTTGGGAGGGTGAAGGCCTCAGTTATCCCGGAGCCGGTCAGACTGCGAAGCTTCAGGCGACAAAGGTTCGAAAACCCCAGGACCACACCCTGGCAGCAGCCTGCTTGTTCTCAGTGCCATGGGTGTGTGTGTGTGCTGGGACTCGCTCTGTGGGGGGCGGTCCTAAAGTGGAGGAGCGGGGCAGCTGAAGACTCCTCCGAGAGCCAGCTCGGACCCAGCCCCGGGGGCTGCACCCCGCTCCAGCGCACGCGCCTTCGCCTCCCGGTGCCTCCCTCCCCCTGGAAACCCTCCAGCATCGTGGCTAGCGCCATTTGCCAGTGAGAGGGGAGCGGAGGGCACTGGACCAATG
Source organism: Apodemus sylvaticus (assembly GCF_947179515.1). Lineage (NCBI taxonomy): Eukaryota > Metazoa > Chordata > Mammalia > Rodentia > Muridae > Apodemus > Apodemus sylvaticus. Next base: position 164,431,437 of record NC_067473.1, on the reverse strand, counting down.
GGCGTCGGCGACAGTGCGGGGTGTGGTTGCCAGGGGCGGGGCCCGAACTCCTCCATCCCTCCAGCCCGGCGGCGGCGGCGGCGTCTCGGGGTCTGGACGCTGATGCCACCGGTCGGCCGGGTATGGAGGCGGCGCGCTGCGCACCGGGACCCCGCGGGGACAGGTCAGGCGGCGGAGGGCCGGGCTGGGGTCTCCAGGGTGGGCGTGCAAGAGGGGAGGCCAGGATCGGGTCCCCAGGCTGGGCGGGCGCTCTGCACACCCCGCGTCGCCAGAGTTCTCTCGTGTCGCTCTCCTGAGTTTACCCCAACCAGCTCGCCCTGCTCCCCTAAGGCCTCCGGTCCCCTCATTTGCAATGCTCCGTGCATCCCGCGCCGCCAGCACTCTGGAGCCGCTCCCCTGGAGTTTACCGCGGACCAGCTCTCCCTGCTCCCCTAGGGTCTCGATTCCCTCACTTGCTACGCGCTCGCCCCTCTGCGAGTCTCTCTAGGGTAGGATCAGAACTGAGCTGGAAGGAGGGCACTCCTGGGAGTCGGAGCGGAAGGTCGCGGGTGATGGTTAATTGGTTCCAAGGCCGTTGCTTTTGGCAGTCATTGCGGAATTCTGGAACGAGTCCGAGAGCTGGAAATGCAAAACTGTTCTTTTCTTCTTCCTTCCTTCCCCTGAGTTCCAGGAGTTCTTTCGGTCAGGACTGTCTTAGTTTAGATTGCAACGTACTCTTGTTCGTGCCTTCTCTGCCAATACCCCTCTTTTTGCCTGGTTCACAGAGTGAGCTTGGGAAAACAAACGGGCTGCAATCTCGGCCTGTCCATTTCTCATCAGCTAGGCTAACGAAAAGTTAATAAAGTTAATGGGGGGCCGTGTGAAATCACTGGCTCAAAACTTTGGCCATGTGTAAGGATTGAAACCAAACACGCCGACTGCAATCTTCCTTTACCATTCCATTACCACAGCAGATGAAGGCTTGGCGTGTTAGGATTTGGTCTGACATTTAAACCAGTTTTTAACTGACCCGAAACCATATTTTAAAAAGTTACAAAGACGGAAGAGAGACCCCCTCCCGCTCTCTGTTGGTCTCATACAGACCAGGCTTCCCTCAAACCTGATAATAAGGAAGGCTTTGAACATTTGTTCCCTACCTCTGCCTCCCAAGGCTGACCTGTTTTCATCTTTCATCAAGTAAAGTCTATAAACATGATAGCTGCTCTCTGAGATTTGTTTCCAAGTCCTCCTCCATTTTGGGAACAGAAAATACATTTACAAGTATAAGGTGGGGTTGGGAAAGTTAGAATTCAGCGGGTCTGGTTGAAATCGGATGATATCTCGTTCAGTTGAGGGATTTAGTTGTTAACTAGATGATTTTAGGGAAGCAAATTTCATAGGGATGTAATTTTATTTTTATTTTATTTTCTGAGGTAGGTCTTATGTAGCGGGACTGAAACTCGATATTTAAGCCAGGCTAGCTCCGAACTCATACAGATCCGTCTGTCTCTGCCTTCCATGACTCAAGACTTTAGGGAACAAGGACTTGACTTTGAAATTGGGACCAGCTGACAGTTATTTTTTCATCTCCTGGACTTGGAGTAATTTTAATGCCCCTCCCCCCTTTTTCTTCCAAAGAAAGAAACCGACTCTTTAATTTCCAGTTAATTGACAGGGGAGGAACCTGTGGGAGCCCCTAGTTTCTCCCGCCCCAGATAGAGCATGCAGGTTTGTCACAGTTTAACTCATTTGCTGCTAAAAGCCGGCGAATGTCTTGCTTTTTAGGTAGTCAAGAGACTGAGATTGAGTTGACTGAATGTCAATATAATTCAGGCTAGCCACAAACTCAAAATCCGCACCCTGCCTGAGCCTCCAAAGTGTTTCTTGTAGGCATGTATCATCAAGCCTGGAAGGACTTGTGTACTGGATGTTTTCTCTGTCCCTCTCTCTCAATTCCCCCTCCCTCTCTCTCTTTCTCTGAAATATGAAATTTTCTTTATACCCTGACCCAAGTTTCCCCTTCCCCCACTCCTCCCAGCATCCTCCTCCCCTCCGGCCCCTCCCCCATCCACACTCCTCCCTTTCTCTCTAGAAAAAGGCAGGCCTCCCATGGATATCAACCAGCCACGAATATCAAGTTTCCTTAAGACTAGGCACTTCCTCTACTATTAAGGATGGAGGAGGCATCCCAGTAGGAGGAAAGGGACCCCAAATCAGGTAACAGAGTCAGGACCAGCCCCTGCTCCCACTGTTAGGAGTCCTATAAGAAGACCAAGATAGACCACAGTAACGTGCAGAGAACCTAGTCCGTCCCATGCAGGTTCCCCAGCTGGGGGTGCAGTCTCTGAGAGCCCCTATGGACCCAGGTTAGTTGATTCCGTGGGTTTTCTGGTGGTGGCCTTGACCCCTCTGGCTTCTTCAATCCTTCTTCTCTTCCTTCCACAGGGTCCCCTACGCTCCACCTAATGTTTGGCTGTGGGGTCTCTGTATCTGCGTCCATCAGTTGCTAGGTGACGCCCCTCTGATGATGGTTATGCTAGGCGCCTGTCTGTAAGGCTAGCGAATAGAGCCTCATTAACAGTGTCAGAGGTGATCTCACTCTCATGGCCTGGGTCTCGAGCTGGACCAGTCGTTCCTTGTCCATCCCCTCTACCTCTGCTCCATCTTTAGTCCTAAATCCTCCAGGCAGGACGACAAATTGTAGGTCGAAGGTTTGGTGGCTGGGTTGGTGTCCCCATCCCTCCACTGGAAGTCTTGCCTGGTTACAGGAGATGCCAAGATCAGGCACCACGCCCCCATTGTTAGGAGTCTTACCTAGGGTCACCACCATAGATTCCTGGGAATGTACTGGGTTTCTAGCTCGTCCCAGAGATGCCTCCTCACACCCCTTCCGTCTCCCTCAGCCTCAGTCTTCCCCCAACTTGATCCCTCCTGTTCCTATCCTCACCACCACCCCCATCGAGAACCCTTCTGCCCCCACCCCCCCAACCCCAAATAAAGCCACTATGAACAACATAGTTGAGCAAGTATCCTTGTGGTGTGGTGGAGCATCTTTTAGATATATATTCAGGAGTCTTGAGGAAGTTGGGTGCTGAGGTTGACCAATTCCCAATTTTCTGGAAAAAACAAAACCAAAACAAAAGCCACAGCATAATTGATTTCCAAAGTGGCTGTACACGTTTGCACTCCCACCAGCAGTGGTGGCCTGTCCCCTTACTCCAGCCTCACCAGCATCAGCTGTCACTTACGGTTTTGATCTTAGCCATTCCGACAGGTTTAAGATGGAATCTCAGAGTTGTTTTGCTATGAGTTTCCCTGATGACTAAAGATGCTGAATATTTAAGTGCTTCTTGGTCATTAGAGATTGCTCCGTCAAAATTAATGTTTAGGTCTTTAACCCCATTTTAAATATTGGATTATCTGGTTTGTTTGTGTATAGTTTCTTGAGTTCTAAATATACTTTAGATATCAGCCCTCTGTCAAATATGCAGTTGATGAACATCTCATCTCATTCTCTAGGCTGCGTTTAGAACTCTTGGCAGTGTCCTTTGCCTTACAGAGGCGTTTTCAGTTTCATGAGGTCCCATTTATTAAAGGTATAAGTTACTTATTATTGCCAGGCATGGTGCTAGAACGCCTTTTAATTCCAGCACTTGAGAGGCAGAGGCAGGCAGATCTCTGTGAGTTAAGGCCAGTCTGGCCTATATAACGAGTTACATTATTGCCAGGGATATATAGAGATACCCAGCTTCAAATAAATAATAATAATGATAATACTACTACTATTATTATTATTGTTGTTGTTCATGAGTGGGGTGAGGTAGTACTATAGCGGGCATGTGAAGCCAGAGGGCGCTGCTGGGAAATCAGCTCTCTCCTTCCACATTAAGTGTGTCCGGGGCTAGAACTCAGGCCACCAGATCTACATGGGAAGTGCCTACGGAGCCATCTTCCCAGTTCCTGTACTTAAAAGCGTTTGATGAAAAGACTTGAATACAGATGCCCTAGTATTAATGCCTTTAGCTGTGTGGGTAACACCTAACTTTTTATATCTCAGATTGGCAGTGAAAGTTGGACACCGGCTATAAAAGCACACCCAGCAGCTTTGCTGAGCCCAGGCAGCTGATGCTGCTAATTCCTCGGAGATAGCAGCTTAGGATAGACTTAGGCTGTCTGACTTTGCTAGTGATACTGGAGGTGTGTGTGTGTGTGTGTGGTATGGCTCAGGGACAGAGTGTTTGCTTGGCATTTTGGAGGCCTTAGTTTTGATCCCAGCAGCACATATCCACAAGTATGCTTGCTATTAATACAGAATTGAAGGTGTATCAAGACCCCCCCTTTTTAAGATTTATTTATTTATTTTATGTATATTATTATTTATGTATATTATTATTTATTATTTATTGTATGTACACCATGAGTATACCATCGCTCTCTTCAGACACCCCAGAAGAGGGCATCAGACCCCATTACAGATGGTTGTGAGCTACCATGTGGTTTCTGGGAATTGAACTCAGGACCTTCTGGAGAGCAGTCGGTGCTCTTAACCGTTGAGTCATCTCTCCAGCCCGTGTCAGGACCTTGTGCTCTAGAACTGCCTAAGAAAATCTCGTTCTGCCCAGGGTAGTTATGCATAGCTGCAGGTTTACGGTCAGTCTTGGGAAAAAGAAAGAAAGATAGAAACTGGGCAAGGTGGGCAAACCTGTAATCCTTACACCAGGGAAGTAGAAACACCAAGTCAGGAGTCAGACTCAAGGCCAGCTTGAGCTACATGAGACCCTGACTTAAAAGGAGCCCCCATCCCCTACTAGAGGGGTGTGACACCCTGATAAGAGAACATATTGCTCTGCACCTACATAGTGGCTCACAACCTCCATAACTCCAGTTCTTTTTTTTTTAAAAGATGTATTTATTTATTTTATGAATATGAGTACACTGTAGCTGTACTCATGGTTGTGAACGTGTGGTTGCTAGGAATTCTGAATTTAGGACCTCTGCTTGTTCCGGCTCGGCCTAAAGATTTATTTATTATTATATGCAAACAGACACACCAGAAGAGGGTCATGAGCCACGATGTGGTTGCTGGGATTTGAACTAGGGACCTCTGGAAGAGCAGTCGGTGCTCTTAACTGCTGAGCCATCGCTCCAGCCCCATAACTCCAGTTCATAGGGATCAAGTGCCCCCTTCTGGCCTCCACAGACGCACATGCAAGCAGAAGGCTCATGCTCATAAAATAAAATGAAAACAAGAAAAAAAGGAAGGCAGGAAGAAAGAAAAAGAATTCCTGGCTGGAAATTATGCCTTCCCTGGTCTTGTTAATAGTGTCTGACATGCATATGGGCCTTTATTGTTTTTTGATTTTTTTTTTTTTAATGTTGAACAGCTCACTCATCCAACCTAGACAGGAAAGAATATCCTGTAACAATTCCTTTTTTGCCAGGGTCCTTTGCTCTAAGCAAAACAGTTAATTTCTGTTTCTTAGGCCTTCCAATGAATCTTAGGCCTTTCCTGGCATCGGTGCCCACTGAGAGAACAGTTCATGATTGTTCTTCCCAGAGCAGAGTGTTTGCACTGAATTCTTCAGAGGAGGAGTTGAAGCTGTCTTCCAGCTAGGTGTTGGGTGGTTGGAAGGCCCAGGTGATTCTTTCCTTCCCTATCAGAGAGCGGCTCCACAGGGGAGGTGGGTGTCGGGAAACCAGAGTCCCACAGAGGCGACTGCCCATTCCTGCTCCAGTTCACCAGGAGTAATTTCCTGTCCTGCTTAATGTCCCCTGCCTTGTTGGGCATTCTTCCATTCTTCCTGTGTTTTTGTTTGTTTGATTGATTTCTTGTTTTAATTTTTTTAAGTTATGTGTATGTACACGTTTGTGCCTGAGGAGGTCAGTGGAGCCCAGCCTGCTGCGAGCTGGAGCTAAAGCCTGACGCAGGTGCTGGGGACTGAACCTGGGGCCTCTTAAGTCTCTCCGGCCCCAGATGTTGTGAGTGCGAGGAGGGGAGGGAGGGGGAGAGGGAGAGGGATGGATGATGGAGATTGGACCCAAAGCCTTGCACATAATGATTTTGATTTTTAGGATAAATCTAAACTCTAAAACCTACTTTTAACATGAGTAAGTTTTGTGTGTGTGTGTGTGTGTGTGTGTGAGAGAGAGAGAGAGAGAGAGAGAGAGAGAGAGAGAGAGTCTCACTGTGTAGATGAGGCTGGGGGCGGGGCAGTGGAGGCTGGGGGACAATCTGTGGGACTCTCTTCTCTCCTGCCACCACTGGGATCCAAGACTTAAGCTCACCTCATCGGCCTGACAGCAACATCCGTCACCACTGCTGTACTGCACTGGCCTGGCCCTGGTCCTGAACTTCTGATCCATCCGTCCCAGCCTCCCCCGCCCTGAGACTGCACTTGTCAGCCACCCTGTCGTCAGCCACCCTGTCATGCGTGATCCATCTCTAGCATATGCACTACAGTGGCAGGTTTTTAAGATTCTTTTCATTGACAAAGTCTAGAAGAATTTCACACAAGCTCCTGACGATTTAAATCACTGTTACTCATTCACTAGCATTGCAGGGGCAAAACTTCAATAGATGTCACTGAAATTAGAATAAAACCCACCCTGTTGTATGTAACATGGTGTAAGTTTCTTTTGCTGATTCACTGTGCCCAGAAAACTAGAAGCAAAAGTAGGGAGGGACATTTTGATTGGATGAAGTTCCTAAGCTCTTTTGAGTTTGCCATCATCTATCTTCCTTCCACCTGCTGAGGGGGGAGAGGAGGTCACAGGACTGTACCACCCCCCCCACCCCCCCCACCCCCGCTGAGCGTGTGTGTGTGTGTGTGTGTGTGTGTGTGTATGTGTGTCACGGGGTTGACCACCACACCTGCTTTTAAGGAGCACTGGGCATTGAATCCAGGCTTGCTCTGCACCCTCAGCCTTAAGCTGTTTTCCTGTCTTGTCTTAGATCAGCTCTCACCATTTAGCCTAGGCTGGCCTTGAACCCAAGACCCTTCCACCTCAGCCTCTGGGGCACCACAGGCGTTCACCACTGTGCAAAGCCTTAAACTGTGTTTGGAATAAGGAGCGCTCTGACAGGACACATAGTCGGCAGCAGTGTTGTCCACCTGAGTGTTGCCTCATCGCTTTGGGTGCCATTACTGTCACCTCAGGGATAGTGTCTTAGTCAGGGTCTCTATTCCTGCACAAACATCATGACTCTGAAGCAAGTTGGGGAGGAAAGGGTTTATTCAGATTACACTTCCACGCTGCTGTTCATCACTAAAGGAAGTCAGGACTGGAACTCAAGCAGGTCAGCAAGCAGGAGCTGATGCAGAGGCCATGGAGGGATGTTTCTTACTGGCTTTCTTCCCCTGGCTTGTTCAGCCTGCTCTCTTATAGAATCCAAGAATACCAGCCCAGGGATGACACCACCCACAAGGGGCCTTCTCCCCTTGATCACTAATTGAAAAAATGCCCCACAGCTGGATCTCATGGAGGCACTTCCCCAGCTGAAGCTCCTTTCCTCTGTGATAACTCCAGCCTGTGTCAAGTTGACACACAAAACCAGCCAGTACATATAGGAACTAGGAAAGCTGGGCCTGTTTGTTCTTGTCAGTACTCATCTGAAAATCCAGGGCTCTGAGGCAGGAGAACTGCAGCTTAGGAGTTTAAGCCCAGCCTGGATAATATGGTGAGACTGTCTCAACAATAAAAAATAACCAACAACAGGGAAAGGAGGCAGGCAGATCTCTGTGAGTTCAAGGCCAGCCTGGTCTACAGAACAAATTCCAGAATAGCCAGGGCTACACAGAGAAACCTTATCTCAAAAAGCCAAAAAGAAAGAAAGGGGCTGGGGGGAGAGAGAGAGGCAGGCTATGCTATGCCCTAAGATTGTATAATTCAATGATATTGTCAAAAATATAATTCAGGACTGCTGCGATGACCTGGTAAAGTACTCGCTGCCAGTTTGCTGCCCGGCCTGGTGACTTTAACTTAATCCTCCAGACTCCTATAATTTGTCCTCTGACCTCCATGTGTGATCTGTGGCACACGTGCCTACCCACCATGTATACTCAAACCAAATAAGTGTGAAAAAACCAAATTAAGTAAAGTCTTCCCTTTCCTGGGCTATAATGATATTAGGTGGGCTGGAGAGATGTCTCGAGGGTTAAGAACACTTGCTGCTCTGCTAGGGAACTTTCTATAGGTTGGGTGGCCCACGACTGTCTGTAATTAATCTCCAGGGCAATCTGATGCCGTTCCAGTCTCCATGGGAATCTATACACGCACATGCACACACATATGTACAAACACAATCTTTTTAGAGAGCATGGAGGAGTGGAAGGTAGGATTCAGGAGTAGATTTGATTAAGATACGTTGATTTTATACATGTATGAAATTATAAAAGAATAAAACATGAAGATGCAAAATCATTTAAAAATAAATGGGGTTCAAGCATTTGAGTTCTGTAGGTTTCTATTTTTTTTTCAATCCTGTATTATCAAAGCATATAGTGTAGATATTTGAGGATTTGGGTTTTGAAATGGTATCACACACTGTAGCCCAGGCTCGCCCTAATCTGTGTTAGTCCTACCATTGTCTCCTCAGTGCTGGGATGAGGTATGAGCCACCACGCAGGGCTACTGCAGATATTCTGAGTGTTATTTGTTAGCATATAAATGCTGGCCACAGACACTGATTACATTTAAATTCTTTTTAGAGCAAGCTGTTTAAGAAATTAAACATTTTGGCAATGTCCAAGTATCAATTCGGTGAGCCTTGGGACCTTGGGCTGGCCAAGTGCCCCGAGGCTCTACCCCAAGCCCAAGAATACGTACTTGGTATTCTTAGCACAAAAGACTACTTTCATCTTTGCCCCAGAAAGACAAGGGAAAGAAACACCATTCTGGAGAGAGAAGGTGTTACCCAGGACATGGGACGGAGCACTGCTGTCAGTGCTGAGTACCCGCTGTTGGCAGATAGATCCCCAGGGAGGGATGCATTCTTTAGCTTATGGATCAGGTCATATGTTATTAGTAACGATTCTGACGGGGGTAGAGTGGTACTCGCCTGTAGTCCCAGCTTGTAATCTGAGGTATAAACAAGATGTTCAGAAGCTTGAAGCCATATGGACTACTTGACAAGACACTGTATTATTATATGTAATCGCACTGTAGCTGTCTTCAGACACTCCAGAAGAGGGCGTCAGCTCTCTTTACGGATGTGGTTGCTGGGATTTGAACTCAGGACCTTTGGAAGCTCCGCTCTTAACCCCCCCCGAGCCATCTCTCCAGCCTTTAGACCACTTCCTAACCCTCCCTTTTCACTGGCTCCTTCTTCCCCAAGCAGTCCTTGCTTTGTAGTCTTATGTCTACTAACTGGGCCTCTTAAGAGATGGATTTTCGGGCTCTGGCTTCAGTTAGGTTCGCTCCAGTGTGCGGCAGCCTCTCCAGGGAAACACAGCTGGTCTGAAATATTGGCATTTCTCCCTGGTTGAGGGAGGACTGTTTAGAAGGAGTCTTTTCCGGAGTGTTTCATTTGTTCTTGATGTGTCTTTTCCCAGGGACAATATTTTGTTCTAGTCAGAATTATTCTTAGTGTCTCAGTATGTATAAAAATACAACTTTCCAAGGTTAACTAAGTTTAGAATTTGGATGAGGTGAATTTTATGTTATTTCATTTGTAATTCCAGCTGCTAAAGCAGAATTCAAGCTGGGTTTCAAACGTATGACAGTTGCCCTCCAAGTGCATTGTCTAGGGGGAAAGATCTTGTAAGCCCAGATCAGCCTGGGCAGCAGAGACGACACTATCTCTCATTTAAAAAAAAAAAATTGCATAGAATAGGTATACTAATTTGCATATTAGTGTGGCTATTGTAATAAGCAAGGTTAAGTAACCAATATTTTGCAGATCAAACTAAGCACACTATTTGTTTACTTTAGGATGTGAGTGGGAATTCCCACAAAAACTATCATAGGTATATAAGAAAAAAAAATCTTGGTTGGAGAGATGGCTCAGTGGTTAAGAGCACTGACTGCTCTTCCAGAGGTACTGAGTTCAAATCCCAGGAACCACATGGTGGCTCACAACCATCCGTTAGTCTGACATCTACAGTGTACTCACATAAAATAAATAAATAAATCTTAAAAAAAAAAAAAAAAAAGAAAGAAAAAAAAGAAAAAAAAATCTTGATGGATCTGGCAGTGCTTGCCTATAACCCTACCCTTGGGGTAAAAGTAGGAGAATCAGGAGTTCAAGGCCAGCCTTGGCTACTTAGTAAGTTTAAGGCTAGCCTAAGTGACATGACTCTCAACAAAGAAAAGAGGAAAAAATATATTTTTAAGCCAATCAGTGATGGCACCTGCCTTTAATCCCAGTTGGGATTTAATCTCAGTTTGAGAGGCAGAGGTAAGCAGATCTGAGTTCCTGGCTAGCCTGGTCTATAAAGTGAGTTCCAGGACAGTCAGAGCAAATTCTGTCTCAAAAAACAAAGCAAAGCAAGCAAACAAACAAACCAAACATTTTGATCGATAGTTGCTGAGTTCTGTCTTGTAAAATATAATTTTATATAAATATTAATTTTATGAGAACTAGGAAGAGATTGCACGTTGGAGGTTCTGAGGTACATTAGCATTCAGCTCTCAAGTGTCATTTAATCAAAGACCAACCCCGAGGTATTTAGCAATACCCCAAGTTTAGATTTAATAGCATGTTTAAAAACCACCCTTACCACAATACGGGGCTCCAAATCTCACGCTGACTGATCAGGAGCAGCAGAAGTTTCTCGTGTGGTAGACACTGCAGTGTGGCTGAAAGGCCACACTTACCCTTTTAACTGGCAGAACGAAGAAGGAAAAGGAGGGAGCCAGAGAACAGGAAGCGGGCGTCCTGCAGTGGGCAGCTTGACCAAGTGTGCACGGCTTGCTTGAGACTTCAAACCAAAGTATGCTTTAAAAATGTATTTTTCTTCTTTTGGTTTTTCTAGACAGGGTTTCTCTGTGCAGCCTTGGCTATCTTGGGACTCACAGAGATCCAATGGCCTTGCCTCCAGAGAGCTGGGATTAAAGGTGTGCACCACCACTCTCCAGCTAAAAAGTGTTTTTTTTTTTTTTTTTTTTTTTTGATCACAGAATAAAACAAAAGCATGCATCCTCACTTTCTCTTGAAGTTGTTTTTTTGTAATTTGTCAAGATAATTAGAAAGTTCTTCCTGCCAGGGATTTCAAAAATTCTTGATAAATTTTTATATTTCAACTCCCATTCATTCATTCATTCATTCTCTTTCTCTCTTTCTTCCTCCCTCCTTTTCCCTCTCTGTGTCTGTCTGTCTGTCTGTCTGTCTCTCTCTGCTTTCTTTCATTTAAGAAATGCATGACTTAAACAGCATCTGTGTTCTGCACACCATGCACCTTTGAGCAAGGCAGAGTGTAGACATTCCTGCTCTTTTGAGTTCCTTTTGAGCTCTGCTTTTCTTTTGAGCAGTCCCAAGTATCACTCTAATTGCTGTGCAAGTCAGCGAAGGGCTCCGCAGAGCTTTGTTTTGGAAGTTGATCTGTCGTAGTGAAAACAAGAATTCCCAGAGAAGTGCAGACTGTTTCTCCAGATGCCACAGCTATAGCATAAACACGGGTAAACGATACAGACGTGCGGTGGGGAGGAGGTAGGCACCAGCCACACCTACTCCCTCAGAGCCCCAGAGTCCTTTTTAAAAACTATTTATTTATTTTTATTTTATGCATATGTTTACTTTGCCTGTATGTCTGTGTTCCGTGTGAGTGCCTGGTAGATGTAGAGGGCATGGCGTCCCTTGGAGCAGGGATTGCAGATGACTTTGAGCCATCACGTGGTTGTTGCGAGCTGAACCTGGGTCCTCTGTGAGGACAGTAAGTGCTCCTAACCACAGAGGCGTCTCTCCAGCCCCTCAGAGCCCTTCTTCAGCATATCCTGGAGTCCATGTCCTTAACTGCAGTAGAGGCGTTGAGTTTTAGATTTCTAGCTTATGCAGCAACGTTTCCAATATTTATTTATGTTAAAAAATTGATTTGTTTGTTTATCTAGTATTTTTGCAACAAGGCCTTGCTATGTAGTCCCGGAAAGCTTTGAACTCTTTCATACCCTCTGCCTCAGCCTCCAAGCACTAGCATCACAGGCATGCAACACTAGCTGGACTTGTAAATACATCTGTGTGTGAGTGTGTGTGTGTGTGTGTGTGTGTGTGTGTGTTTTATAGAAGGAGCATGTGCCAGTTAGTGACTGATTACTTTTAAAGAGTTATTTACTTTTGTTAATGTATATGAGTGTTTTGCCTGCATGTATGTCTGCGTACCACATTTGTGCCTGATGCCCTGGGAGGCCAGAAGAGGACATCAGATCTCCTGGAACTGGTGTTACAGGCGGTTAGGAGCTGGCTGCCACCTGGGTGCTAGAAACTGTCATCTGACCACCAATATACACACCGTATGTCCAGATACAAGGCCGATCGCATGTTTAATACATTACTTTTGTCTTTTCTATGTTATCCATGAGTTTAGTTGCTGTTTTGTCATCGTGTGTCCTGTCCCCCACCCCCGCCCCCAGTAAGAAAACAATTCACAAGGGAGTTTGTGGTGTTGAGTCTCAGTGTGGACGCTGCAGGAAGCAGGCTATTTACACTGGCCTGCTGTTGCTTGTTTGTGTCTCTATGCTAACTCCCTGAGAACCTTACAGGAGGCCCTGCTTCAGCTGCCGCCTCTCCGCAGGCTTCTTTAGTTCAGCTGCAGGATTCTGTGTCCACATACTGAAGACTTGACAGGCCTTTTGTGTCTGCTCCTGCTTCCTGGGTGAAGAGACACCATCACCCAGGCCTCTCTTAGAAAGAACAACATTTCACCGGGGCTGGCTTATAATACCAGAGGTGCAGTCCATTATTGCGGGAACATGGCAGCATCTAGGCAGGCATGGCGCTGGAGGAGCTGAGAGTTCTCTATCATGTTTTGAAGGCAAACAGAAGGCTGTCTTGCAAGCAACTAGAAGGCGGGTCTCTGAGAGCCCACCCCCACAGTGACGTACTTCCTCCAACAAGGCCACACCCAACAGTGCCACCCCCTGTAGGCCAAGGGTATTCAAACCACCACAGAAGTCAAACTCCCACCAGTGGGATGAGGTATAGTCAGGTTTACAGATGTCAGTGATAAACATAGGTCAGTGAAACTAGCCTTGTGGTGTTTAATAAATTATTCTTTTTTAAACATGTCCTGTGGAATCCCACATAATGTATGACAGAATGCCTTGGCAGTGGGAGTGGGGTACAGGAGGTCCCCACATAACAGAATCTGAATCAGCGCTTGGAATACACAAAGCATTTGGTGCGTCAATTTGAAAAGCATTTGGAAAATTTCAGAAGTTAAGAAGGAATTATTAGGAGAATTTAAAGAGTCACGTCTGCAAAGAATACAGGGCATAGGATCCAGAGCGATGCTGAGACGGGCTGTCAGGCATAAAGTGTTTATTACTGTTGGGCAGTAGTACTGCCCACCTTTGGTCCCAGCACTTGGGAGGCCCAGACGGCGGGTCTCTGTGTTCAAGGCCGGCCTGGTCTACAGAGCAAGTTCCAGTACAGCCAGGGCTACATAGAGAAACTGTCTTGAAAATAAAAATGTTTATTATCAGTTATTAATGCTATGGATAGACAGAAAGACAACGGTTAGTCAGGGCCTCTGAGGAAATCCAGGCCTAAGCAGCAGAGATGGGGACTCTTCTCACAGATTCCTCAGCAGGCTGCAGGAAAAGAGTGTATCAGTGTACCATAGTTCTACGATGTGTCTGTTCCATCTGCCCATGCAAGGTGCTCACTTGGAGTAAGAAACTAAGTACCCGGGAATCTGTTTGCCAGAGATTCAGGTAGCTGGCTGAGAAGATGCTCACCAGCTTCTGGCTGGGGAGAGCGGACGACTGCTGCAGGTATTCTGTCCTGAGCAGCATCCTGGTCTGGATTCTGAAGGTCCACTCAGTGGATAAGAGTGCTTGCTGCTCAAGTGGGGACCTGAGTCCAAATCCCCTGGCACCCGTGTAAAAGCCTGCAAGTGGTTACTTCTTGATTGCCAATGGAAAGGAGTCAGGAGAGCTGCTGGGGCTCCTGGATGCCAGCAGAGTCCAGGAGTTGAGTAGGAGACTCTGACTCAAGGAATAAGGAAAGAGAGTCATAGAACAGGGCCCTCAGTCCTCAGAGGGGAGTGAGGACGACTATAGGAAAGATAGAAAAAGAGTCAAGAGACAGATAATGAGAGGGCTGCAGGTCATTACCACACCAGCCCCGAGTGTAGTTCTCATAGCCTTTTTACACTGCAGTACCATGGGAAGCAAAGCCACAAGCTAACAGAAACAGTTTGCTAAAATATATACATAAGACATTTGTTCCCATCCCCAAACCTCCCTGTTCATCTCCACCAAGGTCAACAGAATCTTCTTCAGCCCCTCGCCTTGAGCCTCAAGCCCATCTCCCCTTATCGTTCCATGCCTCAGCAGACCAGGACGTCTGCCAGCAGGCCCTGACCTGCCTTGACTCAGACTTTCTCGCTTCCCACCCCCCCTTTTCAGAGAAGCAGCAAACAGCTCTTGACACCTAATGTTCTCTGGCCTCCACACGCACATGCACAAGTTCCTGCACCCTGCACCTGTATATGCATGGGTGCATATCATATGACACTCTCTCTCTCTCTCTCTCTCTCTCTCTCTCTCTCTCTCTCTCTCACACACACACACACACACACACACACACACACACACACAAGACCTCTGTCTACTTTCCTAACGTGTTCATTTTCTTCAGACTTGCACTCACTGCCCATCTTCCTGCTGGTCTCTGCCAGTGTCAGTTATTTGCAGGTGACTTGGAATTCTTGGTTACTACGGAAGTGCAAAGAAACAGTCACCTTTATGCGTATTTTAGTGTCGTGACTGGGAGTCCAGAGCAGGACCAGAACGCCCATCTCATCTCTCGTACCCTGCATTTGCTGCTTTAATGATTATAGAGCCACAGGGCCTCACTCAGTGTCCCCAGAGAGCCCGCCCTAAACTGGATCCCCGGGATCCGATATCCAAATCACAGACCAGGGAGTCTGATTGCCCAGGTCAGGTCAGGTATCTTCCGGATGTGTTGGTTGATGGCCATGGAAACAAACGTACAGAATAATCAAGTCCCCTCCCTGAGGTATGCCACAGTATATCCGAGGTTAGCCTTGTACAACAAATGTATATAATGCTTCTTAGTGTGTTGGAATGTAGGCGTGTGCTGCTGCACTAATTCACATGCTTCTATTGCTTTTCTTTGTTTATTTTTTATATTATTATTATTATCATTATCATTATTATTTTTGGAGACTGGGTCTCTCTGTAGTCCTGTCTGGCCTGGAACTTGGCTGGCCTCTAACTTACAGAGATCCTGCTACCTCTGCATGCCACCCCTCACAAAATAAGCAGAGAAATGTAATGAGTAATTTTAAGCAGTTTATTGAAGCTGTCGTCTTGAGGCGAGCCTTTCCTTTTGTCTTTCCCATAGCATCTCCCAATACTTCCTCATGGCACACCAAGTCGTTCAGCTCCCTCGTGGCGCCTTCACCCCGTGTATTTCTCCCGTTTGGCAGCCAGGGTAAGCCATTCCTTCCGTCTGTGTCCTCACTGTACTGTCCGAGACCATCAAGCCCCGTTTCTGATGTGCAGGAGCCAGCACAGGAAGCGTTAGCTCCGGTCACTCCTGAGAGACCCGTGAAAGCCTCTGCTGTGTCTCACTCCCTCACGCCTCCTCTTCCCTCCCTGCAGGGTGGCTCTGTTCTCCCCAGGACCTCAGGGTTGCTGAGTCTCCACTCCTGGGCAAATGCAGCCAAGCGCTTCCCCAGCATCCTCCTCTGGTGGCGCAGTCTCTGATCACCAGGGCTCCAGAGAGCTTGCTGGGAGGCGGAGGCTGCTCAAGGTTCCTGACTGGTTCAGTCTCACTCCTCCCATCTTCTGGGAAGTCCTGTGGCGTGAATGTGTTTGTCCATACCCTTCCACCACAGTTAATCAAATTAGCCAAGTTAAGGTCACGGGGCATGGGGCTTTGGGGAGCTGATGGGTCATGAGAGCAGAGTCTTCATAGATGGAACTGGAAATAGAAAGAAAACAGACCGTGTGTGCATATGGTAGACTCTGGGGGCTGCGGGGGCCGGGGTCAGGAGGGGTGGCTCTGCCGTTAACAGCACATTTTAGTCTCTCTAAATGAGAATTTCAGTTTACTCTCTCTTCTTTTTTCTTTGTATTGCTGGGGATCGAACCCAGGGCCTCGTGAATGTCTGGCAAATGCTTTACCACTCAGCCATGCCTTTGGCCTATGGGTTGACTTAGAGCTCCTATGACTGTCGGTGTGTAGGTGTTAGCTAGATGTTACAGGTCTACAGCATCTGTTTGCTGTTGTTCTGTCAGATCAGAAGGCTTTCATGATACCCTGTTATTTAGACCTTCTGCTTAGCTTGCCCAGGCTCGCTGGGAGGAATTTAGTGCTGTCTGCATGCAGCCTTGGAAGGCACACCCAGCATGTCGACTGTTAGAGGCCCTGAAAGGAATGCCTGAGGCTTCTGTGGTGTGGCGTGGTGTTCAGTCAGAGTGTAGCATCACTGAGGCTTCAGCACTGGGAGGTGTGGTGAGGAGAGGGGACAGACAGCCTTTTCATCTGTGCCAGAAAGCATCAAAATTTTGGTTTAGTGTTGCCAGCAGTGAGTGGGTGTGACGAACCAAAGCATGCTGCAACAGCTGTTGGAAGCTAAGCTGCAGTCTCGAGATTACCCTTTCCATGTACTGCTCCCTTCCTCCCTCCCTCCCTCCCTCTCTCCCTCCCTCCCTCCCTCCCTCCCTCCCTCCTTCCTTCCTTCCATTGTCTCAGTCACTTTAGACACCATCTTTGCAAATCTGCACTGATCCCCACTGGATACCAACACTGTTCGCCCTGTGTTAATGCAGCTAGGATTCAAGAGCGTGCAAGTGAGGATGGAAATAGAAATATCTCAGGAGACCTGCGGGGACCCCACAGGGGACCAGGAGTGGGCTGCAGCTGGGAGGAGGAGCTGCTATTCTAAGGGCTCCTTGGTTTTCTTGTTTGTTCCTTTGTTTAGTTTGTGGGATTGAACCCATAGCCTTACTCTACCGCGGAGCTATACCAGTAACCAGTTTTGTCTGGTCTTTGAGGCAGGGTCTTATATGTGATCCTGGCTGTCCCAGAACTCACTCTGTAGACCAGGCTGGCCTCAAACTCATAGAGATCTGTCTGCCTCTGCCTGTCCAGTGCTGGGATTATAGGCGTAAGCTACCACCTCTGCCACCACCTAGCTGTTTGTTTGTTTGTGTTTGTTTCTAACAAGAAATGTGTCCCAGATTTGCGAGTGTGGCTCAGTGGTAGATTACTTGCTAAGCCTGCCCAAGGCCCTGGTTTTAAGGTCCTTTTCAAAACAGTAGATGATACATTAGGTAGGTAGGTAGGTAGGTAGGTAGGTAGATGGATGGATGGACAGGTGGATTATAAAGGAGCCCGGAGAGATGGTTTAGAGCTAAGAGCACTGGCTGTTCTTCCAAAGGACCTGAGTTCAGTTTCCAACACCCACATGGTGGTTTGCAGCCACCTGTCACTCCAGCTCCAGGGCTCTGATGCTCTTTTGGCTTCTGTGGTATCAGTCTGTGATTTTCTTAGACTTCTCTGCAGAACAAATATCACTAATGCCAGATCTTGCTGATTTTAAGACACTGAGAAGCTCCAGGCTATCCTCAAAATCAGGGCAGTCCTCGTAGCTACACCCCACCCCTCTGCCAACCCCAATACTGGCATTGCAGGTGTGAGCTGCCACGAGTGGCCGTGGTGGTGACAGGAAGAGTAGGTAAGTACCTTGCCCAGATCGTAGAAGTCGGACAAGGTTGGGAGCTGTGACACCCAGATTCTGTTCTCTTTCTTAGAAGTAGCTCCAAAAAAAGAACTAAAATAACCTGATTTTTAGGTTCAGTTTTGACTCTACCTCTTAGACTTGGGCATGACTCTCTGAGTCTCTGTTTCTTCATCTTCAGGATAAAAACTGGGGCCTGATTCAGAGGGTTACTTTAAGGAATCAACAAAACAAGGTGCACACACAACACTTAAGGAATCAACAAAACAAGGTGCACAAAACAGCACCAAGTTGTTTTGGAACATGCTGAGAACTTGATATGCAATTTAAAAGAAAGACCAGGCTGTGGCTTAGTACACAGGCTTAGCAGGGTCAAGGCCCTGGTACCTCCCCAGCACAAAACAAAGCAGGAGGAGGGAAGAAAGAAGGCAGCGAGAGGAAGAAAAATCTCTCTAGCATGGGTTTGTGTTCTCGCATCTTTTTCTTAGCCTTTGTGGACTCTTTGATTTCTCCTGAGCCCCTAGAGGCTGTGTGGTGGTGAGCGGGCCTGTGTGGAAGTGGGCGGGCCTGTGTGGTAGTAGGTGGGCCTGTGTGGTAGTAGGTATGCCCTTACATGAGTGTAGGCAATACCTGGGAATGGACACATCCTCTAGGACATAGTCGGTTAATTGGTTGCAGTTAGCCCAAGGGAATGCAGGTATGAAAAAAATAATAGGCTGTCTTTCAGAACGATTTTGTCTTTATGTGCTTTCTTTTTTGTTGTTTTTGAAACAGTGCCTTCGAAGATGAGACCCTGAGGCTTCGGCAGCTGAAGCTGGACAATCAGGTGAGCAGGGGCCCCCGGAGGACTGCACAGACTGGTGCTAAAGCCCTGTCGGGGTCTCACCGGAGGACTAGAAGGGCAGGGTCACTTGCGGTTGGTTACTCATTAAATAGTGTGTGAACTTAGGAGTCGCTGGGCCAAAACTCTAGGCTGCGGCAAGATCAGTGTGGTTTGAAGATGGTAGCAATATACTGGCTTTGTTAATAATCAGCGAAGATCTCCTAGCTCCTGTAAGGCTTAGGAGGAGGCTGTGGCTGGGCATGGTAGCACTAACTGGGAGTCCCAGCACTAGGGACGCTGACACAGCTTCCTGGGAGGCCGCTTTCAGCGACGTAGAATAAAAGAATTATTTATTCTAGCCAGCACATATAAAAGACACACACACACACACACACACACACACACACACACACACGCACCCTGGTATTTTATTTGCAAGCTATAAGCATAGAATGGGCAGGTTGTGCTCATCTATTTCCAAACCATATGTCCCTTGCTACTTGCCGTCCGTTTGAGTCCAGCCTGGTCTGCTTCTGCTCCACCAGCCTGTCCTCAGAGTGCGCTTCTCTCAGCCACACGCTCAGATCCATCTGACCTCGTGGCGACCTCCTCCTCTCTCCAACTCCTTCCCCCTCCCCAACTCCTGTGCTGTCTCTCCAGACCCCTCACTCAATTCTCAGGGCCCACCTTTCTCTCTCTACTGCCCAAGCACAGGCTTTAGCCCTTTATTAATCAATATCTTTAAAGCGGGGAATAAGGTTTACACAACAAAGGCCTGTGTATATGAGGATGCTCTTGCCTGGACAGGTACCAGATTTTGGGTTTCAGAATTTAGCATTTGTATACATAGCCACAGTCCAACCCCCCAACAGCATAGGAAAACCATATCTCTGTAACCCAAAATAATAATGAAAATAAATAAGGAAATAAAAGTTGCATCGGCCTGTCTCTCGTTGCTATAACAAAGTACCTGAGACTGGGTGCAGCATTGTTTTAAAAAAGAAACTTACTTAGCTCACAGTTTTAGACACAGAAGTGCTAGATTTGACAGCTCCACCCATTTGGGGTTTGGGGAGGACCCCTGTCTTCAGTTTTTATCGCCAGGATAAACACCATGACCATACTCACCTCACCACTGGTAGGAAGTGCACTCTAGGCTTGTCTGAAGGCACATCTTAAAGAAAGGCATTTTCTCAATTGAGACTCCCTCTCCCCAAATGACTCTAGCTTATAGAACTAGCCAGCGCAGCCCCCTAAATTACATCACAGCGTGGCAGAGAAGAAGGGAATCAGCCGAGTTTCTTGGGGCGAGGCTGGGGGTGGGGGTTGGATGGCAGGCCCTGGCTGGCTTCAAACTGCAGAGATCTCGGGGTCGGGTTTTTGAGACTGGGTCTCACCCTGACCCAGGCTGACTTCAGCCTCCCCAGTGCTTAGGTTACAGGCGTGTTCCACCCTGCCTAGCTGTGTCTGTTTTCTTTACTGGACTAATTATGGAATAAGAACCAAGGGCAGATGATAAGAGGCACATTCAGTTTTGATTGACACACGATAACTGTACGTATTTATGGGGCACTATCATATTTCATGTCTAGTGTATGTGGATGTGTGTTTGTTCCTGTATGAGGACGTCACAGGGCGACCTGTGGGTCTCAGTCCTCACCTGCCCAGCCTGCTTGAGATAGAGCTGTGGGTGGCCACTGAGGTCATCTGGAGCCTCTGCAGAATGCCCCGTCCCTGCCTCCCATCTCCCCATATAGACCCGAGGTGAGGATTATAGCCACTTGAGCTACTGCATTTGATCTCATGTTCCCAAGTGCAGGAGGAGGCTTCCAGTCTTCAAGCACTTAGCCCTGGCTCCAGTTCTAGAGCTGATTCCCTTTTCTGAACTCTGAGCACCAGGCGTGCACTGGGGCACATGCATTCAGGCAAACATTCATGCATACATTCAGGCAAAACATTTATGCACAAAATAAATATAATTTAAAAAAAGTATATGTGACAACACTTTCCTTTCTATTGTACTGGAACCTTTTCTCGTAACCCTTCATGCTTTTTTGCTGACTTTCTTGCTTTCTTTATCTTGCTACTGGTTTGGTTTGGTTTGGAGGGATTTAACTTTTCCTAGTTACGCAATCTGGACATGAACTCCTGGGATCAAGAGGCTTCAGCCTCCAAAGTAGCTGAGACTAAATGAGCGACCCCAAACTCATTGTGGCCACAGCTTCCCACGTAAGGGTGTGTGGGTCGGTTGTTGACACAAACTGGACTCATCTGAGAAGAGGGGAATCTCAGCTGAGACACCAACCGCTTCCATCAGATTGAACCACAGGCGAGCCTCAGGGCAGATCTTCCTGATTGATCATTAATGTGAAAGGATGCAGCTCACCGTGGGTGGTGCCATGCCTGGGATGGTGGGCTTGGGGTAAAGAAGAGAAAACAGAGCCAGCTACAGCAGCAAGCCAGCAAACAGCCTTCCTCCAAGGCCTCTGCTCCAGCTCCTGCCCCCGGTTTCCTGTCCTGACTTGACTGTGAGTGGAAACTAAGCCTTTCCTCTCCAGGTTGCTTTTGGTCAAGGTGTTAGCACTGCAACAGTAACTAAAACACGAAGCTAATGTTCTGCCCCACCCCACCCCCTCGCTCTTTGTCTTGCTTTCATCCATAGACTCGCAGTTCTCTGCTCCAAAGGTCCCAGGTGCCTTTTCTTTCCTCTCATCTCTGTCAAGATTATTTGGTTTTGAGTTTTGTAACCAAACAAGAATGCAAAACTGAGGTTGGCCTTGGGGGTGCATCCCTGTAATCCTAGGATTTGGGAGGACTGGGCAGGATTACTAGTTGAAAATCAGTCTGGAATATATAGGAACACTCCGTCTCAGAAAGAAAACCTTTCTGAGTGTCGCCACACCCAGCCCGAGTGTTTCCATTTCTTATGAGAGGAAAACAAGAAATTCACAGCGGTGTTTAGGAGGACTAGTGGGAGTGGGGTTGGGGCGGGACAGTTCTAGAAAAAACAGTCTAAGCTATTCCAAGAGAGGTCTCATGTTGTAATGCCGCATTTTCTCTCTAGAGGGCACTGCTGGAGAAGAAGCAGAGAAAGAAACGCCTTGAGCCACTCATGGTGCAGCCAAACCCAGAAGCCAGGCTGCGAAGGTTAAAGCCAAGAGGTAGCGAGGAGCACACGCCTCTGGTGGACCCTCAGACACCACGCAGCGATGTCATCCTGCATGGTGCGTGTTTAGACAGTGCCGCCTCTGACTTAAGGACAGTTTTCACAGACCCACGATAAGGCGGGGGATGCTGAGAGAGAGAGTATTAGCATCCTTCCTAAGTACCTTCCTAATCTTTATAATCACATTCTGGGTCTTTGGGAGGGGAAAAAACGTGGGAGATGCCTTCAAGTGTAAGTCACCCTAGAGCTATTGATTTTGATACAAAATGAATTGTACTCTCTGAAATGAATGAGTGAATGAATTCTCAAAATCCTCCAAATGAATGAAAATTCTCTGACACTGAGCCACGCCCCCAACCCCTTTGTCGCAGTCCTAGGTTCTGAAGTACAGCTTGAGTAGCCAAGTCTGTTAATAGACGCGGACCCCAGTCCTGGCAAGCGTGCTTGTGACGTTAAGGACCGAGGAGAGCTAGGATGGCTGGGTAGCGGGGAGCACCTCCCCCACACCGCCAGCTCAGCTCTGGATGACTTTCACCCCTTCTCTTCCCTGGGCTCCTAGGCATCGATGGTCCAGCCGCGTTCCTGAAGCCAGAGGCTCAGGATCTGGAAGGCAAGCCTCACGTCCTCTCAGTGGGCTCCCCTCCCCCAGAAGAAGGCACCGAAGGAAGTGCAGATGGGGACAGCCCCGTGGAGACAGCCTCCAAGCCAGACCTTCAGGAGATTCTCCAAAAACACGGTGAGGACGGACGGTGCTGAGCTGGGTACCCCCCCTCTCTCGCCGGCTCATGTTCTAAGTGCCCGGGCTTGCTTCCTGTGGCTCGGGGTTTCAGCAACTCTGACGTGGAAGTGGTGATGCTTAGCAGCAGAGGTCGTTTATGCCGTTGTCTGAGAAAACAGGTAATGGCATGCAGCATGGCCGTTACTATATATGATTTTTTCCTTTTGACAATTACCCATTGCCTGCCCCCGCCTGTGGCTCTGATTCTTCTCTGGAGGACATGTAACCGACATGAAGCCCCTTCTAAGGTGCCAGTGACAGACTGAGGGCCAGCTCCACCAAAGGCCACTCCGTGGGAATGATGTTTATTTACAGCGCACGGGGGAGGGGTTACTCAGGAATGGGCGTTTCCCCCCCCCCCAAGAGCTCCCCGAGGCTTGCAATTTCAGCAGGTGGTAGGCAGAGACTGGCTGCTCAGGTGAGGGTCTTGGGACCTTCCCCAGCCCTCAGTGAGGGGCTATACAGTCCGAGTGCCCACTGCCCATTGTCATTTTGCAAGAGGGTGCAGCTAAACACCCCAAGATGGTGGTAGCTGGGCTTGAAGATGACAGTCACATTACCTCTTTTTAGCAGAGTGGCTCCTGGCCACTTTGTCCCCTGCACTCTGTAATTCTGTGACAAGAGCCTGTTTCATCAGTTGCTGGTGTTACAGAAGGACTTGCATTTCGGAGTTCCCCTGAAAAGCTCTTTTCTCCTTAAAAACAATTTCACAGTGACGTCAAGTACCTCATTTTGCCTTTTTTTTTTTTTTTTTTTTTTTTTTGCCATTTATTTATTTGTTAGTTTATTTTGAGACAGGGTTTCTCTGCGTAGCCCTGGCTGTCCTGGAACTCACTGTGTAGACCAGGCTGGACTTGAACTTGAACATCCACCAGCCTCTGCCTCCCCCAAGTGCTGGGATTAAAGCCATGTACCACCCACCTCTGCCTGGCAGCAATTTTGTTTCTTTAAAACCTGGTTTCTTTTTCTTTTTCCTTTTCCTTTTAGACAGGGTGTGTGTTCTTATATAGTCCAGGATGGCTCCCAACTTGAGCTGTTCCCCTCTCAGCCTCTTGAATGCTGAGATCACAGGCACTCACCACCCTGCTCTATCCCCGCCCTCCAAGTGAGAAAGGAAAGATGGGTGAGATTAGAGGACCCGCCCACATTGCCCGCCCACATTGGCATTGCCCGCCCACATTGGCATTGCCCACCCACATTGGCATTGCCCGCAGACACTGCCAGCTCTGCTGGGGAGCTGGGTCCTGGGTCAGAGCGTCTGCCACAGCGTGACTTTGATCGCCAGCACTGACAAAACCCGGATTCTGGAACAGGTTCCAATGTCCATCCTTTTAGAAAATAGACTCTGAGGTCCGTGCGCCAGCTCAGTGGTTAAAGACGCCTGCTGCCGAGCTGAGCGCCGGGACTCGGTCTCCGGTCTCCGGAGCTCCGTAAGGTGGGAGGAGACAGTCGGCTCTACCGACTGTCCCCGTACACACACCTCTTAACTAAATCGATGAGTTTTAATTTTAAAGAAGAAACTTCTGAGGGCCAAGGAGATGGCTCAGTGGGCAGAGGCGCTTCCTGGCAGGCCCGACAACCTGAGTTCCACTTCCAGGACCCACATGATAGAAGGAGTAAGACAAGGGAGGAAGGGGAGGAAGAAAGAAAGAAAAGAAAGAGAAAGAAAGAAAAGAGGAAAGGAAAGGAATGAAGAGCCGGGCAGCAATGGCGCACACCTGTAATCCCAGCAGTCTGGGAGGCAGAGGCAGGCAGATTTCTGAGTTCGAGGCCAGCCTGGTCTACAGAGTGAGTTCCAGGACAGCCAGGGCTACCCAGAAACCCTGTCTCGGAAAAAAAAAAAAATAATAAAAAAAAATAAAAAGGAAAGAAGGGGAAGGAAAGAAAAGGGTTGATTGTGACTGAGGCTTTGCGGCCTAGGGGGTGCACCTCAGTTGCTGGCGTGTTGCCAGCATGTGTGGAGCCCTGACTTTGATCCCCAGCACTGACAGAACTACGTGTAGAGTCACATGCTGGGAATCCCACTACTTGGGAGGTGGAAGCTTATAAAGCAAGTTTAAGGCTATCCTGGACTACGAGTTTAAGGCTATCCTGGACTACGAGTTTAAGGCTATCCTGGACTACTGAGACCGTCTCAAAAATCAATTAATCGCTGCTTTGTGCTAGAAGTGACAAGGTGCCAGAGAGTCCTGGATGCTCCTAACCCAGACTGGGTGGTGTGGCAGCCTCCCAGGAAGTGCGAGGCCTGAGGCCTGACAGCAAGGAGCCGGCCCACTGAGAGGGCAACCTGGAGCCGGGTGGGGTGTGATCGGGTGGGAGGGAGGGAGAGTGGGCAGGGCTAGTTCTGAGATAGAGGTAGATGTAGGGTGTAGTGGGCACGCCTTTATTGCTAGCACTCAGGAGACACAGGCAGGCAGATCTCAGTGTGTTCAAGGCCAGCCAGGTCTATGGACTGAATTCAGGATAGCCAGAGCTACATGGTGAGACTCTGTCTCAAACAAACAAATAGAAAAGGCAGGGGCTCCATAGAGTGTCGGAGGCCATAGCCGGACTTCGGAGTTTGCCTAAAACCTAATAGGAGGTGGTGTTGAGACAGGTCTCATGTAGCCCAGGCTGGCCTCAAGCTTGTTTTGTAGTCAAGGATGGCCTTGACTTCATAGTCCTCTGCCTCTGTCTCCCAAGTACTAGGACTATAAGCATGTACTACCAGACTGGGTCCAGGTAGTGATTTGTTGCTGCTGCTACTGCTGCTACTATTATTATTTGTGTGTGTGTGTGTGTGTGTGTGTGTGTGTGTGTGTGTGTATGTATGTGTATGTGTGTGTGTCTATATGCCTTGGCACACATGTGGAGGTCAGAGAGCAACTTTAGGGAGTCAGATCTTTCTTTCCACCGTGTGTGTTACAGGAATTGATCTCAGGCTGTTATGTTAGCCTTAGCAGCAAGCCCCTTTACCCACTGAGTCACCTCGCCGGCCCCACTTGAGAATGTCTTAAACAAGAACTTTTTATTTTTTAAATTCCTTTTTTTGGAGGTAGATTGAGACAGGTTTCTTTGTGTAGCCTTGGCTGTTCTGAAACTCACTCTGTAGACCAGGCTGGCCTCAAACTCACAGAGATCCACCTGCCTCTGCCTCCCACGTGCTGGGATCAAAGGTGCTCCCCATCGCCCTGTAAAGGTCTCTTCTCTTCTCTTCTCTTCTCTTCTCTTCTCTTCTCTTCTCTTCTCTTCTCTTCTCTTCTCTTCTCTCCTTTTTTAAAATTTGCTTTACACCCCTTCCACAGTTCCCCTCCCTCCTCTCCTCCCAGCCCTGACCTCCCATGTCCTCCCCCTTTCCATTCAGATCCCTTCCATGGATATCCCTCAGCCTATATAGTTACAGTAAGTCCAGGCCTATCTTCTCCCATTGAGGTGGCCTGGTAGGAGGGCCCCCGGCAGGCAGCGGAGTCAGTCCGCCTCGGTTTCCTCTGTTGGGAGTCCCACACTACACACACTGTGCGTGCGGAGGGCCTAGGCCAGTCCTGTGCGTGCTCTTTGGTTGGCAGTTCAGTCTGTGAGTCCCTCGGGGCCTAGGTTAATTGAGTCTGTGGGTTTTCTTGTGGTGTCCCTCTGGCTCCTTCCATTCTTCCTCCCAGGATTCCACAAGCTCCATCTAATGTTTGACTCTGGGTCTCAGCATCTGTTTCCATCAGTTCCTCTGTGAAGCCTCCCTGATGCTCTTATGCTAGGCTCCTGTCTGCATGTATGGCAGAATATCATTGACAGTGTCGGGCGGGGGTGGGCTCCCTCTCATGGCCTGGGTCTCAGGCTGGACCAGACATTGTCCATCCCTGCTCCGTCTTCACCCTGACACATATTATAGGCAGGACAAACTGTAGGTGGAAAGATTTGTGGTTGGCTTGCTGTCCCAGTCTCTCCAGTGGAAGTCTTGCTGGTTCAGGAATGGCCACTGCAGGCTCCATATCCCCCATTGCTGCTCTTAGCTAGGGCCACCATCGTGGATTCCTGGGAGTTTCTATTGTGCTCATCCTAGAGATGCTCCTCCCCCCACCCCCATACCCCTACCCCTGTTCCAGTCCTTTCTCCCAGTACTCTCCCTCTCTCCTCTGTCCACCTGATCCCTCCTGTTCCCATCCCCCCACCCCCATCAGATCATCCCCCCAAGATGTCTGTTCTAGTTCCCCTTGTCAGTGAGTGTCACGTGTCCCTCCTCGAGTCCTTGTTACTTAGCTTCTTTGCGTCTGTGGATCGTAGCATAGTTATTCTTTACTTTATGGCTAATGTCCACTTATAGTGAGTACATGCTGTGTGTCTTCCTGGATCTGGGTTACCTCACTCTTTTCTAGTTCCATCCATTTGCCTGTGAATTTCATGATCTTGTTTTTAATAGCTGAGTAGTATCCATTGTGTTGATGAACCGCATTTTCTGTACTCTTCAGTTGAGGGACATCTAGGCTGTTTCCAGTTTCTAGCTATTATGAATAAAGCTGCCACGGACATAGTTGAGCAAGAGTCCTTGTGGAATGGCGGAGATGCTCAGGAGTAGTATAGCTGGGTCTTGACGTAGAACTATTCTCAGCTTTTGAAGGAACTGCCAAATTGATTTCCAAAGTGACTGTACAGGTTTGCACTCCCACCAGCCATGGAGGAGTGACGGCCGCTCCCCCACCCCCCTTGCTCCACATCCTCACCAGTGTGAGCCGTCACTCAAATTTTTAACCGTTCTGGCTGTATTAAGATGGAATCTCCGAGTCATTTTGATGTGCAATTCCCTGATAGCTAAGGATGTTGAACATTTCTTTAAGAGCTTTTTGGTCATCATTAGACATTCCTCTGTTGAGAATTCTCTGTTTAAATCTGTACACAGACACACACACACACACACACACACACACACACATACACACACACACACTTTTTTTATTTTTTTAGCGAGATGGGGTTTCTCTGGGTACCAGAGCCCTGGCTGTCCTGGACTCACATTGTAGACCAGGCTGGCCTCAGACTCCTAGAGATCCACCTGCTTCTGCCTTCTGAAGATTAGAAGGGATTAAAGGTGTGCACCACCAGGCCCAGCTCTGTACCCCATTTTTAAATGGGTTATTTGGTTTGTTGATGTCAAGTGTCTTGAGGTCTTTATAGATCTTAGATATTAGCCTCTGTCAGACGTGGAGGAGGTGACGATCGTTTCCCGTTCTGTAGGCTGCCATTTTGTTCATTGCAGTGTCTTTCCTTTGCCCTACAGAAGTTTTTCAGTTTCATGAGGTCCCGTTTATTAATTGTTGGCCGTAGTGCCTGAGCTGTGGGTGTCGGTTCAGGGGTTTCTCTCCTGAACCAGTGTGCTCATGGGTATTCCCCACCTTCCGATTTTGTGGGGTACAGGTTTTTGAAGTAAGAACTAATGATTTTTTGAATTTCCAGGGTGTCTGCTGTTAAGTCCCCCTTTTCATTTCTGATTTTGTTAATTTGGAGATTCTCTCTCTTGCCTTTTAGTTAGTTTGGCTAAGGGTTTGTCTCTTACTGATTTTTGCAATGAACCAATTCTTTGTTTCATTGATTATTTGTATTGTTGTCTTTGTTTCTATTTTAATTGATCTCAGCCCTGGGTTTGGTTATTTCTTATGCCTACTCCTCTTGGAAGTCTTGCTTCTTAGTCTGGTGTTCACAGAGGTGCTGTTAAGTCGCCAGTACATGACCTCTCTAGCTTCTTTACAAAGGCACTTAGTGCTGTGAACTTTGCTCTTAGCACCGCTTTCACTATGTCCCATTAGTTTGGGTATGTTGTGCCTTCATTTTCATTGAAATTTAGAAAGTCTTTCCTCTCTCTCTCTCTCTCTCTCTCTCTCTCTCTCTCTCTCTCTCCCCCTCTCCCTCTCTCCCTCCCTCCCTCTCTCTCCCTCTCTCTTCCTCTTCCTCTCTCCCTCCCTCCCTCTCTCTCTCTCTCTCTCTCCCTCCCTCTCTCCCTCTCTCTCTCTGTCTCTCTCTCTCTCCCTCCCTCCCTCCCTCCCTCTCTCACTCTCCCTCCCTCTCTCTCCCTCTCTCTCTATCTCTCTCTCCCCCTCTCCCTCCCTCTCTCCCTCTCTCTGTCTCTGTCTCTATCTCTCTCTCTCCCTCCCTCCCTCCCTCCCTTCCTCCCTTCCTCCCTTCCCTGACCCAGTGGTCATTGAGTAGAGAGTTGTTCAGTTTCCATGAGTTCATAAGCGTCTGTTGTTTCTGAAGTCTAGCTTTGATCCACGGTGGTCTGATAAGATACAGGTGGTTATTTCAGTTTTCTTCTATCTATTGAGATTTGCTTTGTGACCAATTTTGAAAACAGTACCAAGAGGTGCTGAGAAGAAGGTATATATATTCTTTTGTGTTTGGGTGAAATGTTCAATAGATAGCCGTTAGGTCCATTTGATTCATAATATCTGTTAGTTTCGTTATTTCTGTTTAGTTTCTGTCTGGATGACCTTTCCATTAATCCGTGAGGGTCCATGTGTGATTTAAGCTTTAGTAATGTTTCTTTTACCAATGTGTGGCATAGATATTCAGAATTTAGATGTCATCTTGGTGGATTTTCCCTTTGTTGAATATGAAGTTTCTTTCCTCATCTCTTTTGATTAATTAATTAAGGCCTATTTTGTTAATTACTAGGATGGCTACCCAAGCTTGCCTCTTGAGTCCATTTGCTTGGAAATTTTTTTTCTAGCTCTTTACTTTGAGGTAGTGTCTATCTTTGATGTTGAGTTGTGTTTCTTGTATGCAGCAGAAGGATGGATCCTGTTTTCGAGTCCATTCTGTTAGCCTGTGTCTTTTTACTGGGGAATTGAGTCCATTGATATTGAGAGATAGTAATGACCAGTGATTGTTAATTCCAGTTATCTTGATGGTGGAGGTAGTAGTGTGTGTGCGTGTGTGTGTGTGTGGGGGTGCATGGGGGGGTGCATGTGTGTGTGTGTGGGGGGTGCATGTGTGTTGCATGTTTCCCTTCATTTGTTTTTGCTGATGTGAAATTATTTCCTGTGTTTTCTTGGGTGTAGTTAACCTCGTTGGGTTGGATTTTTCCTTCTAGTGTGTTCTGTAGAGCTGATTTATAGATAGGCATTGTTTAAATTTGGTTTTGTCATTGAATATTTTGTTTTCTCCATCTATGGTGATTGTTAGTTTTGCTGGGTGTAGTAGTCTAGGCTGACATCTGTGGTGTCTTAGAGTCAGCAAGACATCTGCCCAGGCCCTTCTGGCTTTTAGAGTCTCTGTTGAGAAGATGTGTGTAATTCTAATAGGTCTGCATTTATATGTTATTTGGCCTTTTCTTTTGCAACTTTTAATATTCTTTGTTCTGCACATTTAGTATTTTTATTATTATGTGGCATGGGGATTTTCTTTTCTTGCCCAGTCTATTTGATATTCTGTATACTTCTTGTATGTTTATAGGCATTTCTTTCTTTAGGTTAGGACATTTTTCTTCTATGATTTTTGTTGAGACTATTTTCTGGCCCTTGGAGCTGGGACTCTTCACCTTCTTCTCTTCCTATTATTCTTAGGTTTGGTCTTTTCTTGGTATCACAGGTTTCCTGGATGTCTTGTGTTACAAACATTTTAGATTTGACATTTTCTTTGACTGATCTATTGATTTCTTCTATCACATATTTTCTAAATCTGAGAGTCTCTTTTCCATCTCTTGTGTCCCACTGGTGATGCTTGTGTCTGTAATCCCTGTTTGCTTACCTAGGTTTTCTATCTCCAGGGTTGCCTTAGTGTGTATGTGTATATGTTGTGTGTGTGTGTGTCTGTGTATCTGTGTGTATGTGTGTGTTTATATATGTGTGTGTATGTGTGTGTCTGTCTGTGTGTGTGTCTGTGTATGTGTGTGTGTGTGTCTGTGTGTATGTGTGTCTGTGTGTATGTGTGTCTGTGTATGTGTGTCTGTGTATATGTGTGTATGTGTCTGTATGTATGTGTATGTGTGTCTGTGTGTATGTGTATGTATGTATGTGTGTCTGTGTGTCTGTGTGTGTTTATATATGTGTGTGTGTCTGTGTGTATGTGTGTATGTGTATGTAAATATATGTGTGTGTATGTTTTGTGTGTGTCTGTGTGTGTGTATATGTGTGTGTTTGTGTGTATGTGTGTGTGTATGTGTTTATATATGTGTGTGTGTGTGTGCTTTTTTGGTTCTATTTCCATTTTCAGGTCATGAACAATTTTATCCATTTTCCTTACCTGTGATTATATTTTCCTGTATTTTTTTAAGGGATTTAATTACTTCCTCTTTAATGGCCGGTATCATCTTCATAAGATTGGAATTCAGGTCATTTTTCTTGTGTTTCCGCCGTGTTGCGATATCGAGGGCTTGCTGTAATAGGATGGCTGTAATAGGTGGTACTCTGGCTGTTTCTGGTGGAGTTCTAACACCCCCCTCTAGTCATCTGCATTTGCCTATTGTAGGTTTAGGTGCTAATTTCTGAGTGTATCTTTGTTCGATGGGTTTATCTCTGCAGTCCCTGGAACCTGCGTGGGCTCTGGGAGAGCATAGGTCTTCTGCTGAAGTCGTGGTCCAGAATGTGGAGCCCAGCTGGTGGGGTGCAGTTTACAGCAGTTTGGTGTGCTTTAAGGGGAGTTTGTGGGCACAGGGCAGGGTCTTACCCTGGCTCCCTCCATACTCTTTATTTTTAATGTGATCTTTTCAAGCCGCAGTTGGCAGCTGCTGAGAGAGTTTCCTTTCTCACCAGGCATCTTGAGCAGTGTGAACTATGACGAGGAGCCTGACAAGGAGGAAGATGAGGGGGAGACCCTCAGCTCGCCATCGGCTTGTTCAGAGAAGGAGAGTTCTGCAGCCAGCCAGAGAGCAGCCTCGGTGTGTTGTGCTGAAGCAGCAGTGGGAGCCCCAGACACCTGGGAGTCCTTACCTCAGGGCTTTGGGTTCCCTGGTTGACCTGTAGGCTGCCCTTTGCCAGAGGACTGAAGACAGGGTTGGGGAGAGGCAGAGGGTTTTGTCCACCAAGTGTCTGTCGCAGGGGTAACGTTCATGCCCGATTCTGGTTGCTCATATTGTATTTGCAGGAGACAGGAGCTTCTGGTGTGACAGCCCAGCAGGGTGATGCCCTGCTCGGAGAAGTGGAGAACTTAGAGGACTTTGCGTATAGTCCTGCCCCTCGGGGCGTCACGGTGAAGTGTAGAGTGACCAGGGATAAGAAAGGCATGGACCGCGGCCTCTTCCCCACCTACTACATGCACCTGGAGAAGGAGGAGAACCGCAAGGTAGGGTCTGTCCTAGGCCGTCCTCTTCTAGTGCTAGGGACAAACGTCATGCATGCCAGGTGGGCACTGCTCCATCAAGCCACAGCCTGAGCCTGAGCTGCTCCAGAGAGGACAAGGCTGTTGTAGGAGTTGATTATGTCCAGGAAGTCCCTCTAGACTACACAGCACCTGGCAGTGGGTCGTGTGCCCAGAAGTCTTAGTGCCATCCTAGTCATGGGCAGCCTCTCAGGTTCCTCACCCCTGCCTATGTTCATGTGGAGAAGTATTTCCTTGTGGCTGGGTGGAGCTCAGCCTCCTGCACTGGGGTAGGTGCCCCACCACAGAGCTGACCCACCACAGAGCTGTCCCACCACAGGGCTGACCCACCACAGAGCTGTCCCACCACAGAGCTGTCCCACCACAGAGCTGACCCACCACAGAGCTGTCCCACCACAGAGCTGTCCCACCACAGGGCTGACCCACCACAGAGCTGTCCCACCACAGAGCTGACCCACCACAGAGCTGTCCCACCACAGAGCTGTCCCACCACAGGGCTGTCCCACCACAGAGCTGTCCCACCACAGAGCTGACCCATCACAGAGCTGACCCACCACAGAGCTGTCCCACCACAGGGCTGACCCACCACAGAGCTGTCCCACCACAGAGCTGACTCACCAAAGAGCTGACCCACCACAGAGCTGTCCCACCACAGGGCTGACCCACCACAGAACAGAGCTGTCCCACCACAGGGCTGACCCACCACAGAGCTGTCCCACCACAGAGCTGTCCCACCACAGGCTGTCCCACCACAGAGCTGTCCCACCACAGAGCTGTCCCACCACAGAGCTGACCCATCACAGAGCTGTCCCACCACAGGGCTGTCCCACCACAGGGCTGACCCACCACAGGGCTGACCCACCACAGAGCTGACCCACCACAGGGCTGTCCCACCACAGAGCTGTCCCACCACAGGGCTGACCCACCACAGAGCTGTCCCACCACAGGGCTGACCCACCACAGAGCTGTCCCACCACAGGGCTGACCCACCACAGGGCTGACCCACCACAGGGCTGACCCACCACAGAGCTGTCCCACCATAGGGCTGTCCCACCACAGAGCTGTCCCACCACAGGGCTGACCTACCACAGGGCTGACCCACCACAGGGCTGTCCCACCATAGGGCTGTCCCACCACAGGGCTGACCCACCACAGGGCTGACCCACCACAGAGCTGTCCCACCACAGGGCTGACCCACCACAGAGCTGACCCACCACAGGGCTGACCCACCACAGAGCTGACCCACCACAGAGCTGACCCACCACAGGGCTGACCTACCACAGAGCTGACCCACCACAGGGTTGACCCACCACAGAGCTGTCCCACCACAGAGCTGTCCCGCCACAGGGCTGACCTACCACAGGGCTGACCTACCACAGGGCTGACCCACCACAGAGCTGTCCCACCACAGGGCTGTCCCACCACAGAGCTGTCCCACCACAGAGCTGACCCACCCCACAGAGCTGACCCACCACAGAGCTGACCCACCACAGGGCTGACCCACCACAGGGCTGACCCACCACAGAGCTGACCCACCACAGGGCTGACCCACCACAGGGCTGTCCCACCACAGGGCTGTCCCACCACAGGGCTGTCCCACCATAGGGCTGACCCACCACAGGGCTGACCCACCACAGGGCTGACCCACCACAGGGCTGTCCCACCATAGGGCTGTCCCACCACAGGGCTGACCCACCACAGAGCTGACCCACCACAGGGCTGACCTACCACAGGGCTGACCCACCACAGAGCTGTCCCACCACCAGGCTGACCCACCACAGGGCTGACCCACTGAGTGCTGGCTTTCCTTTATATATTTACTTATTTTTTTGGGTTTTTTTTTTTTTTTTTTTTTTTTGGTTTCTTTGTTTGGTTTGTTTTTTTGTTTGGTTGGGTGTTTTTGTTTTGTTTTGTCCTTGTGTTTTGAGACAGGGTCTCTTTAGGTAGCCCTGGCTGTCCTGGAACTCACTCTGTAAAATCTCAAATTCACAGAGATCTTCCTGCCTCTGCCTCCTAAGTGCTGAGATTACAGGTCTACCATGCCGGGACCAGAAAGAATTCTTGGCATGTGATATGATACCGATTAAGACTGTGGACTTACTGAACCCATGTTCGACTGACATTTTTCTTTCCTCAGATATTTCTTCTAGCGGGTAGGAAGCGGAAAAAGAGTAAAACGTCCAACTACCTGGTCTCCACAGACCCGACAGATTTGTCCCGCGAAGGGGAAAGTTACATCGGCAAACTCAGGTGACGGAGCCTCAGATCACTGGCCTATTCCTTCTGTAGTTCCATGATTTCAGAGTAATGGCTGTTGTATCCTTCCCCCGTGCAATTCCCCCTTCCACCCCCACCCCCCCTCCCCGCCCCCAGTCTGGTCAGCTCCTACGCTTCTCTCTTACTCTAGGGATTGTTAGCCTTGAGGCTAACACCTGGTAGGCAGTTGCTCTACCACTGAGCTATAGCCCTAGCCTTTGCTATTTTTTTCTTAAATTTTTTTTTATGATTCAAATAGCTGTGTTAATCTTAAAAAGAAAAAAAGTGGGGCTGGGGAGATGGCTCAGGGGTTAAGAGCACTGACTGCTCTTCCAAAGGTCCTGAGTTCAAATCCCAGCAACCACATGGTGGCTCACAACCATCCGTAATGAGATCTGATGCCCTCTTCTGGTGTGTCTAAAGACAGCTACAGTGTACTTACATATAATAAATAAATAAATCTTAAAAAGAACAAAAGTTAAGCAGGGTGATGGTAGGGTACACCTTTAATCCCAGCACTCTGGATGCAGAGACAGGTGGATCTCAGTTCAAGGCCAGCCTGGCCTACAGAGTGAGTTCCAGGACAGCCAGGGCTATATACACAAAGAGACCCTATGTCGAAATGCCAAAAAGGCAAAGTTAAAAGAAAATCTTGAGGCATAATGGTTGCACACCTTTGACCCCAGAGCTTGGAAGACAGAAGCAAGTGGATCACAAGTTCCAGGCCAGCTAGGGCTACATAGCCTTGTCTCAAAAACTGAAAGAATTATGTAATTTATTTTATTAAATTAGTTATTAATTGTTCATAAATCATTAATATATTATTTATCTATTAAATTCTTTAAGATAAATGTTTAAAAAGAAAATGTTGCTGGGTGGTTGTGGTGCACGCCTTTAATCTCAGCACTTGGGAGGCAGAGGCAGGCGGATTTCTGAGTTTGAGGCCAGCCTGGTCTACAGAGTGAGTTCCAGGACAGCCAGGGCTACACAGAGAAACCCTGTCTTGAAAAAACCAAAAAGAAAAAAAAAAGAAAATGTTAGATGGTGTCCGTGTTGGCGCCCGGCGAGCAGGCAGGTAGGACTCCCTCTCCTCTAGCTCTGTCCTCCAGGGGAGGATTGCGGATCATCATGGTGGCTCTCTCTCTCTCTCTCCCGATACTAGATCCAACCTCATGGGGACCAAGTTCACGGTGTACGACCATGGCGTCAACCCTGTCAAGGCCCAGGGCCTGGTGGAGAAGGCGCACACCCGCCAGGAGCTGGCTGCCATCTGTTACGTAAGTGCTCCCTTTGCCTCCCCGTGCTCCTCCCTCCCCCCCCCACCACCACACCATGCCCTCCCACATGCCCACCAGGCCCCAAGCCGGCTCTTCTCCCTCGCCCTTCCGTGTTTGCTGACCCCCTTCTAGGTCCTGACATCGTTTGCGTTGGATCTAGGTCCCCACGATTCGCTCTGCGTTAGCCTCCCTTCCCTGATGCTACGCTTTGGTCAGAGGCTACAGTAAAATAGAAATTAGGATTAAAGCCATCTCTTTGCATTAATCCTTCCCTCCGCTCCTTCTTTCTTTCTTCCTTTTTTTTTTTTTTTGTTGTTGTTGTTGTTTTGTTTTCTTTCTTTCTTTCTAGACAGGGTCTCTTTGTCTGCCCTAGCCTTCCTGCATATTCCAGGCTGGCCTCAAACTCTCAGCCTTCCTGCTTCAACCTGCTGAATTCTGGGACGAAAGGTGTGTACCACCACGCTGGCTTTCTTTTCATTCCTTTTTTCCTTCCTCCTGTGACAAGGGCTCACCACTTTGCCTAGGCTAGCCCCAAACTCCTGGCCTTAAGCAGTCTTCTCGCGTCACCCTCCCAAGTGCTAAGACCTGTGTGTGCAGGCGTGTCCCACCACGCCTGACTTCTGGGTCCTGTTCTTGGCCTCTGCTTAGCTCCGGCAAGGAAACAGAGCTGGTTTTGGTGCTCTCGGTGCAGGCTGCGTTTTCTGTGCCTGTAAAAGTAGAACTCAGTTTCTTTTTTCCTTCCGCTTCCAAATTCTGCCTTTCTTTACTGTCTTTCAGGAAACAAATGTACTCGGTTTCAAAGGTCCTAGGAAAATGTCTGTGATCATTCCAGGGATGAATATGAATCACGAACGCATCCCATTTCGGCCGAGAAATGTAAGAACATATTTCCAATGAAACCAGGTCTCAGAGACAGAAGAGAGATTATATCCACCAGCCAAGGTCTCTAAAACACAGCAATGCACCTTTAATGCAGTAATAGAGTACAACAGAGACCAATTTTAAAAATTGCTTTTTCTGGGAGCCCAGGCTGGATTGGTTCTCTTACCGTTCACCAGGAAAGCCGCCGCTCCAGTCCCCAGAGTAGGACGTTGCAGAGATGTTAAGAAATGCTAGGACATCAGACTCTCGAGGCTGGGTCTGGAGAGATGGCTCAGTTGTTAAGAGCACTGGTTCTTCTCCCTAAGGACCCAGGTTCAATTCCCAGCACACACACACAGTGTCTCACAATTTACCTCTAACTTCAAATTAAAACAAATATAAGTAATTAAAAGAAATTGTTAAAAAGGAATTCCATGGGTGACCAGGAGGGGGCAGTGAGTGCAATGTAAAATGAATAAGAAAAAAAATTAAATATTATATATATATAATATAAAGGTGCCCATAGCCTGTGTCGCTGTGCCTTTGGTCCTCTGTTTCAACCTTTCTGAGGTGAAGAGGTGAACCTTTCCCTAACCCTTGTGAGTTATTGGCAAAACTCACAGGATTTTGAGTAAATGGCAAAAGTAGTCATTTTCCCTCCACATAGGAACACGAGAGCTTGCTTTCAAAATGGCAGAACAAATCCATGGAGAACCTGATCGAACTGCACAACAAGGCCCCCGTGTGGAATGACGACACCCAGTCCTACGTCCTGAACTTTCACGGCAGAGTCACCCAGGCTTCTGTGAAGAACTTCCAGATTGTCCACGGGAACGACCGTAAGTGTGCCGGGAGGGCTGGGTGGGACTGGGAGGCGCCCACAGGGCTGACCCACCACAGAGCTGTCCCACTGAGTGCTGCCCTTCCATGGTGGCCCGGAAGCCATCCAGGAGGGAGCGGCTGAAAACTGATTACCACAGGGTGAGAGGCGTGTGAGAGTCTTTCCCTGGCACATCAAAGGACTGCTTGTTGGGTGAGGCCATTAGGGCCCTGGTGCAAGTGACCCCCTGAAAGCCATCACGTGACTGCGGCCTCTGCTCCCACCAGCTCCTCTAGGCGTTCTTCTGCCCTCCATGCCAGTCAGGAGGAATTTCCCAGTCCGTAGGGAGAAGAACTGATGGAAAATTGAACGGGTTTACCTTTTTGAGACAGGGTCTTGGCTTGTAGGCCCAGCGGGTTGAGCTGTGATCCTCCTGCCTCAGCCTCCTGCATGCTAAGATGTCAAGTATGTGCCACCACACCTAGATGCAAGCTTCCTTCCTTCCTTCCGTCCGTCCTTCCTTCCTTCCGTCCTTCCTTCCTTTCTGATTTTTTGTGTGAAGCTAGAACTTAGTACCTTTTCCTTCAACCGGTTCCTTGCACCATGGCGACCCCCCCAACCGCACGGCTATTTTCGCTGCTGCTTCATAACTGTCACTTTGCTACTGTTTCGAATGGCGGTGTGGCTATCCAACACGTGAGCCCCGTGACCGCCCGCAGGTTGGGGACTTCTGCTCTCATGAGTTCATCTCTTTCCGTTTCCAGCCGACTACATAGTCATGCAGTTCGGGCGCGTGGCTGACGACGTGTTCACACTGGACTATAACTACCCACTGTGTGCACTCCAGGCCTTTGCCATCGGGCTGTCCAGCTTTGACAGCAAGCTGGCGTGTGAATGAGAAGCGGCCAACAGGGGATTTCTTCACCACAGAGCCTTCAGGAGCAGAAAGCCACGGTCCCTGTCCCTGTCCCAGCACAAGAAGAGCAACATTCGGTCCCTCTGGGAAATGACTGTGTGAGTGTGAGTGTGCATGTGTGTGAGTGTGCGCACACGCGAACATGTATGTTTATACATGCATACACATACACACGTGGATACATGCTTCCACACACTCATTCACACCTTCCCTTCTCTGAACTTCAGAGACCCGGTCACAGATGACAGCTTCTCATGGGTGAGAGATAGTTTAAAGCACAGGGAAGTAGACACCCGGGCACACTGGTGTCTCCTGACTGCACAACAGATTGTGTGTGGTGAGTGTAGCTTTGGTGTGTGCGGCACTTCCAACAGAATCAGGTTCTAATGACTATAAACTTGGGCCTCCATTTTGAAGATCCTTTTAAAAGGGGGGCTGTCCCCTCGGATGCCTTTAGCCCAGGAGCCTGCAGACTTTCTCAGCCCGTGGGCTGACGGCGTCTCTTGCACTGAGTCCACTTAGCTTCTTCAGCACAAAAACAGCCATAACTAGTTGGTGCGCAGAGTGTAGCTGTGTCCCAATAAAACTTTATTGACAACGTGGGCATTGGCCCAGTTTGGCCTGTGACTCTGGGTTGCAGGCCTGCCTTGGATCATGTCCCTTCCTCCAAGGCAGGAGCCTCTTCCAGGACATCGGCGGAGAGGGCACGGTTTGCTCTTCAGGAGCAGCAAACTGGCGTTTTATTTTTATTTTTATTTTATTTTTCCATGGATCTCTGTGTAGCCCTGGCTGTCCTGGAACTTGTTCTATAGACCAGGCTGGCCTCAGAGATCCACCTGCCTCTGCCTCCCAAGTGCTGGGATTAAAGGCTTGCACTACTGTGCCTGGCCACAGACTGACTCTTAAGAGGAATTCTTGCCGAATCCATTTTTGGTAGCTTTTGCCAGAGATTATGACTATCATATACCGTCTCGGGACGTGTGACACTAGTTTGTTCGTGGGTCTAAAAGGTTCTGCTGTCCCAGCCTCCCTCTTGCTTGTCTTCAGAGCAGGCTGGTGGGCAGCCTTCTTAGACAGAAGCGTGACTGGCCAGATCTCTGGAACCTTTGCTCTCCAGCATTTTAATCTAGTGTCCTGTTAGAGGCAGCAGGCGTCCTGGTGAGAAGGCCGCCTCGATGGCACTCACAGGCCCTGCCGGTCAGCTTTGTCCTCCAGCCTCGAAGCCCTGGCCCACACCGGTGCAGACACTGCCCTGCATACTGAGGTTTTGAGATCCTGAGCATCTCCCAGCCAATCATGACAAAGTCCTCAAGGTCCTCAGCCTACGATGTACCTGAACGTGACAATTCAAAAACGTGGGGTCTACATTCCGCGGGCCCCCCCACTCCCAAACTGCTTCCCCGCATGGGTGAAGGGTCTTCAGCGCTCCTCCATGGTTTTGCCTGTGCGGAGGAGGTCCCTTCATCCCTGCAGCCTGTCGCTCGCTCCCTGCTCAGGGTCACGGCGGGCGTGATGACAGTGGCGTGAGATCTGGGAGGTGAGACCTGTGCTAAGCCAGTGGCTTGCCTGTCCCTTCAGATGTCACTGTTTCTGCCTCAGGCATGAAGGCCATTAAGTGCCTTGTTCTTAGACGTGCTCCGAAACCTGACACACCTCGCTTCCCCCACAAGCCACCTGCTGAGCTGAAGGCTGCTCCCTTTGTCCCCACGTAAAGGGGCAGGGGCTCTGGGCCACCGGGTCTAACCTTTCCGTCCAGCTGAGAGAGCCTTATGCTCCCATTTCACGGACTCTGAGTGAGTGTGCAGGTTTTACATGAATCCTATTTATACCTTTTGTATGCCATATAAATAAAGATAATTTATATAAAGATGTCGCTTTCCCAGAATCCTATCCCTTGGGGGTTCCTCCTGTTCTGTGGGAATGTTGTTTTAGTTCTTAGAGCCAAGTAGCAGGAGAATTCGGTCGGGTGGGGGTGGGGGCACCACAGACTAAGAAACCTGTTTAAGAGACAACACAGATGCATCATACTCGAGATCTCGGAGCTTGCTGCGTGGATGGTGGAAGTGAGCAGACAGACTGTGCCAGGGCCCGATAGGGAGGCCGCAGCATCTCAGAGGCCTCTCCTGGGCAGCCTCCTGGGTCTTTGTTGGCTTTGTTCACTGGTGCATGAAAACAGTAAAACAGACCTCTTGCTTGTGTGTGTGTGTGTGTGTGTGTGTGTGTGTGTGTTTAGATAGGATCTGTTGTGTTCACAGCTCTACTGGAGCTCTACTGGGCTGTCTTTGAACTCACCTCCCTCCTACATCAGCCTCTAGCACTGAGACTAAGAGCCCTGTCCACAGTTAATGGACTGTGTGTCACCTGACACTGACACTGGAGAGAAAGCCTGCTCCCACAGACCTTTATGAGCTTTTGCTCCTGTTAGCAATAAGAACAGGGAAAAAAAAGGACCAACCCTAGCTGAGAATTTAGTTCCTAAAGCCTGATCTTCTCTTTTGTATAATTTTATGTGACTAGAGTGTATTATGGCTTTCTTTTTTATTGTGTTTTTGTTTTGTTTGTTTTTGTGTGGGATGGAGGCAAGTCTCAGTAATTTCTTGGGTATGGGTTTTTTTTCCCCTGCACATTTGTGCACGTGTGCCTGGTGTCCACATAGACAGCAGCAGGACATTGAATCTGTTTTAACTGGAGTTACAATTGGTTGTGAGCTATTGTGTCAGCACTAAGAATTGAACCCTGATCCTCTGGAAGAAGAGCAAGTGCTCTTGACCACTGAACCATCTGTCCAGCCTCTGCCTCAAATGCTGACTTCCAAAATCTATTGTAACACTTTTTTTTTTTAATGGTTTTCTGAGGCAGGGTTTCTCTGTATAGCCCCGGCTGTCCTGACTCTGTAGTTCAGGCTGGCCTCGAACTCAGAGATTTGCCTGCCTTCGCCTCTGGAGTGCTGGGATTACAGGCGTGCGCCACCACCGCCTAGCTGATTTTCTTTTTTTAACGGCAAAATGTTCATGTTGCCCTAGGGTAGCCTGTACCTGTGAAGTTGAGGATTTATCTGACAAGCAGCCCGTTTTGTAGGTGGCTGTGTTGTGTGCTCATGTTCATGTGCATACATGTAAAGGTACACATGCATGTGGAGACCCGAGGTTGACCTCAAGGGTCATCTTTAGGTGTTGTTCTCATTTTCTGAGAAAAGGTCTCTGTCCTGAGGTTAGGCTAGGCTGGGTCAGTGGCACAAAGGTCTAAGCTGGCTGGCTGGTATCTCCGGGAATCAGCCTGTCTTTCTTCCAGAGGCTGGTATTATAAACTTCAAACCAGACTGGACAAGTCTTCGTGAGTTTGAGCCTGATCTATACAATGAGTTCTAGAACAGCCAGAGCTATGTAGAGCGACTCTGACTCGGAAATAAAGAAAACGGGCACTTGCATGCTCTTGTCGGTAAATACTTTGATCAACTGAGCCAGCTTCTGGTCCCTGTGCCCTAAAATAAGTGTCTATTTTACTAATTATGTCATCAATTAGGTTGACTCTTGTCAATTCTTTTGTCCTATATGTAATTTTCTAAGGGCACAGAGACATCTTGGTCCACGGAGGAAACACTGGGATTCCCTTGTCCCCAGACTGGTTCCTTCAGACAGAATGGCCCCTTTCTGCTCTCTCTCTCTCTCTCTCTCTCTCTCTCTCTCTCCCTCCCTCCCTCCCTCCCTCTTAAAGATTTATTTATTG
The DNA here is from genome assembly GCF_947179515.1 of Apodemus sylvaticus. NCBI lineage: Eukaryota > Metazoa > Chordata > Mammalia > Rodentia > Muridae > Apodemus > Apodemus sylvaticus. Next base: position 164,389,689 of record NC_067473.1, on the reverse strand, counting down.
TTATATCTAAGCACACTGTAGCTGTCTTCAGACACACCAGAAGAGGGCATTGGATCTCATAACAGATGGCTGTGAGCCACCATGTGGTTATTCCTGGGAATTGAACTCGGGACCTCTGGAAGAGCAACCGGCGCTCTTAACCGCTGAGCCATCTCTCCAGCCCTCTGTTCTCTCTTTATCAAAGATCTGCTGTTAAATTTTTCTTTTTAATCCTCAGTCTTGAGGAGCAACAAGGTACCACATGCTTGTAAATCCAGCACTCCAGTAACCTTTAAGGCCAATCTGGTCTACACAGCCAAACTAATAAAAGACTCCAGAGAGTAAGGTGTGTTTTGGCGCCACCTTGTGGCCAATATTTCACATTACAAGTTCTTAGGACCTTGGTGACCTCCACACCACTCTATAATACAGAACAATTCTCTCAAGGTGTGAAAACTGCTGTGATAGTTTGTGGCACTAATTCTCTCAAGGTGTGAAAACTGCTGTGATAGGGAGTGGCACTATTTGGAGGTGTGGCCTTGTTGGATTAGGTGTGTCACTGTGGGTGTGGGATTTAAGACCCTCATCCTAGTTGCCTGGAAGGGAGTCTTCCACTACCAATCTTCAGATGGAGATGTAGAACTCTCAACTCCTCCTGCAACTTGCCTGTCTGGATGCTGCCATGCTCCCACCTTGATGATAATGGACTGAACCTCTGAACCTGTAAGACAGCCCCAGTTAAATGTTGTCTTTACAAGAGTTGCCCTGGAGCCAGGCGGTGGTGGTGCACGCCTGAAATCCCAGCACTCTGGGAGGCAGAGGCAGGCGGATTTCAGAGTCCGAGGCCAGCCTGGTCTACAGAGTGAGTTCCAGGATAGCCAGGGCTATACAGAGAAACCCTGTCTCAAAAACAAAACAAAACAAAACAAAAACAAATCCAAAAAACCAAAAAACAAACAAAACCAAGAGTTGCCTTGGTCATGGTATCTCTTCATAGCAATGGAATCCCTAGTTTAAAAAAATTGTGTGTGTGTGTGTGTGTGTGTGTGTGTGTCACTGAGTCTTGGTAGACAAGCCTTTTCCACTAAGCTACACTCCCCATTCTGGCTCGGAGAGATGGCTCAGAGGCTAAGAGCACACGTGGCTCTTCCGGAGGACCTGAGTGTAACCTCACATGACATGAGCACTCACATGACATCTGTAACTCCAGTTCCAGGGATCACCCTCTGCTGACTTCAGCAGGCACCAGGAACACACCCAGTGAACAGGCACATTGATGAACCGCTGCCTCCATCTTAGGCTTAAAAGCCCTCTTACAGTAAAGAGAATCGAGGTTTACTCCTGTTGTGATTAAACCTGTTTCTCAAGCACTGGGCTGTGTCCCAACTGTGACCTTAACTACAAATGGTTCTGTACTGCCTGTCCCAGGACACGGTAACCATGCCTTTGTTAAAAAAACAAAAAAACATTTATAACCGATTTACAACCCTACCTTTGTTTGAAAAGGTTGTTGTGACTACCTTGTGATGACTACTCTGTAACAGCACCCTGCAACCATGGCTGTGTTTCAGAAGGTCATTATGACCAACTTGTTATGCTTGTCCTGCTCCTGTAACCTTGCCCGCCAAATCCCCCATTTGGAAACCCACCACCCCTGGTCTATCTCCTTCACTTCTAGTCCTGGCCTCTGGAACCCTGCCTTAGGGGAAAGCAGCCTGTGTGCCCCAATAAAAAAAGTTTGCTTTAGTTATTTACTTGCTTTAATGAATGAATTTGTCCATGATTTTGTGTCCGTGGTCTTTCTCCACGAATTTCTGGGATTAAAATAAAGGCAGGCAAACCGCTCACATGCCATCTTTTGTTTGGTTTTGTATTTTAAGACAAGGTCTCTCTGTGTAGCCCTGGCTGTCCTAGAACCTGGTCTGAAGACCAGGCTGGCCTCGAATTCAGAGATGTCCCTGTGTCTGCTCCTGGATCCTGGGATTAAAGGTGTGCACCACCACCTCCTGGCTTCATACACCTTTTCTTAAAAATTAGATCATATACCAGGCATGGTGGTGCGAGGCTTTAATCCCAGCACTTGGGAGCCAGAGACAGACATCTCTCTGTGAGTTCAAAGCTAGCTTGGTCTAAATGGCAAGTCCAGGACAAACAATACTACATAGAAAGACTCTACTACAACACACACACACACACACACACACACACACACACAGAGACAGAGAGAGAGAGAGAGAGAGAGACAGAGAGAGAGAGAGAGAGAGAATGATATTTATACAAAAGAAAATTATTATGGATGAAGCTGGGTAACTGGACGTGAGTCCTAGTGTGTGCCTACTACATCTCTTTTACTAAAAAGTAAACCTTTTTTTGTTTGGTTGGTTGTTTTTTGTTTGTTTGTTTTGTTTTCTGAAACAGGATTTCTCTGTATAGCCCTGGCTGTCCTGGAACTCACTCTGTAGACCAGGTTGGCCTCAAACTCAGAAATCTGCTTGCCTCTACCTCCCAAGTGCTGGGATTAAAGGTGTGCGCCACCACCGCCCGGTGCAAAAATGTAAACCTTAACTGAGCATTTTGTTGCTTTGTCTCACCATGGAGCCCTGGCTGGCTTGGAACTCACTATATAGACCAGGCTAGACCCAACTCATGAAGATATGCCTACCTCTACCTCTTGAGTTCTGGGTTTTAAAAGTGTGTACCACCATGCCCAGCTTAATGGACATTAAACACACACACACACACACACACACACACACTTTTAAAGCATGTGGCCCAGGACATGGTGTCCAGATCTGCCTGGCCTTTCTGCCCACCAGCCCCAGGCTCCTTCCATGATGGCTTCCCACAGCGTAGGCCTGAGCAGGAAACTGGCAGGTACGGAGATTGGTATTGTTTTCTTTTTAAACTCTGTGGTGTCAGGGTGGAACTCAGTGCCTCAGAAATGGAAGGCAGTTGCCCTTCAACTAAACTACTTTCCCAGGTCCTTGCCACCTGGGCTTAGGATTTCTACCTTTTGGTTTAGGTGGACTCTATCATTTCTAGACTAGGGGGTCAGAGAGCTAATGACAGGCGCTGGAGGGAGGAAAATGCCCCTCCGGCCCAGTGGGCTGCGCCCCCCACTCCCCTGGAAGGTATAACCGCAGTGGCCGAAGCATCCCTGTCAGACTGCACCGCCTAAGGGTCATGTGTGCACCTCCCGGCCCAGGCTGGCGTCATCAGCCTTTCTATCTGAGGACCTCTGTGCGCCATTCAGCATCTGAAGGGCCGCAGTGCACAGGAGCCTTCCTGGCCTGCGACTACCTCTCAGACTCATCTCCTGGAGACTCAGGACAATCTGCATACTCATATTTTTCTTCCCACGATCCTCCAGTGTTTCTAGAACGATTAGCTAGCAGTTCTTTTTGTAAGCTGGGAGCAAGAAGGCTGGTTTGGAGAGGGCATGAGACGGCTGGCAGAAAAGAGCCAGGAATCCAATGCTTTTTAAATTGAGGGCTGGCTAGGTGGCTCAGCACGGAAAGGGGCTTGCTGCCAAATGGATCAGCCATAGGTTGGAACCCTTGGGACCAGTTCCCAACGGTCGTCCTCTGATAGCCACATGCACAGAAGAAATAAGATGGTAAATTGTTAAACGTTGCCTGGTTTTGCTTTTGGTCTATTTTACGTTTTGCTTAGCCAGGTATATAGGCATTGATAGAGTGTCTTGGTTACCTTTCCTGTTGCAGTAATAAAATGCCCCCCCCACCCCATAGGGTCACAGCGCATCTGCAGAGATTAGCTGTCAGTATCCCAGTCAGGACATGCCTGCCCCCTTCCGCCATGATTCTTCCTAGACATGCCTAGAGGCTGACCCACTCCAGATCCAGATGACCCCTCGCAGGCATGGCTAGTGGCTCTTCTCTTTAGCGTCTCCAGTAAACGTGACACAGACATACATAAAACTGATAGAAATGCTATTTGGAAACGACACGAAGAAGTCTGCTCCTTTCTGCCTTCCATCATTCCCAGGCTTCCCTTTAATCTACATCTTTTATTTGTAAAATAATATACAGAGGGGCGTGGTGGCGCATGCCTGTAATCCCAGCACCTGGGAGGCAGAGGCAGGCTGATTTCTGAGTTCAAGGCCTGCCTGGTCTACAGAGTGGGTTCCAGGACAGCCAGGGCTACACAGAGAAACCCTGTCTTGAAAAAAAAAAAACCCCAAAAAAGAATATTCAAAATAAAAATATGTCTGTAGTGATCTACCTTTTGTGCTCCAAAGGTAGCAGCATGGTGTATGCTTGGCTTTGTGGCTTGCTTGTCCCCTGGGTACATCTATCTTCATATCAGCAGATGTAGCTCTGCTCAACATGCTGGCACAGAGCTATCTTTCTAACACTGGGTAGACTGAGGCAGGAGGCTCATGAGTTCACTGTTCGGACTACAAAGGCAGAGCCTATCTTGAAATTAAAAGATAAAGGAAAAAAATTGGGCTGGAGAGATGGCTCAGCAGTTAAGAGCACAGGCTGCTCTTCCAGAGGTCCTCAGTTCAATTCCCAGTAACCACATGGTGGCTCACAGCCATCTGTAACGAGATCTGACGCCCTCTTCTGGAGTGTCTGAAGACACACCAGACACTGTACTTACATACATTAGATAATCTTTCAAATATTAAGAAAAAAGTTTTTTTTATACTGTTTAGGTTACATACTGATCTAGAAAGGAAGCTATTATATACAGTTTCTGGTTTTCATTTTCCTTGGGTTTTTCTTAACCTTTAATCCAATTTATTAATTTAATCCAATTTATCCAATTCATTACGGTTTTCTGAGGCAGGGTCTTATAGATCCCATGCTGTCCTTGAAGTCCTAAATGTACACAAGGCAACCTTGAATTATTGGCCCTGCTGCCGCCACCCCACCCCATCCCCAGGTGCTGAAACTAGAATTACAGGAACCTGGCTGTTCGAGCTGGGGGTTAAACCAGGGTCTGAGCCCGCAGGGAGCACCTTGCCCCCTGAGCAATGTCCCCACCCCTCCCCTCTTATTTCTTAAAAATTTTAAATGGACACAAAGATTGCACATATTACGGATATCGATTAATCGCCAGGGCTAACATATCTATCTTTTCAAACATTTATCATTTTGTGTGTGTGTGTGTGTGTGTGAACAGACTGGCGATTTGTGTGTTAACACTGTTCCCTGCATGTACACCCACTCCTCGCTCTCCCCTCAATCACCTCCAACTAGTCCCCCACTTGTCATATTCCTGCAATCCTGAATTCCCTCCTGAGCGATCACGGTCACTTCCAGATATTGCCCTTTAGATGGTTCGTGGCCATGCCGCCAGCCAGGATAACCACTGGTACATATGTGATAATTATGTTTCATTTATTTATTGGTCTTTTTGAGTCAGAGTCTCATACGGCCTAGACTGTGCTCAGCTGAACCTGGATGTGCAGAATTGTGGCTTTTCTTTGTTTGTTTTTTGGGGTTTTGAGTTTTTGTTTGTTTGTTTTTCAAGGCAGACTTCCTCTGTGTCGCCTTGGCTGTGTAGCCTTAGCTTGCTTTGTAGATCAGGCTGGCTTTGAACTCACAGAGATGTCCTTACCTCTGCCTTCCAAGGGCTGGGATTAAAGGCATGCACCACTACCACCTGGCAGAACTGTGGATATTTCAAATAAATTAAAATTCAACCCCTTGGGTTGGATGTTCACCAGGCCACAGAGATCTCAACTTTTGGTTTCCAAGCTGACCAAGTTTCCTGTGTGGGGGTTGGCAGATGTCACTTGTCCAGCTTCTGGGAGGCTGTCAGTAGCTTGAGAGTCAGGGAAGATCTACTTTGTTTTTGTGTATCTCTAGTTCTCAGCTCCCACGGGGCCCAGGAAGTCATATATATTCAAGGAACCTGTTAAGGCAAGGCTGTATCCTCAGAACTGGGAAGGTAGAGGTAGAGGATTAGAATCCAAGGCCAATCTTATCCCTATGAGGGCCACCCTTAATGATCTAGGGAGCAGAGCCAGCGTGATGTAGGTTAAATCCTGTCTCAAGGGACGCAGGAGTCAGGAGGTGGCTGGAGAGGCGGCTCAGCAGTTTAGACGATTTGATGATCAAACATGAGGACAAGAGTTCAAATCCAAACCTTGCACCAGAACTGAGTGGGTCACAAATTGCTGTAACTCCAGCTCCACGGTGCCCTCTCCTGGTGCCTGAGGGCATGCCCCAGCCGCACACAGACGGACACAGGCACACACAGACATAGACCTATCACAGGAAAATAAGTAATTCTTTAGAAACAAAAACTGGGTTGGTGAGTGGCTAAAGGGGCTTCCAGACATAGGACAGCGTGCTTGACAGTAGGAGTGGGAGGAGAGAAGAGGAGGGAGGTTTAAAGGAACTAGGCAATGGTTGTATGGGCCTTTAATCCCCAGCATGCCGGAGGCAGAGGCAGGAGGATCTCTGAGTTCAAGGCCAGTCTGGTCTACCGAGTCAGTTCCAAGACCACTAGGGATATACAGAGAAACCCAGTCTTGAAAAACAAAGCATAATAAATGAATAAACAAACAAACAAACCAACAAATAAATAAATAAGAGTATAAATAAATCCTTCATGTATGTCTGTGCATCATGTGCCTGCAGTGCCGAAGACAGCCAGAAGAGGGCGTGTGGAACGCCTTCCTGGAACTGAAGTTTCCCCGAGGTTGTAAGGCCCTCCCAGGAACTCAACCTCTGTCCTCTGCAAGAGAAACAAGAGAGAAACAAGCGCTCTTGGCTGCTGAGCCATCTCTTCAGACCACATTGTTTCTCTTTCTGAAACAGGGTCTCTCTCTATAGCCCAGGCTGGTCCGGAATTCATTATTTAGTCTAGTCCAAGCTGACCTCAAACTCCTGGCAATCCACCTGCCTCAGCCTCCAGTACTGAGATTACAGGTGTGAGCCATTATGACTGGTGTTTAATCACTTCTTTAAAGAACTTTACCTCCAAACATGGTCACCTTGTGAGGTATGGGAAGTTAGTTTTTCAAAATACGGGGAGGGGATATAATTTATCGATTAGGACCTGAGGTGGCGGAGGTAATTTGCCCAGAGCTTATTCAATTTATTTTCTTCCTTTCAGTTCTGGGGATGGAGTTTACATCCTTGAGCAAACTAAGCATATCCAAGACCACTGATTTGTACCTTCTGCTGAGTGTGACCCTCTCCCCTGTGTGTGTGTGTGTGTGTATGTGTGTGTGTGTGTGTATGTGTGTGTGTGTGTGTGTGTGTGTGTGTGTGTGTGTTGGAACCTAGGACTTCGTGTGTGCTAGGCAAGTCCTCCATCACCAAGATAAACCTTCAGCTCCCTCCTCTGTGAGGATAAGACAATAAAACTACTCAGGGCAGGTGAGATGATTCGAACTCTGGTCATCAGGCTTGGTGGCAATCACTGTTACCCCTGAGCCATCTTGCCAGCCCTTGTTTTGGAGAAATAGTTTGAATCACGTGGGAACACTTTTCAGGCTCACAAGCTGTGGCTTAGCAACAGTAATAACGAATACTTTGGCTAACGAGAGAATCCATGAGAAGCTTGAGGCTTCCAAATGTCGGGGTCTCCCCAAGATTCGTTTACTGAATTCTTTTAACTATCTATAGATAATTCTTTTCCTCTGTGTGTGTGTGTGTGTGTGTGTGGGTGTATGCTCATGCATGAGAGAGAGAGAGATAGAGAGAGGGAGAGAGAGAGAGAGAGAGAGAGAGAGAGAGAGAGAGAGATGTAGAAGCATCAGATTCCCTGGAGCTGAAGTTACAGGTAGTTGTGAGCTGCCTCTCTGCTGAGCCATGAAAGGAAATCTTTGCACTAAAGAGATCGCTCAGTTGGTTTCGACAGCTATTCTTGGCTGTCAACCCAACTCTATCTGGAATTAGCTAAAACCCCAAAATGTAGCATACCTGTGAGGGATTCTTAACTAGAAGTTGGAAGATACACTTCCTTTTTTTTGTTTGTTTGTTTTGTCCTTCAAGACAGGGTTTCTCTGGGTAGCTCTGGCTGTCCTGGGACTTACTGTGTAAGCCAGGGTGGCCTTGAATTTACAGAGATCTGCCTGCGCCTCGGCCTCTCAAGTTCTAGGATTAAAGGTGTGCACCCCCCCCACCACCACCACCACCACACACACACTTAATGGAACTGTAGCTATTCGCCTTAGTGTGGGGTTTACTGCTGTGAACAGACACCATGACCAAGGCAAGTCTTATAAAGGACAGCATTGATTGGGGCTGGTTTACAGGCTAAGGTTTAGTTTATCATCAAGGATAATAGCATCAAGTGGCAGCATCCAGGCAGGCATGATGCAGGAGGAGCTGAGAGTTCTACATCTTCATCTGAAGGCTGCTAGCAGAATACTGGCCTCCAGGCAGCTAGCATGAGGGTCTCAAAGGCCAGGCCCGCAGTGCCGCGCCTATTCTGATAGGGCCACACCTTCTGATAGTGCCACTTCCTGGGCCAAGCATATACAAACCATCACACTATTTAAATGCAAATTCAGGGCCGGGCATTGGTGGCACACGCCTTTAATCCCAGCACTTGGGAGGCAGAGACAGGCAGAGAAAGGAAGAGACACCTCTAACCTGGACCATGTCTTCTGGAGATCTATATAAGTATATTGAAGAGGGGAGTTTTTCTTTACCTGCTTACTTCATCTCCCGGGCAAGCCTACTTCTTCAGGATTCCAGTATATACCAAAAACCAGCCGATGCCTTCAGCCTCGTGGACTAAACTACTGGATTCTTGGACTTTGCATTCATAGGCATCTATTGTTGGATTAGCTGGACAGCAGCCTGTAAGTCATTTTAGTAAATGTTCTCTGTGTGTGTGTGTGTGTGGGGGGGGGGGGAATGGCAGTTTAGCTCCCAAGGGAAAGTCCTTGGCTTAACCTCGGTTGTCTGGGAGCCCGGAGGGGCCTTCTGCAGGAGGCTTAGGCAGCTCGCCCTGTAGGCGAAGGCCTTCACCACGTGGGCCACAATGGTTCTTGATGAAAGAGACAACCAGCTTGGTTCCAAACTGTTTATTGATTGTTCAATGTGGAAAATTGAAACATACCACCTCCTCAAGGTGGACCAGAGATTAAATACCTTTTGCAGGGAGGAATGTCTGGGAAGGGAAGCTTACTGGATAAACTCAGGTTCTCTAGATACCTCCCTAGCAGGGAGAACTCTGTTCTGGGCCAAGTGACCACAAATTGATGTTACCTGTGTGGTGCATGTTCCAGGTGAGGAATCTGGTAGGGAGCAGGGGGCCACCTACTGTCTCAGGTGGGTACGTGGGTGCCAGGGACTCTGAAGTCCTCTCAGTCTTACCAAGTTTCCTGGCACGATCCACTGTCCCACAGCAACAACAAGAAGAAGCCCCAAACCTTCTGGAATCAACTGTGCACAATATTTAGAGAATCTGGCCGGGCTGACCCAGCGGTGGTGACACACGCCTTTAATCCCAGCACTTGGGAGGCAGGGGCAGTGCAGATGTGAAATCTGGTCAATGGATCAAATTCTAGCATAGACAAGGCTGTTACACACACACACACACACACACACACACACACACACAAAACCTTGTCTCAAAACAGCAGAGAGAGAGAGAAATAGAATGAGAATCTGCTTTTTACATGTAGTAAATCATGGATGTCCAGTTTAGTGTTGGGGCGGGAGAGATGGCTCAGTGGTTAAGAGCACTGACTGCTCTTCCAGAGGTCCTGAGTTCAAATCCCAGCAACCACATGATGGCTCACAACCATCTGTAATGGGATCTGATGCCCTGGTGCGCAAGAAAAACAGAGCAATCCTATCCATGGAATAAATAATAAAATATAATATTGGAACTGGAGTGCAGGTTGGTGTTAAGGCATGTGTAAGGCCCGGGGTTTGATCCCCAGCACCGAGCAAACAAAAAACTAAGGAAACTATTAGAACTTTTAACAATCCTTTGTTCCTTGTAGCTTTGACCAATTCCATCACATAGGTGATAGTGAACTTCTGCAACAAAGGATCCTATGGATGTGTTGATTATGACCTACATAGACTAGAAAAGCAAAGCTCACTACAGAAGTGGCAATCATACTAAACAGCATATGTTAACTCTAATTAATATGGTTTTTAAGTTTGACTTTGGCCCAATCAACACAAATACCCTTCCCACATCAAAACCAGCTCTGACCACAACTGTCTTGCCTCCGGCCTCCCCAGGCTTGTTGGACTGGAGCCGTCTGGTGCGTAAGGAAATGGGCAAGTCCCAGGCCACGTGATGTAATTGGAGGGACTCCGTCTTCCAGCCGGTGGCAAACAGCTAAAACGTTCCCAGCAGCAGATTCATTCCTGGGGGTCAGTAAATGCAGGTCCTGTCCCCTACGCATCCTGAACACACCAGCCAGGGATAGACTACTCTGTAAAGTCTGTCAGGGGGGTGGAAAGATGGCTCAGTGGTTACTGAGTGCTCTAGTAGAGGACTGGGGGTTGGCTCCCAGCACCCACCCTCTCTTGACATCCTCTGGCCTCTTGCAGTACCGGTGTGCACATAGGCATGAACGCACACACATCCATTGAAAACAAAAGATCACTCTCAGCCCCACCCCATCGCCATGCATCCCCTCTGAAGGATTAGTTTTCTGTAGCAGAGGTCTTTTGAGATGGTCTTCATCTGCTGGGAAAATGGAATGCCCAAAGACCTAGAGCTCTCTAGAGGCTTATAAGGGTACGAACCAGGAAGTGAGAAGACACATATTCCAGCTTGGATCCCCAATGGTCTTGAAGAGAAGCAAGCCAGCCAGCCAGCCAGCAAGCGAGCAGAAGGCTTTCCAGTCATCCTCTGTGTTGTATGTGAAGGACTATCCTCCAGGCTGCATCTGTGGCAGGCCAGACTCCCTTTCCACATTATCCTAATTCCCTGTAGTTCAACTTCATTAATTTTATTTGTTTGTGTGTTTATTTATTTGTTTGTTTATTTATTAATTTATTTATGCTGTACTGGGTTCTGCCTTTTTCAGATCCCATTTCAGATGGTTGTGAATTACAATGTGGTTGCTGGGAATTGAACTCATGACCTCTGCAAGAGCAGTCGGTGTTCTCAACCTCTGAGCCATCTCTCCAGCCTTGAGGCAGAGTTTTGCTGCATAGTCCTGGCTGGCCTTGAACGCTTGATCTTCCTGCTTTAACTTCCCCTGGCCCTTGCCACCAGGCCACCAGGCCACCAGGCCACCAGGCCACCAGGCCACATGCTGGCCAGAGTTCTTACTTCAGTTGAGATGTCATCGGCCATCCTACTGTACGTGATTTCTGTCTTAGCCTCAAAGACAGTCTCTATCCCCAGATCACACACGATTCTACCTTCATTACCCGATCCCAGCCTCTGTTCAGCCTCAGGGTCACTGCTGGTATTTAGGACAGGACAGGAGTCTCCACATGGCATTCACAACTGTCATCAGAGGGTCTAATGATAGTGAGCCCCGATTGTAAGTGGCCTTGATGTCGGCCACATCTTCAGTACAGCTTGTGTGAGCCTCACAGTCTGGGGCTCACGTCCCTTACTCTCCGGTTCATGCTGGTTTCCAGCTCTTGCTAGGATTTCAGGTGTGCACCACCCCAGGTGTGCCGTACCTATGCGTTGTTTCGCTTTAATTTTTCACATCAAACCTTCCTGAAACACCAGTTGGTAAACTCATGATCCCAACCTAGAGTTGGATCAAGATCACCTCACTGACCTGGTAGCAAAGACCTGTACTGTAATTCCATCTTTTCCTAAGGCTGAGGCAGGAGCAGCTGACAGTGAGTTCAAGGTCAGCCTGGGTAACTCCCGTAGACCTATCTAGGAAACCAAAAGGAATTAAGGCTGTGCCCGCAGCACAGTTAGAGCATTGCCTGGCACACACAGGGCCTGGGGTAGACATGGAACTGGGAAAAGTCACCCCTTTGCCTTGTAGTTCATTGGTTTTGGATTCATGTGGATTTGCATTAAGGAGTTACTGCAGTCTTGTTTCAGCAGTGCGCTTCTTGAAGGCAGGGGCCTGTTGCTGCCCTTAGCTTAGTACCAGAGTCACCTAAGAGCTGTGGGATTACGTGGTGGGACAGTTTGTTCTTCACACTCACAGATATGTTTGCTGCCTTGCGATGTTCTTTTCACGTGATTGGGAAGCCACATGATGTGACCAAGCGTTGATATGACTCAACCATTTAATAAGCATACCAGAATTTATACATCTAAATGAGGGCTGCATCCTTCAAAGCCCTCACTTTGTAAGGCTGGATTCTCGGTACCATGATGCTGGCATTTCCGCAGACTCTTTAGATCACCTCCCGTGGGCACAACCCTGGCGTTTATAATACTTTCTTTCAACCCTTACCCTCATTTATTATGTATCTCCATCTTGTGCTGTTAGTGTTGCGCCAACGATAAGATAAATCTGGAGATTTACTGCCTTCCAGAGTTTGTTTCACCAGATCAGGCAGAGAGAGTCACAGCAATAAAAACTTAATGACTGTGCTTCAGATTTGGGGGGGATAGCGAAGACTTTTCTTTGTTTTTAAGTTTCCCAAAGCAACAGGATGGGTGCTGGAGCTAGGTAGTAACTGATTGCTTTAAGCCAAATGGTTCTAAAGTCTCCCAGCCCGAGCCCACGTGTTTCTCATAAATTGATCTGGTACACTTCTTTAAAACTCAGACTTCTAACTTCATGGCGACACTGTCCCGTATCTTGGGTCACCAGCTAAGTTCCAGCTCTCTGTGAACCACTGCTGAGACCTAATATTTCTTTATTATTTCTCCCAGCATCCGGTGGACTTATTAACAGGTTAAGGAGTTACTGAGTTACAACAGATCCCATGACGGGGCTCCCCTTTCCTGCTCTCTGAGAAGTGACAGTTCTGCAGGTCCCAAGGGACAAGGAAAGAACTGAGAGGCTGGTGTTGGGGAGGGCTGGAGAGGGAAAGCGGTGGCGGATCTGGGAACAGAGCCGGGAGTTCCTGCTTCCTGCTCCCGGAGCGAGTGTCCTCCGTAGCAGCCTCGGGGAAGGGAACAGCCCTTCCTGCTCCGGTCCGCGTACTCCAGGAGCGCAGCGAGGCGCGCCCCACCCCGGCGGAGGGGACGGTTTTCAGCTGGAGGTGGAGGAGGGACAGCTAGGATTCAGCGCCACCCTGGGGTGTGGGGAGCTACGGATGGGAAATCCGTAGATCAGACTCTACGGGGTCCGAGGGGTTCCCGGGCGTCTCCGCCGTGCCCTGTCCCGCGGCGGCCCGCGGTCCCCCTGGCTCCTCCCAGCCGCAGAGCCCAGCCTCCCTCTGGCCGGGTCTCCTCCCTAAGGTGCGGGTGGCAGCGCCACTCCCTCCGCTCTCCCCAGCCGCGCGCGTCTCATTCCAGCGCCCATTCCGCGCATTCCTGCGGGGCTCCTCTGCAAACTCCGGCCCCGGGGGTGGGGACCGCCTCAGCTACGCGCTCGGACCCCGCAGCCGCCGCGGCTGGAAGTCTTGGCGCCCCGCGTGGACCTGCTGCAGCCGGCCGAGCGCTCCCACCCCGCCTCCCGAACCCTGGGACCGGTAAGGCTGCTGAGTTCAGGCGACATCCGCGTCCCGCGTGGTCCCGGGCAACACTAGGTGACCAACTGGGGCACGTGCGGGCGGTGGAGTTCAGGGGCTGGGCGAGCAGGGTCGCTCGGCTGAAGTTTTAGAAGCTGGAGACTAAGGAGCCTCAGCCAGGCCCCTTTCTACTTTTCTGCCTGGAGAAGAGAGCCCATAGGGCTTGAGACGCCGTTGCTCCCACGGTGACGAGTGAGGGATCACAGCTCCCAAACTCCAAGGCACTACACTCTAGCAGGCGCCCAGGGGCGCGCCGCGCCGCGCCGCGGTGCACACACGTGTCAGGGGGCTCCAGGCACACCCACATCCGTCCGATTCAGTGAGTGATTTCAAGGGAGGCATTACTGCGCCAGCATCCCTTAAGTTTTTGGGTGTACCTGAGGAAGACATATCTGTGCGCTGTGACTCACCTTGCTCTCAGGAGGTGGATTTTGTTTGTGCTAAACGTGACACTGAGTGCATTGCTACTTGAAGAGGGTGCTGTCTGAAAACCCCGAGTGTCGGGAGTGGGTGTGTGATGTGTCCTCTCCAAGACTGTCGTCCTTCTGAGGATGTTGGTTCTGGCTCTGGCTTCTTCCTGAAGAACCGCAGCAGGGGACAATGTCTCCAAGTTCTTTGTGTTCAGGGAGAATTTGACAGTAGTAGTTGGAGGTGCCCCCCCTTCACCCCCTCACCCCCCTCACTCCATCCCAGCTCAGTTGAGCTGTGGTGGCAGGAAGCTGCCTACACCTGCCCCTCTTCCAGGCAGCTGTCTTTCTGAGGGAGTGTGGATCCTGTTCTGGCAGAATCCTTTAGGGAACTGCTAGTGGCAAAGCTGAGATCTCTGCCCTTAGGGGCTAGGATGGTTTGTTGGTCCTGTTTATGGGGGCGGACCCCCTAAAAGGAAAAGAGCTTGTTAGGTTGTTTTCTTTTGAGACAGAAGTCTGCAGTCTAGGCTGGCCTGGTACTACTACCTTAGAAGGAGGTGGCATTCATGCTCCTGCCTCTCCCACCCCCACCCCCCTCAGACTCAAAAGACCAAGCAGGTTTTGAACTCACAGCAGTCCCACCTCGGTCTTCTAAGTGCTGGGATTACAGGAGTCACCAGTTTTAGGCGACCTGCTTTGGATGTTGGATAGTGTTTGTTGGGTGGTTGATAGTGTTTCTAAGTTGGCTTCGAGGACAGGGGAGTCAGGGTTACCTGTGGGAACCTTGAAGCAATGATGAGGAGAAAAGTCTCGCATTCCTCAGTAGCCAGCCAGGGTCCTGCTCTGGAATGGTCCAAACTGGATGATCCTCTGCCTCAGCTTACCCCCATTCTTCACAGTTAGCTGGGCTACCTCAGTTCTGAGGGTAGTCCCTGTAGGAATGCTTGTGACAGTTGGGAAAGGGAGGCCTTGGACTTGGTAGCTGAGGCCTGGGTATTGACTGGAGAGTCCTGCGAGAGTCACAGACAGATTTGGCACCAGCGTGCTCCCTCATTAACACAACTCAGGGCCAGGGCCGATGGCTAGGGTTTCTTGGAAGGAAGGAACCGAGAACCCTGTCAGGAGTGGGGGAGGGGCTCTTGTGTTTATCTTTCCTTCTGCTGCTGATGTAGATTAGATAGTCAGCTGGGCCATACCTCATTTTCCATACCGCTCAGGCCTTGCCTACGAGAGCAGCTCTCTTGGGATAGGAAACACAGGCGTGGGTACAGACAGACCCAGGCACGAATCTTGATACTGGCTACCTTTAGGGCTCTTGGGCTCCGTTTCCTGATGAGTAACCCTGGGGGTTGGGGGTGGGGTTAGTAACGAAAACCAGTGCAGAAAGCCTGCTCTGAAAACTCAGTGCGCCTAAGACATCTGTTAGCACATCCCAGGGCCCCTGGAGATGGTGTCTCCCATGATTCCCTAAGTTTGCTTTGGGAACTCAACTCCCTCTTCCCCTTTCCATGTGGAGGATTGGACCCTGGGTCTTGGAACGTGGGAGTCTAGAGGATTTTGTGTGATTGTTTCTCTGGGTACCCTTTGGGAAAGCTCACCAACGTGAACTGGGCATTTGCTGTGGGCCCCGTGCTGTGGCGCCGTGGGAGGCGTCCCTTGGCCACCAGGTAACATCATTCTCCTTCTCCAGTTCCCTCATTCTCATTTCCACTTTTGCCTGCCCTCAGGACGCGCGTTTGCTGAGCACTGTTGGAGCCTCTGTCAATCTTCCCAGACCCTTTGTGGGGAGAAACTGAGACCCGGGGAGGGACCATAACGTGTTTAGAATTGCACAAGCTCTGAGTGGCAGAGTTGGGCCTGGAATCTACGCTCTTCCCTTTGGATTAGGTCTCCTGCTTTGTGAAGGCCAGTGTCTGGGTTCCGAGACTCTCTGCTTTCATCTAATGTGTGTGGAGACAGTGACAGTCTGACGTGGCGGTGTCTACCATCCTGTAATACAGATAGGTTTTTGCAGGCAAGCGTTTCCTCTTGCATCCCAGCAGAAAGTATACAGCAAACTATCCTATGGCAGGATATAAGCTTGACAGTCTGGGAGGTTATCAGGACAGCTCTCAAATCTGCTCTCCTTTGTCTAAAAGTCTAGGCATTACTCTGCCAGGTGTATGTGGGTGTATGCTATATGTACGCATGCATGCATGTATCTATGCATGTATGTATGTATGTATGCATCTATCTATCTATCTATGTATCCATCCAGTCTCTGTCATTTTGCTTTGCTTTCTTTCTTTCTCTCTTTCTCTCTTTCTTTCCTTTCTTTCTTTCTTTCTTTTTTTTTTTTTTTTTTTGGATTTGGTTTTTTAGAGACAGGGTTTCTCTGTATAGCCCTGGCTGTCCTGGAACTCACTCTGTAGACCAGGCTGGCCTCAAACTCAGAAATCCGCCAGCCTCTGCCTCCCAGAGTGCTGGGATTACAGGTGTGCGCCACCACCGCCCGGCTTGTCATTTCGCTTTTTTGTTCTAAGGCTGAGCCCGGAGCCTCAGGTTTGAGCTTCAGTTCGCAGCTCTATCTTTCCCATCTCCTGGGATGCAAATGTCAGAGCCTCCTTTGGCCTCCATTCTGCGGTCTTGTGCTGGTGACTGTCACAAAGCAACACCTATTGCCAAACTCGTGTCTCTTCCTTCTCAGGGGAGGTAGAAGACATCAGTTCCTGACTTTGGACCTCACTCTTCCAGGAGTTGAGGCCAGTCTAGTGGCAGTTGGGAATTCAGGGCTCCTGAGGGCGGCTTTACCTCTTTGCCCCCTTGACCTCTTGTTGGCAGAAGCAGGAACAACGGCTCTGTTTAAAGCTCTGAAATTGGAGCTGAACAGCTGCTCCCCGGCACCCTGAGGGCGGGGGTGTCACCAGCTCAGGGGCCCAGGTGGAGGCTGGGGTAGGGCCGGCTGCCTGCCCCGGAGCATGGAGTCTCCATCTCCAGTGTAGCCCTGAAGTGGCGGTTTCTCTTTGCTGTGGCGTCTTTAAGGTTGTGCGTCGCACCTGTGTGGTTGATTCTGGTCCTGGGGCTCTCAGCAGGTGGGCCAGGATACGTGGGAAATTGCCCACCAGAACTTCAGGCCAAGATCTGTATCCATCTGTGTGCTTGTCCTACAGGCCAGCTTCCAGAAAGGTAGGGGGATGGGCCAGCTCCCTGGTGAGGGCCAACTCAGTGGCCAGGGTGGGCAGGCTGGTCCCCATGGGTGGGGACCTGGCTTCCTTTGACCCAAACTCCGTGTGAACAATAGACTTCAGAGGAGTCACCAGGGGCAGGAAATGGGAGCTGTGCTAAGGCCAGGGTGACCCTCCTGGGGGGATGGGATTGTGTATCCGGTTGAGTGTTAGGGCCAGGGCAGAGGGCACTGGGGAGGGGCTGGTGACACACAGGGTGGACCCTGGGGTGGGGCTCTCTGCCTAAGGGGGCCGTTGACTCAGAGTGAAACCTGAGCAGGAGGACCCATTATCTGAGTGAGCACCCTGTGCTGTGTTTTACCAGCAAAGATCTTGTGTCTGGCAGCCTCTTCTGCCAGGTTACTGTCAGGCTCACCAGGCCAGAACCGTGCCTTCCCCTTCCCCTGGAGCCCCCAGGATGGCTTCAGGAGTTGCCTTGGCCAGGATGAAAGACCAATGTTGTTTCTTCCTGGCCGTCTTCCACTTTGGCATTGAGCCCCAAGTCGTAGTTGATGGGCAGGTAATGTTGGGCAGAGCTCTGGGTATGGAGACAGCAGCCTTGGTCACTTGGACAACTGGGAGGAGATTTCTTCAGTCACAGTCAGAGCAAGACAGGCAGGGGGAGATTCCTGCCTGAGGCAGGTGGTGGAATGTTCTAGCAGACGGGACACTTATCTTGCCACCATCTGTGAGAGGGTGGGACAGAGTCTGTGTGAGAGCTAAAGGACACTTGGCTTTGGGAGAGGCAAGTGTGGGTCAGCCTTTGGGGTTTGGAGAACAGCCAGAGGACCAAGAGGAGGACCAAGAGGGGACCCACGAGCGGGTGGGGCAGAGAAAACACTCGCTGGCTTGTCCTCTCCAAGGACAAGAGGAGGGTCCTGAAATGGAGCAGTGGGTTTCTCCTTCATCCCTTGCCCAGTTTTAGATTCTTTTATTCTATGTATTGGTTGGTAGGTTGGTTTGCCGTGCTGAGACTGGATCTTAGGATCTCATCTGTGCTAGGCTGCTGCTCTGACCCCAACCTTCTGTCAAGAGCTTTACACAAAACCTCTACAGAAGAATTGAGTTCAAAGTAACAAAGTAACAAGTCTGCTTGTGGCGCTCACCTTTAATCCCAGTGCTTGGGAGGCAGAGACAGGTGGATTTCTGAGTTCTGAGCTCGAGGCCAGCCTGATCTACAGAGTGAGTTCCAGGACAGCCCGGGCTACACAGAGAAACCCTGTCTCGAAAAAAACCAAAAAACCAAAACCAAAAACAAAGTAACAAGTCTCTAGCTGTGTAGTCTTTGGATAGAGAAATTGTCTTTTTCTTTTTCATTCTTGATGCTGGACTGGAACCTCGGGCCTTGTGCATGCTAGGGGATCTCCATCAGTGAGCAACACTGTAACCTATCAGTAAGGATTTTCCTGGCAACAGTAGTGACTGCTGTGGTGTTGTCTGCCTGAAGGTCGAACCTCGTCAATCATCTCTCCCCTTCCCCTCATCCCACCATGAGGGAGACTTCTAGTGGAAGACGCCACAGCACTCTCTGGCTTCATTCTGTCAGCACCATGGGTGTTGAGAGTAAGGAGCTCTGGCTGGCAGAACTAGCTCTGTGTTTTCTCACCTAGCTAGAATTTTCTAGAAGGATGGAGATTAAGCAAAAAGGGAGAGTTTTGTTGTCGTTGTTTTGTTTTGTTTCTCCAGACAGGATTTCATATCTAACATCCCTGGCTGACCTGGAACTCACTCTGTAGACCAGGCTGGCATCGAACTCACAAGACCCACCTGCTTCTGCTTCTCAAGTGCTGGGGTTAATCTCCATTGCCCGGTGACATGTAATTTTTATTTATCTGAAAAAACAGTTTTCCTCCAGTGCTAGAGAATAAACTCTGGGACTTGGCAAGTACTTTCCCACCGAGCCACATCCTGAGCCTTTTCAACTTTGGCTACATTGTTTTCCCAGGCCTGTATCTCAAGATGGTTTCAAATCCGTTGCATAGCTGAGGAGGAACCAATGACACCCCAGGCCTCTACCTCTCTGTGCTGGTTACAGGACCCTGCCAGCTCACCTGGTTAGGTGGTGCTAGAGGTAGAACCCAGCCTTTGTGGATGTCAGACAAGAATTCTGCCAAGTGAGCCACATTCCCAGCTCTTACTTTTTTGAGATAGAGGCTGAGGTAGCCTAGGCGCACCTCAGCCTTAATACATAGCTATGGATTAATTTATATTTCTTATCTCCCTTCTTCTGGCCTCACCACTGTGTCTCACTCGCTTGTTTTCAGACAGGGTCACACACTCCTCTGCGGATTTTTGAGATTAGAAGGTGTGAGCTACGACAACCGGGTTTAAGAATCTTTTATTTATTGTTAAAGTGAATATAGGCTCATAGTAGAAAACTTGGAAAATAAGAAGGAAATTGAGAGGAAGCCCCCGCAAAAATGACTTGTAATTCCACAATTTAGGACAGAGGCAGTGGGATTATGAGGTTCTTACTGAACTCTTTGATGTTCTACCTATTGGGAGCCAAGCCTGGCATTTAAAGGAGAAATCTATTCTATCAGGAAGTGTGTTTGCTAGCCCAGTGTGCTTGCCTAGACAGCTTGATAGAGGCCTGGATTTCATTCTCAGGACCACTAAAAGAAAAAAAAATAAAAGGACAAAATTAAGTTTTTCTATTTTTGTGTCTTTTTTGTATGCATATATGTGTGACAGTTTTTGTGGCTTTAGGCACAGATAAAATATCTATTCTTTTTCTTTGCTGTGTGGTCTGAGGGTCTGATTGGTGACTGGTCCCCAGCTCTGCTGCTCTGTGCATGATAGCTCTGTGGATCTTGGAGAACGCACTGTGAGTGATCTCAGCACCTATCTCAGCACAGTAGTATCTGTGATAGCATGAGGAGCACCTCGGCTCGGTGAGGAGCACCTCGGCTCGGTGAGGAGCACCTCGGCTCGGTGAGGAGCACCTCGGCTCGGTGAGGAGCACCTCGGCTCGGTGAGGAGCACCTCGGCTCGGTGAGGAGCACCTCGGCTCGGTGAGGAGCACCTCGGCTCGGTGAGGAGCACCTTGGCTCTGTGGCTTTGTGGACCAGGAACTCCCAGAAGCCTCTGAACAGGGTGTGCTCACTTTCTCATTGTCCTCACAACCAGTGCTGGGCGGGCATCAGGATGTGGCCTTTGAATCTTCTCTGCACGATGTTGTTTATACCGCTGGGTCCCCACATTTCATTTACCGACTTATGCCAGACTCTTGGTCCCGTTCTGTGTGTGTGAATTTGTGCTTCCTTAGAGGTCAAAGGGCAGCGGTGATGCTGAACAGGAACAGGCATGGAAGCAGTTGGGGCTTCTGTGTCTCTTTCAAATTTGTAAAACATTTTTTTCTTTTTTTTTTTTTTTTAAAGATTTATTTTATGTATGTAAGTACACTGTAGCTGTCTTCAGACATACCAGAAGAGGGCATCAAATCCCATTACGGATGGCTGTGAGCCACCATGTGATTGCTGGGAAGTGAACTCAGGACTTTGGGAAGAGCCACTGCCCTTAACCACTGAGCCATCTCTCCAGCAGGTATAAATTTTCTTGTGTGTATGTGTGGTTTACCTGCATTTGTATTTGTGCACCATGTGTGTGCAATACCTTTATAAGCCAGCAGAGGGTGCTGGGTTGCCCAGACTAGAGCTACAGATAGTTGTGAGCCACAGTGTGTGGGTGCCGGGGATCCAACCCAGGTCTCTGCATCTTTGGAAGAGCAGCTAGTGCTCTTAACTGTTGAGCCATCACTTGGGCTTTCTTCCTTCCTTTCTTTCTTTCTTTCTTTCTTTCTTTCTTTCTTTCTTTCTTTCTTTCTTTCTTTCTTTCTTTCTTTCTTCCTTCCTTCCTTCCTTCCTTCCTTCCTTCCTTCCTTCCTTCCTTCCTTCCTTCCTTCCTTCCTTCCTTCCTTCCTTCCTTCCTTTCTTTCTTTCTTTCTTTCTTTCTTTCTTTTTTGAGTCAACATCTCACTAAGGAGCTTAGGCTGGCCTTGAACTCATTAGATTCACAAAGTTTCAGGTGGCCTGGGACTTTGGATCTCCCACTTCTCTGACTCTGACTTGCTAACTGGGATTCCAGGCATTTGCCATGGTGCCTGCCTGGTGTTTGGCTGTCTTACCTGTGTACCCTGCCACCTGCAGTCAGTGGATACTGATTGATAGTGTAGCTTTCCAGCCAATCTGCTTGGGTCTGAGCTCTGCCCTGTCTCCTAATAGCAGTGGGACCCAGGAAAATTTTCCTAGGGCAGGCTATTTAAATGTATAGCATGCCTCAGTTTCCCCTCTGTAGAATGAAGGTAAAAAATGCTCATAGAAACCCCATATTCAGTGGCTCAAACCTATAATTCCAGCATTCTTGGAGTGAGGCTGAATCAGGAGAGGCTCAGGATTCAAGTTGGCTGGAGATATGAATTCCCAGCAACTACGTCGTGGCTCACAACCATCTGCAAGATCTTCTGCCCTCTTCTGGTGTTTTTGAAGAGAGTGACAGTGTACTCACATACATAAAATAAGCAAATAGATCTTTAAAAAAAAAGCGCTAGTAAGTTAACCAAAGTTGCCTGAGATAGGATCTCAGAAGAAAGAAAGAAAGGAAGGGAAAAGTCAATAGCAGGTCCACAGTTGACGTGAAGATTAAATGAGTTAATGTGTAAAGTGTTTTGGTCCTTGCTGGGCTCTTCCTAAGCTCCCTGCATTTGTCAAATAAATGACTTATGGATGGTCCTTAAAAAACTAGACAAGTTGGATTTTTTAAGGAGGGGCTGGTGATGTGCTTGGAAAAGTCCAATAGTGGATCAGGGTCCGACCCCCTCCCCCCATCATGGTCTGTTTTGTGAAACTGATTTCAGATAACAGCTCTGAGGTACAAATGTAAATAGAAGGCCGGGTCCCTGGCCTGCTGCTCAGTGCCCAACAGAGACTGACTGAGTAATGACAGTCTTCAAGATGAAGAAAGAGCAATTAGAAGTCCAGTGACTCATTCTGACAGGACTGGGAGGAGCCTAGGGAGGCTTCAGGGAGGAGGCGGGGGAGAAGAAGCTTTGTGAATGGGTCAGGCTGTGACAGAGTGTGCAGGAGATGGGGACACCGGTAGAAGAAGAAACATCTGCGTAGACTGGGGGCTGTTACCGTGCAGTGGTCACTGTGGCAGGGCTTATAAAAGGAGAGATCTGAGCTGCACACAGGATGGAGGTGTACATGCTTGCCTGTGTGTGTGTGTATGTGTGTATGTGTGTATGCATGTGTGTGCGTGTGTATGCGTGTGCATGTGTGTGTGTGTGCGCGCATGCGCGTGCGTGTGTGCCTATGTGTGTGTGTGTGTGTGTATTTGCTGGAGGCAGGCAGACTCTGCCCAGGGCTTACTTTTAAGTTTGTGTACACCAAAACATGCTCTTGTAACAGTATGCTATTTATAGGTTCAGACAAACACATGACAATTAAGGTACAGGGCAGTTCGAGGTCCCTGTATCTCTGCATTTACAGCCACCTCCCCTCCCCCACATCTGTATCTTGGCAACACCAATCTGGTCTCTCTCTAGCCCTGTGGTTTTTCTTTTTCAAGAAAGTCATGCACACCAAACCATACAGTTGTCCAGCTCTTTGGGTCTGGCTTCTCCGACTTGCCATACCTTTGATAGCCATCCAAATCGTTCCGATTGTTCACCTTTAGTTTGATCTGTCCTAGCCCTGAGTAGTCTCCATTGCTGTAAATGGATGTATCGCAGTGTATTTAGTCATCTTAGGTTTTCCAGCTAGTTGTGAATAAAACTACTATTAATGTGTTTTTTTTTCTGTTTCTGTGTGAACAGAGGCTTCTTATTTTTCTTGCATAAATACTTTGGAATGGGATGGCTGGGTTCTCTGTAACAGATGTGTCGACTCTCTTGACGACACTGCTTTAAGAGGCCGAGAGCTGGTTGAGAGCGCTGGCTGTTTTTCCTGAGGGTGTTTGTTCAGTTCCCGGCACCGTTCCTGGGATTTGGTGCACCTCTTTTCCTGGGATTTGGTGCACCTCTTCTGGCCCCCACGGTGACCAGGCATGCAGGGCTTGTGCTAATCACATCTCAATGCAGAGACAAACACTCAGACAATGTATTTGAACCTGCCATCCTGGTTTCCAGGGTGCACCCTTTTGCGTTTCCACTTAGCAATGTGTGAGTGTGTTCCATGCTCCGTCTCATGCCAGGGTGCTGCTGGTATTTATCTGTTCTAGGTGTAAGCTGCAGTGCTTGTGCGTCCGCTGCCCTGGGGGGGCCAGAAGTTGCATAAGATCCTCTGGGCTGGGCCGCAGTTGTACAGAGAGAGGCAGGCAGATCTCTTGAGTTTGTGGCCAACCTGGTTTATAGAGCAAGTTCCAGGATGGCTAGGGCTACACAAAGAAAACCCTGCCTTAACAATGACAGCATCAGCAACAACAGCAGCAACAACAACAACCAGAAGAAAAATCCTCTGGAATTGAAGTTACAGATGGTTGTGAGTCACCTCATGGGTGCTGGGAACAGAACCTGGGTCTCTGCAAGAAAAGTGCTTTTAACTGCTAAGCTATCTTTCCAGCCCCGTTTTATATTTTCTAATGGTCTGTGACACTGAACATCTTATTTGCTTATAACTATGGTGCAGGATCAGTCCAATCTTCTAAAGATTTATTTATTTATTTATTTATTTATTTATTTATTTATTTATTTATTTTTATGCGTCTCCATCTTTGTACCATATGTGCGCTTGGCGCCCTAGGAGGTGGTTAAGCCTCCATTGTGGGTGCTCCGAATGGAACCTGGGTGGTCTATGGAGAAGAGATAGAACAGTGCTGCCCCTCCCACTCCCACCCTCACCCCCACCATCACCCATGCAAGACTGCTCCTGGCTTACCACGGGCTGTAGAGCCCACTTCAGACGAAGAGGCTGAGTCTCTGGCGGGCACCCTCTCTGGCTGCTGGCCAGTGGTACCCGGTCTTTCATGCATGGTGGGTCAGGCGAGACTATCTCCACCCAGAAGAAAACAATGCTATTGCCCCAGCTCCATGGCCTTGTTTTCAAACTGAATGACCATGTGTTCTGGAATGGGAGGTGGGGTGCTTGGCAGGCCTTCCGGGGTGCTGGGTGTGCAGCTGAGACATAGGACCTCAGTGGGGTGAGGTTTCTGGGTCAGGGTGGATCCTCTGATTTGGTAACCTTGGGTCCAGAGAGTCTCTGTCCTCATCCCTATCTCGGTGGCTCTCAGACTTTTCTATGGGAAATGAGCCAAGGCTAGGTAGATGCTGTCTCCTAACCCTAAAGGAGCTGGGCCTTCCCGTGTACAGGGGGCACAACTCTGCCATGGTAGAGTGCTCCTTCTCCGTGAAGGCCTTAGAGTTCGTGAGGGGAAGAGCTCCAGCTACTGGCTTGGGCTTAACCTTTGATCCTGGATGGGTAAGGGTAGCCCTGAGTCCCTGGGAGAGTAACTGAGGGCCAGCTCAACCCTAAGGCTGGGGAACAAACCTTAGTGTGCTGCGTCTGCCCCAGGGGATGGATGAGGAGGGCCGGTTCCTCAAAGACTCCCTGAGGAGCTTCCTGTGCTGACAACTTTTCTGGGACAGGTCTGTTTCCGGGAAAGTCAGGGTCTCCGCTTAACAGTCCTACCTTTGACCTGCTAACGACTGCCTTCACTTTTGCTTCAGTATGAAGCCCGAAGAGAGGTCCCTAGGAGGAAAGAATACTAGTGAAAGATTATGTCTTTTCTGTTCCAAAATTAGCATTTTGTTTGTTTGTTTGTTTGTTTTCCAAGACAGGCTCTCCCTATGTAGCCCTGCCTGCATCTTGGAATTTACTTTGTAGATCAGGGTGGCCTCGAACTCATAGAACTCCCTCCACCTGCCTCTGCTTCCTAAGTGCTGGAAATAAAGGCGTGTGCTACCAATGCTACCACCCAGTTTAAAATTAATGTTTCTTTTTAATTGCATTTTTATGGTGCGAGAGCACACACACTCATTTGTGTGTGTGTGTGTGTGTGTGTGTGTGTGTAAGAGAAAGAACCAAAGCACACACGTGAGGGGAAATGAGAGGACATCTGAGGAGTCTGTTCTCCTACCATTTGGGTCCAGGAGATTGAACCCCCACACTGCCAAGCTTGGCAGCGGGTACTTTACCTACTGGACCATCTTTCTGGCCCTAAATTGACTTTTTTCCTGTTCACTATGGAGCTGTGGTTGGCTTGGGACTTGGTCTAAGGAGCTGTGGTTGGCTTGGGTCTATAGACCTGGCTGACTTCAAACTTACAGAGATTCAACCGCCTGTCTCCTGCCCTGATTTCCTTCCCCAAGTGCCGCCCTGCCCCGCCCACTTGCCCCGCCCCGCCCACTTGCCCCGCCCCGCCCACTTACGTATCTGCCTTTCATTCCTTCCTTTTCACCCACAGCCTCCCCCTCCTGTCTCCTCCCTGCTGCTGCTGCTGTAACTCCCGAGGCAGCATCCCTGATACTCACCACCAGGCTCTGATGTACTCGCATTTGTTTATGTATTGGTTTGTTTGTTTTAGAGACCTGGGGCTCGTCTGGAGCCTTGCCTCTGAGTAGCTGCAACTACCAGCAGGCCAGCACACCTGAATCCTCATCACTAGCGTAGGTGTGGTTATATTTTGGATGAGTCTAAGGTTCAGAGAGGTCCTATACCTGCCCCGTGGTGACTCCTCTACCCTGGTCAGGCTCTTTTTGTTCCGTATATCTTCCCTCCAAAGAATAAGGATGCTTCTCACTGCTTCTCCTGAGATTCCCAAACTATCAAGAGCAAGGTGTGGTCATTGTCCTGGGGTGCAGTGGGTGCTGGGGAGAGACCCACACAGTCAGGCAAGCTCTCTACTACTGAGCTACGCCCTAGACTGGGCAAATCCGCTTACTTTTGTTTGTTTATTTTAAGACATAATCCCACATGATAGCCTAGTCTGGCCCTGAACTCAGTGCACAGCCCAGACTGGTCTTGAATTTGGGGCGCTCTTCTTGCCTTAGTCCCCAGAGTGCTGGGATTATAGGCATAAATCACACCTGACTACAGTTTTTGGTGCTAAGGTTCAAACTCTGTCTGGCTCACAGCATGCGAGCAGACACCCAAGGAGCTGAGCAGCCTCGTAGCTGGTAAGAGCTAAGTCTGAACTTTTGGAAGCTTCTTTTAAGTAAACTAGATTTTAATGGAAACCAGAATGAAGGCCAAGTAAGCATTTAGTGGTGACTTTAGGGACAGGGACACGGAGGTTTGGCTTGATCACATCGTGCATTGCTGGGATGGAGACATAGCTCCACGAAAGGCAGCTACACAGACACACACACACACACACACACACACACACAGAGACATACACACAAACACACACAGACACACAGAGATAGACACACACACAGACACACACACAGACACAGACACAGACATACACATGTAGACACAGACACACACATAGATACACACAGACATACATAAACACACAGACATACAGACATATACACAGAGACATACACACATAGACACAGAGACACACAGACATACACACACACAGAGACAGAGACACACAGACATACACACAGAGACACAGACACATACACAGACACATAGATACACATATAGACACACAAAGACAGACACATATACACAAAGACACACAGACATACACACACACAGAGACAGAGACACACAGACATTCACACACAGACACAGACACATACACAGACATACACATAGATACACATATAGACACACAAAGACACACAGATACACATACACAAAGACACATACACAGACGCACACACAGAGACACACGAACACATACACAGAGACACAGACAGACACAGAGACATAGAGACACACACACACATAGGCATAGACACACACACACAGACACACACACAGACACACAGACACACACAGACACAGACACACACAGACACAGACACACATAGACACACACACATAGACACACACACACACACATACACAAACACACAGACATACAGATACATACACACAGACACACACACATAGACACAGAGACACACAGACATACACACACACAGAGACACACAGACATACACACACAGACACATACACAGACACACACATAGATACACATATAGACACACACACAGAGACACATAGACACATACACAAAGACACACACACAGACGCATACACAGAGATACATACACATACACAGAGATACACACACATATACACAGAGATACACACACACATACACAGACACAGAGACAGACACAGAGACATAGAGACACACACACACATATAGACACAGACACAGACACACACACACACACAGTAGAAGGCTTCCTTCCCATCTCCAGCAAGCCAGCCTGACCTTTAGAAAGTCACTCTGGGGTCAGTTTTCCCGGCCATGTAAGCAGGCCTGTACCCAGGACAGTCCTTTCTGAACTGCTTTTCTTTCCCCTGCTCATTCTCCTTCCTCTGTTCTCCAGGAACCAGCCGCCCACAGGAGAGCTGGTCCTGTGAGCGGCTGACAGGACACTTTCTTGTTTGGTCAACTTCATTTCCAACTACAAACACGCCACCTTTCTTTGCCATCTGTACTTTGGACCAGGTCCCCTGAAGTGCCTTCTCCATCACATCTTTTTTGTTCCTGCCTCATTTTTTCCCCTCCTTTTTCTTCAGGGTCTTACTATGTAGCCCTGGCTAACTTTGCATCTGCTATGTAGACCAGGCTGACCTTGAACTCACAAGTATCCTGCCTTTGCCTCCTGGGATTTGTGTCATCTTGCCTGGCTTTTTAATGACTTTCAAAGGCCAGGGAATAGAGACATGGTGGTAGTTGTCTGTGATCCAGCATCTGAGGCAAAAGCCCTGTGAGGCCGTCCTGGGCTATGTATAGCAAGCCCATGCCTCAGGCCAACAAATAAACAGTTCTTATGGTGAAATATGACAGGCCAGGCCTGGTGGTGCAGATTTGTAATCCAGAGGCCGAGGCAGGAGGATTACAAATTCAGTGCCTGCCTGGACTTTACAATATATTTGAGGGCAGCAAGAGCACATCTCACCAGGTAAGAAGAGGATTGGTAATGGAGCCTAATGCAGAACGCTGGCCCAGCGTGTGTGTGAAGCTCTGTGCTCAATCCCTAGAACCTCAGTTAGTCAATCAAATATACTCATGTAAACATACCCTCATAGCTTGTTTTGGTTTTTCTTCTTTCCTTCCCCCTCCCCCTCCCCCCTCTCCTTTTTTTGATATGTTGTATAATCTAAGATAGACTATAGCTTGCAACCTAGCTCAGGCTGGCCAAGAACTCTTCAGGATTGGCTGCCTTGGCTTCTTTGGGGGGAGGGGGCCTTGAACTCACTGAGATCTGCCTCCTGAGTGCTGGGATCACAAGTTCGCACTACTACTTGACTTGGCATGGGGTTAGCTCTGGCTGAGTTTCACAGACTGCCCTGTAACCTCCAACCCCCCTGCCTCAGTCCCTCAAACACAGGGCTTGCGAACATGGGCTCCTACGCCCAGCTCTTCATTGTAAATATTTAATTTTTAGTTTGTGTGTATCTTGCCTGCATATGTCTGTGCACCATGTGTGTGCAGTGCCTCCTGCGTGCTAGAAGAAGATGTCAGATCCTCTGGAGCCGGAATTACAGGCGGGTTGGGGCTGGAAACCAAACCTGGGTCCTCTTGGAGAGCAGCAGCTGCTCTTGACCTTTGAGCCAGCCCTGCAGCCCCTCTTCACGACCCCTTCACTCCTGCAGTTCTGTCCTTAAACACCTGTCACTGTCACCCACCCGCTTATCCTTGCCTATAGGATCTCTACACCAAAAAAAAATTAGCGATTTTTTTTCCCCTCTTCCCAGCTTCAGGTAACTACTCTTATTTCTAGCTCTGATTTTGACTGGTGTAAGTACTTCTTATAACGAGGCCAAAGGCAGACAGCATTGTCTGTGTCTAGTGTCTGGCTCATTCCACTTAGTAGAATCTGTTCCACCTTCATCCAAGTTGGGACACGTATCAGAATGTTATTACTTTTTTTTTTTTTCTGACTGGATACTATTCCATCTCGTGGCTATACCGTACCTTGTTTTTTCATCGGTTGATGGACACCTGGGCTGTTTCCATCTTTGGACTATTCTGGAATCTTCCTGCAGGAAGCTCACCTAGCACACTGGCTGTGGTACTCTGGGCCTTGAGTACCACCCCTCCACAATCCTTTACCTAGCTGATTCTCAATAGGTTCCACTGTGACTTCTTTGTTTATTCTTTGAGACAAAGTCTTACGACTTGGTCCAGGCTGGTTGTAGACTTAGTGTCTTTCTTGTTTCCCCGGGTACTGGGATTACTGGCTTGTACTGTCACACCCAGCTGGGCCACTGGTGTTTTTCATGGTAATTATGTCCTGTAAAGGTACCGAATTAACAAACCCTGAACCATTAGTCATAGGAGAAACACTGGGTTGCATTCATACAAGCCTCTGGTCACAAGATTTTTGTCAGCCAATTAATTTATAGGCTTGTTTTGTGGGTGCTTCTGTCTCAAGACACCTTGCTTAACGTACAGTGTTGATTCACTGACCCTCAAGGCTGCTGGAAGCCGGGCTAGGCACGTGTTTTCTCCCTCAGGCACATTCCAGCCTCTGGTGCTTAGGAACAGACAGTTCTTTGCTTGGGGCTGTTCACTTTGCTTCTGTAAGGATCGCTTCTGTAGTAGCCAAGCCACAGCGTGATGCTGTTCTTGGAAGCTCAGACGTGAAAAGTTAAAACTAGGGCTGGAGAGATGGCTCAGCAGTTAAGAGCACTGACTGCTCTTCTGAAGGTCCTGAGTTCAATTCCCAGCAACCACATGGTGGCTCACAACCATCTGGTGGTATGATCTGATGCCCTCTTGGTGTATTCATATAAATAAAATAAATCTTTCTTTTAAAAGAAGAGTTTAAAAGTAAATGGAAACAGTGAAGTGAGGTAAAGTAAATTTGTAGAAGATAAAATTTGAGCATATATATGAGAATAGTATGTGTACACACACACACACACACACACACACACAAATTTGTATTTTTGTATTTTTTACTGATTCAGGGACTATATACCCCAGCCAGCTTGAAACTTGACAGAGTCAACAAAATTGACCTCAATCTTGTGGTCTTTCTCCCTTTGTTCCCAAGTGCTGAAGTTCCTTGTGTACCGCTGTGCCTGATGGTGTAAATATGCTTTTATGTTTTACAGAGAATATTTTCTCTCTGTGTATGTCTAATAGCTTTTATTGCCTTAATTCACAGCTTGCTTGTTTCCTACATAAATAATGACTTCTTGCAAATAACGTGCCTGCTTTCTGTCAGTTAACAAATAGCACATGCAGTTTGATCCTTTTTTCCTTCAACTCAGCTAGTTGACTGAAATAGTCAGCTAAAAAACTAAGTGTGAGCCAGGCAGTGGTGGTGCACGCCTTTAATCCCAGCACTTGGGAGGCAGAGGCAGGTGGATTTCTGAGTTTGAGGCCAGCCTGGTCTACAGAGTGAGTTCCTGGACAGCCAGGGCTACACAGAGAAACCCTGTCTCGAAAAAACCAAACCAAACAAAAAAACCAACCAACTAAACAAAAAACCGAGAGAGAGTGTGTATGTGTGTGTGTATGTGTGTGTGTGTATGTGATGTGGAGGTCAGAGGACAACTTGGCAGCGGTTGGGTTTTCCCCTCTACCACACGGGTCCTGGGGGTTGGACTCAGGTCATTAGGCAGCAAGCACTTTCACCTGCTGCGGCATCCATCCCTCCTACTGGCTGTACGTCCATGCGAGCGGTGAGCTTTGTGGGGTGATGGCTCATAGCTGTAAGCCTGGCCTTAAGGAGGCTGAGGCAAGAATTCGTGATTCATGGGCATAGAGTGAGATGATTTAAAATGTATGGAAGGATGCGTGCAGGTCATACAAGACACACAGGCTTCAGGAGGTTTGACATCCTCTGCCTGAAGCCACACTCTGGTGGTCACCAGAATCCACAGATGCTCAGGTCCCTTCTGTAAACGCTCCCCGGTGATGTTGGAGATGACAGATGTTCCCAAAGACTGTGACTTAGAGAACTGATCTTATGGGTGGATGACTCTGGGCTCCTTCTACCGTGTACACGTTTGATGGAAGGACATGGCAGGCAGGACCATGTCTCGCGTGGTGCTGTCACCAGGGCCTGGCATGTAGCGTATGCTCACGCTGCTCATTCTTCTATATTTACTGGCCTTGCGTTTCAAAGCTGGGTCCCAGAACACATCCTTGTGAACAGCAGTCCTGACCAAGGGGATATCCACAGAGGACCTGTGGGCGTGAGGTGGTTGTAGTTATATACATTCACAAAGGACTTGATCTCGGATCGATTGGCCATCTTCTTCTCACCCATGGCTGCTGTCATTTTTCGGGAATAGCAGTCAATTCCAGCCACCCAGGCATGGCTGTAAGGGTGGTCTGAGGTGTCATCATCAATGTTCTTCAGGATGATGGCTTTGCATCCCGAGTAGCGTCCAGCCAGGACCAGCGCCACTTTCCCAGGTTTCATGAACTTGCCCATTTCACAGCAAGGAGCGGGTAACCAGCAGAGCCTGTATTTACTTTTTGAGACAGGATCTCCCATAGCCTATAGCCCTGTGTAACCCAGCATGACTTTGAATTCCTGATTCTCCTGCATCAGTAAGTCAGTGAAAAGCAATGGGTGTCGTGGTGGCCTTGAAGAGGGAGATTTCTCTGGCTCTCCCTGGCTGGGGCCCCGCTCCTTCCCTTCCTAAGAGTATAGCTCCTTCTAGTCACTGCGAGATGTCCAGGCTGTGTTCACAATGAGACAGAAAGCCCAGAGCTCAGATGTTCCAGTCCCAGCCTCAGCCAGTTCTGGGGCCCCTGATGTTCTGGGGCCATTGATGGTCATTTCCCTTACTAGGGTCTCAATTGCCGGACGTCTCCAGGTCCCCTTTGCAGGTCTGTTTCTGTCTGACACAAACCTTGGGGAGCAGCAGAACCCCTGCTAATGTCAATGTCCAAACCACAGCTCCCATCTTAAAGGGTAAGAGATTGGTTATAGCCATTATGAGTGACCATGGCTCAGGAACATAGATTTAAGTTACCCCAATTCTATGTTCCAGTGTAGAAGCAGGACAAAGAGTCATAAGGCAAGACAAGTTTGAAATGCATTGGTGGGTACATCACAGAGGCAGATACAGTGGGTTTGGGGGGCTGTTCTATAGGCCTGAGATGCTATGTGATAACACTCCTAGCAACAGATGCTACCATTCTGTAAATAGCTTCTAACAGGTTTTCAGTATTTGGGAGGCAGAGGCAGGCAGATCTCTGAGTTTGAGGCTAGCCAGGTCTACAGATCCAAGTTCCAGGACAGCAAGGACTACACAGAAGAAACCCTGTCTCGAAAAGCCAGAAAAGCCGGGCGGTGGAGGCACACGCTTTTAATCCCACCACTTGGAAGGCAGAGGCAGGCAGATTTCTGAGTCTGAGGCCAGCCTGGTCTACAGAGTAAGTTCCAGGACAGCCAGGGCTACACAGAGAAACTCCCGTGTCGAAAAACCAAGAAAAACAAACAAACAAACAAAAAATGAAAAGCCAGGAAAAAAAGTTTCTATTTATTATTAGTACAAGGTATTGGTTCAGATAACAGAATAGGGTAAGGAATGGCTGTTCTAGAAAGCTAAAACTAAACCAAAATAAGGGTATTAGCGTCTGAACCTACAAAATTCCAATCTCCCCACTAATAAAATTTCAATCGGTCTGTCCATCTCTGCAGACACAGAAACTCATCCCTGGAGTTTTCCGTTTCCAGCCAGACACAGCTGCTTTTCAGGAATTTCATTCACAGTGAGAAAAGCTAGGAAATCTCAGTGCACAGAGACCTGCCTAGCTCCTCAGGTGGCTACCCTTCTTCTGACTGATTTACATCCCTCCTGCTACAGTCAGACCATGTCCCCTCCCATTGGCCACCAAACAGAGAAGCCTGGTGACTTGCTGTGAGGAAAAGCCTCTGTGCCTACACTGACTAGCCACGCACTAGCTGTATCTAGTGCACCATGAGGTGTCTCAGTTTCTCCATCTGTGAAAAGGGCTGGGCCCAACTAGCTCAGACAGGTTTCTGGGGTGAGGGAAGGCATAGTCTAATGACTAGCCCAGAGCTTGACGGTTAAGGTAATTTATTCTCAGTCTGCTAGGCACCTTCTGCAGACACCTAGTTCTGTGGGCTTCTCTGGTGATCAGGAACAGGATCATGGGAGGAGGCTGGGAAGGTGGTCACTCTAACCCAGCCCTGCTGTCCTCTCATCAGACGCCTCCTCCACCTCCACCTCCACTCCTTGGTTATGGCTGAGCACTGAAGACAAGGTGGCAGGCAGAGGCAGCACCTGCCAAAGCCAAGGGGCGCCATCCGGCTTTGTGTCAGGGTGCGCTGCAGCAGGGGGCAGGACCGAGGACCTGAGCCCGTGTGTCACACCGTGACTCCTCCTACCCGACTTCCATCTTAGCATGACTTCGGGGCAGCTTAGCTATGAGGTGTGTTGATGGGCTTAGACCGAGCAGGGAAGCATCCTGAATGAATCAGCTGGGATTCAGGAAGAGAGGCGGTGAGGGGAGGAGGGGGGTGAGGGGAGGAGATTGTCTCTCTTCCTCCCTTGTGAAACTGGAGGATCAATCCTAGAGTGTGTGCCTGCCTACAAGGTGCCAGACAGGCACACCCCCAGCCTGTTTCAGGGGTTTTTGGTTTTGTTTTTTTGGGTTTTTTTTGACATTGGGTAGCCTAGTCTGCCCTTGAACCTGTGGTAGTTCATGCCCCCCAGCTTGCTGGGGTTACCAACCTGCCTCACTATGCTGGTTCATTCTTATGCTTTTGAGGCAGGTCTCTGTAACTGTGGCTGGCCTGGAACTCACTCTGTAGCCCTAGGCTGCGTTTGAGCTTGTGATCTTCCTGCTTCTGCCTGCTGAGTGCTGGAATTTCAGGTGTAAGTCACAATGCAGTGCCTAACTTTCTTAGTTTCTTTCTTTGTTTCTCTCTCTCTCTTTCATTTTATGTGAGTACACTGTAGCTGTCTTCAGACACATCAGCCATTACAGATGGCTGTGAGCCACCATGTGGTTGCTGGGAATTGAACTCAGGACCTCTGGAAGAGCAGTCAGTGCTCTTAACTGCTGAGCCATCTCTCCAACCTCCCCCCTCCCTCCCTCCCTCCCTTCCTTCCTTCCTTCCTTCCTTCCTTCCTTCTTCCCTCTCTTCCTTCTTTCTTCTCTCTCCCTCTCTTGTTTTTTTGTTGCCGTTAATTTGTTTTTTTTTAAACATTTGTTTATTTATTATATGCAAGTACACCTCAGACATACCAGAAGAGAGCATCTGATCTCATTGCATATGGTTGTGAGCCACCATGTGGTTGCTAGATTTGAACTCAGGAGCTCCAGAAGATCAGTCAGTGCTCTTAACCACTGAGCCATCTCTCCAGCCATCTCTGTTTTTAAGACAGGGTTTCTCTGTGTAGCACTGGCTGTCCTGGAACTTGTTCTATAGACCAGACTGGCTTTGAACTCACAGAGCTCAGTCTGATTCTGCCTCCCAAGTGCTATTGAAGGCATGCACCACCTCTGCCTGGCCAGTTGTTTAAATATATTTTTTAAGATATATAGTTGTATTTTATGTTCATCGGTGTTCTTCCTGCAGGTGTGAGGGTGTTGGAAACCCTGAAACTGGAGTTGTAGACAGGTGTGAGCCACCATGAGGTTGCTGGGAATCGAACCTAGATTCTCTGGAAGAGCAGCCATGCACTCAGCCTCTGAGCCATCTCTCCAGCCCCCTCTTTCTTGCTTTTTGGAGATCAGGTCAGAATACTGAAGGCTCAAACCATCATCCCTACCCTCCTCGAATGTTTCCAGGGCTATCTTTTACTTTTGCTTCAGTTATTGTAATAACTCTAGATGAGTGGACCCTGGTATAGCGTCTGGTCTGGTAGGTCTAGCCAGGGCTAGGTAACGGTCAGAAGCCATTGTACTACATGGGGCCAGGCCACAGTAGTGTGTCTCTGACTAAAGCTAGACTAGACCAGGGCAGAGTGTCTGGGGTTTAGATTTGGTATCCCTTGTCTTGGTCATGAAGCCATGCAGGGAGCCCTGTCAGCCCAGAGGATGGACGATTCCTGTGCCATGACAAGACAGAAGGGGATAGTTTTTAGCCTAGGCTGTCCCCACTGTGAGCTGCTGCAGCTGTTGTGTTGTGTCCCGTGTCCTTAGGTTAGGGTGGATCTCCCAGAAGGAAACCTCAGGTTTTCTTTTTCCTTTCAGCTTCCGTCCTGGGTTGGTCTCTGCAATGCAGTGTGCTGCTGTTCTAGGGACTGAGGCACAGGGTGTCAGAGTCCACAGGCAGGGAGGCTCGTGGTGTGGCTGGACCTTTGGCCTACACCCCCAGATCTCTTAGAGACAGTGGCTGGAGAGGAGGCCAGAGGGAACCACTTCTGTCTTTGTGCTCCGCTCTTTCCTCATTTCTGTGTGACTCCAGGGATGTCTTGTAAACATTCCAAGTTTCAATTTCCATCACATCCTGTTTGGATTGGAGACCGCGGGGGTTGGCTATAGATCACCTATTGACATCCCACGAGTTAATCAGCACAGACAGTCCCCAGGGTACAAAGGTCAACGTGTGACTTTTCTGCTCTACAATGGTGTAGAAGGGATACACTTTCAGTAGAAATTGGTCTTTGAAACTCGAATTTTGCTGTTTTCCTGGCTGGTAAGAAATGGTATGTTTCTGCTGTGTGGGACAGCAGCTGTGAACCGTAGCGTCAGCCAGCCACACGGTCAAACTGTTGCCAGCATGGCTTAGGTGTGGGTATTGAATATATTTCAGGAGATTTACAAAACAATAGTATAAAAGCATGCAGGCAGGGTATAGTGTTGCATGCCTTTAATGCCCTCACTGGGGCACCAGAGGCAGGAAGATCTCTATGAGGTTGAGGCCAGCCTGGTCTATATAGAGTTCTAAGCTAGTCAGGTAGTTCAGAGCTACATAGTGCAACCCAATCTCAAAAAAGAAAAACAATGACGACAAAATAAACCCAGTTTTATATTACTGCTCTAACTTAAAAACAAAAACAAATTCCACTGTGGGGATGGAGAGATGGCGCAGCAGTTAAGAGCACTGGCTGCTCTTGCAAGAGGACCTGGGTTCGGTTCCCAACGCCCACAGGACGGGCAGCACACAGCCCTCCATTACTCTAGTTCTGGGGATCTAACATCCTCTTCTGACCTTTGCAGGCACCGAGCACACACGGGCACATACATACGTGCAGACCTAACACTCATACACATAAAATCTGAAACTGTGCAGAAATGGAAGTTAACATTGCTTTGAGAGTCTGTCTCACCCTGATCAGAATGGCTGTCATCAAAAACTCAGATGACTACAGATGCTGGTGAGGTTGTGGGAAAAGGGACCTGCTCGTCACTGTTGGGACAAGTGTAGATTGGTGTAGCTACCAGGGAAGTCAGGATGAAGGTTGCTCAGATGGTCTCAAACTCACAGTCCTCCTGCCTCAGCCCCCAGAATACTGAGGTACAGGCATACATCACCATTCCCTTCTATATTAGAGTATCATTGACTAGTAAGTTTACCAGAGTGCATCCCATTGTGTGGAGGAGAACATCTACGTTGTGAAATAACAGTGTTATTTGTCCTGGCCTAAAGAAAGGGAGCCCTTGGCAGAGTCAGCTCATTAACGGTAATGCTGACTGCCTAAGTTCCGGCCACCAAGCCAGGAGCAGGGCCAACTCTGATGTCTGAGTGATAACTATGTTCTTCAGTCAGGGGACAGGCAAGCACTGTGAGATCACAGCCCACACAGCCTGTCACACCAGCACCTTGTACTGGCTGTGTGCTGTGGCTGGGGATGTGTACTGACTATGTGCTGTGGTTGGGGATGTGTACTGACTATGTGCTGTGGCTGGGGAAGCAAGGTCTCTGAGAGGTCTCTGTGGTCATGTGGGAGATGGATCAGTTTGGGGAGGACTTCAGGGTCCAAGAGCTTGGCTAGCAAATGCTCTACCACAGAGCTACAACCCCGGCCTCTAGCACTCTGGCTTCCTTGCTCTCCCAGCCAAACTGTCCTCTCTACCCACCACCGTGCCCCTCAGCGGCGACGTCTCCATGTATGACTTGTGGATCCTCATTCTCTTCTGTTCCTAGAAAAGCACTTAATAGGATTCTAAAACAACCCCAATTCCCGATTCTTCTGAGATTCCTCCAGGGCCAGCACCTGTGGACCTTGGGGTGGAGTGGTGTGGTCTTTAGGCCTGGTTGTCTCAAGTAGGACATCTGTTAGCTTTTGGGTGGGGCAGAGACAGAGCTAGAAGCCTCTGCCCAGAGCCTGAGAGCCGATTCAGGAATTATTTTTATTTCTCTGGCTGTGGCACGTGGTCTGGGCGGTGCTGCCTGTTCCCCACTCTGCCCCTCTCCTGGCAGTCCCTGGAGGGTCACTTGAGGGAGGCGCAGAAGTTAGGGAGTGTCTCTGCACTGGAGTTCACTGGAGTTGACTTACCCCATGCTTCTGGCTGCAGGGCAGGCTTGTGTAGGCAGTTTGCCTAGTAAGAGTGGGAGCAGCCGGCCAGTCACAACTGGGGACCAGGAGCACCACAGCCACATGGCCAGGGGCATCTCACTGCAGTCATAAATCCCATGTCCTAGGGCCTTGCGTGACCCGCTGCCCTACTTTCTCTGGGACAGACCCAACCTTGGGAACATGGAGTTCAGTGCAGGTCCTCAGAAAAACCTCTCCTGACAGGCAGTCTGACACAAATGGCCTCTCTAGTTCTCTCAGACCTGTTCTTTTGGGCTGTTTTGGGCCCAGCGTTGGAGTGTAGGAGAAGGGTGGGGTGGGGTGACATAAGATAGTATTGGGCTAGCTGCCTCTTTTTTTTTTTAATTTAAAGATTTATTTATTTATTTATTTATTTATTTATTTATTTTATGTAAGTATACTGTAGCTGTCTTCAGACCCTCCAGAAGAGGGCATCAGATCTCATTACAGATGGCTGTGAGCCACCATGTGGTTGCTGGGATTTGAACTCAGGACCTTCAGAAGAGCAGTCAGTGCTCTTAACCACTGAGCCATCTCTCTCTCCCCTCCCCGCAGTTGCCTCTTTGTATTGCACCTCCACCCAGCTCACAGTGTATAGCTGTGCTCTGTCAGGTCCCAGAAGGAAAGGAAGCCTGACAGCTCAACGAATGGGGCCTTATGCATCAGAAGGTTAATTAATTACTGTCATATTAATCATCATTAGGGCTTATGCTATGTGTACCTGCCTGGCCTGTTTCCGGTTTCAGAGCTTGTATGCCAGGCTTGGAGCCCAAGAACAATGGTTATTAAATACCCTGTACAGAGCACACACTGGGAGGCAAGCCCTGTAGTAGACTGCATTCCCCCAACCCCAACCCTTGATGGGTGTGTGTTGGGGGAGCGCAGAACCTAGGGCCTTGTGCTTCTAATGTAAGAACTCCCACACTGAGTTAGCTCTCTAGTCCTGGTATCTGCGCATTCACCACCGTGGGGACGTCTTCCTCCTCCGAGTATTTATAGGACGCACACGGAGGCTCATGGAGAAATATGGGGTCCAGGTGTAGAGTGCGCACCACAGACGTTGCCAGCACAGAAAGAAAGAAGTCAGGTCCCCGGGTTTTACGGGCAAGGGTCAGAGCAATGGTTCCCGGGAGGTCACTGTTGGCTGCAGGCCTCTCCAGCTGGCCTCTCGGTTCTCACACAGTGTGGTACCATTTTACAACACGAAGCCAGAAGGAAGGAGCGGAGAGCCACCTCGGCTGTGTTAACACAGAATCTGCTTGTTAGGTAGGGGCTTGTGAAACACCTCGTAGGAATTGTTAAAATCGTAATCTTGATGCATTTGTATTGTCCGCCCTCCCACCCCCCAAATTAAACATCTTTGGGTCTCATTGTGTGGTGTCAGCTGGCCTGGAACACCCTGTGTAGATCAGGCTGGTCCTTAACTGACAGAGCCTCTGCCTCCCCAATGCCCCACCACTGCCCTGGCTTTGGGGAGTGTTTGAAGGGTTCAAAGAGAGCATCCTTGATCTTCTTACCTGTAACTTAAAAGATACCGTCTCCATTGTTTGAGCAGGGGTCCGGTTTGCTTCTGCTCTCAAAAGATGTCCTTGCTCAGACTGAAGAAATCAGCTCCACGTCTTCTCTGTCGCTTTTTATTGTTTATTTATTTGATAACAGTCATTGTTGTGGAAAGATCTTAGGTTTCATCAAATGGATATTCTAAATTTATGCTGTCTCGGCTATATTATCCGTCCGCTTTGTTTTGGTGCTGGGATGGCACCCGGCCCCACACACGGGGCTTCTTTGCCACTGAGCCAGGGCTCTGCACTGGCGTCTGTTCCTTCCTACTCCGTCCTGCCAGAGCCTTTGCTCTGTCTCCGTGGATTCTCTCTCACGTCAGTTTCCCGCTTGTGTTCTCCACACACCTCCTATATTCCTGTCTTACATTTCTACTGCTGGGGTCAAGCCCATGAACAAAGCACCCTGGAGAAGAAAGCGTTCCGTTTTGGATTGCAGTTTTAGTTCCCAGTTGAAGGAAGTCAGGGCAGGAAGTGGAGGCGGGAGCTTGGATGCGGGAGCTGAGCCCAGGTCGCGAAGGGGGCGACTTCTCAGCTTTGCTCCTGGTGGCTTGCTCAGCCTGCTTCTGTGCACCCCAGGCTCACCTGCCGAGGGATGGCCACGCCCACAGTGGGGTGGGTGGGCCTTCCCACGGATTAAGAAAATTGCCTACAGACTTGCATAAGTGCCAATCTAATGGATTCTCAGATGTGAGTCTGTCTTCCCAGATGACCCTAGTTTGTTGTCAAGTTGGCAAAAAACTAAGCAGTACAATTCCCCATTCTTCCCTCTCTCTCTTTTCAAAAACATTTATCTTATTAACTTTATCTTTATAATTATGTGTAGTTGTGCGTGTCTGTGTAGGTGAGTGCAGGCATTCACACAGGTCAGAGGTATTGGATCTTCTGGAGCTGGAGTTACTGGGAATCATGATCACCTGGTGTGGGGGTGCTGGGAACTGGACTGGGTCCCCTGAAAGAGCAGTATGCACTTTATATGTATGGGTATTTGTGTGTGTGTGTGTGTGTGTGTGTGTGTGTGTATGTACACCACCTGAGTACCTAGTTCCTGTAGGGGCCAAAAGAAGGCATCAGGTCCCCGGAAACTGGATTTCACATTGTTGTTAGCTGCCATGTGGGTGCTAGGACTGGAACCCAGGTCTTCTGGAGAGCTACCAGTGCTCTCTCTCCTTTTAAAAATTTAGTTTTATCATTTGTATATGTGTCTTCTCTCTCTGTATGTGTGTGTATGTGTTTTCTCTTTCTGTATGTGGGATGTATGTGCATGTGCTACACATGCACAGGTAGACATGTGCCACAGGACACGTGGAGGCCAGAGAACAACTTTTGTCTGTCTCTGTCTCCTGTGTCATTGTTTGAGTGCTGGGGGCACAGGTGTTTACCGAAGCACCCAGCTTGTCAGAGGACCAAACTCAGGCCATCTGGCTTCTGCAGAGCGTGCTTTTACCCACGTAACCATCATAACCATCGTCCCGTGCTGAGTCATAGCCTTTTGATCCTGACTGTGGCGAACTGGCTCTTGAGTCTCGGGCTTCTCCTGTGTCTTTCTCTCATCACCAGTGACGCACTGGCATTACAGATGTGGGCGCTTTGTTTAACACATGTGTCTGGGGATCCAGACTCAGGTCTTCCCAGTTACACAGCAAGTGCCTTACCTACAGGCCATCTCCCAACGCCTTTTTGGGGTTTGGGATCTGGGTAAGAGCAATTTTTTCCCAGCCGTTTGGAAATACGTTATCTTGAGTCTTTTAGTGTTGCTGGTGAAATCCACTATTAGTGTAATACTTCTTTCGGGCTGGGGTTGGCTCATTGGTGCAGATTCTTCCTGGTTTGCCAGAGGACCGGGGTTCTGCTCCCGTACAGTGGGCTCTTGCTGTAGATAGTCTGCCTTTTCCACCCTGGATGCTTTTAAGGTTTATTTAATTTGAATTTGTCCTTTTAAAGATTTATTATGGTTTCACATTTGGAGGATTCAGATCTTTTTCTTCAGCTGAGGAAGCCTCCTGGCCAGTTGCTTCTTCAGTTGTTGGCTTTTCTTTGTTTTCCTATACCCCCCTTTCTGGAATGATTTCTTGTGCCCGCAGGGATTGAACCCAGGGCTGTGTCCTTGCTAGGCAGGCTTCCCGTCTGCGAGCAACGGCCGCCCACCATCTTCCTCTGTCAGCACTGCACAGGGTAGAGATAGGACGGATGTTCACACTATTGCATGTCAACCTGACACTCCGGCGTCTCTGTTAGACAACACCCCATTTCTCCCTCCCCAACCTCTGGCAACATCTACTGTACCTTATTTCTAAAAATCTGCATTGGCTTCTATATGTACACCTATATATATATATGACTGGCTTCTTTCACCACAATATCATCAATGCTCGCCCATGTTAGAGCGTGTGGTGGGGTAATTTCCTCTTTAGTGCTGATATTACACCCTTACTACATTCTGTATTCGTGTAGGGATGAGCGCAGGATGGACTTCTGGTTTTGGCTATTGTGAATAGTGCTGCTATGAACATTAGTATACAGAAGGCTCTTGGAGCTCATGCTTTCAATTCTTTTGAAAACACACACACACACACACACACACCAAGAAGCAGGTTTGGTGGTTCACATTTATCATCATCATCACATTCATCATCATCATCATCACCACCACCACCACCACCACTATTATTATTATTGGTAATGCTGAAGTTAGAGCCCTCAAGCATGCTCAGCAAGCCCTGGGCTCACCCACCACCCTTTTTCGTTCTGAGGATTTTGCACACTGTTTCCATGTGGTTTGTACTGTTGCACCTCCAGTATATTTAAGATCCCTTTTGCCCAGAGTTCACTGGTGTCGATTGAATCTGTCTCTCTGCCTTTGTTTTCAATACTTCTAAGCCTTGTGCTTAGAGGTACAATCAGGAAATGCATGTTTGTTTTTGAGACAGGGTTTCTCTGTGTAGCCCTGGCTGTCCTGGAACTAGCTCTGTAGACCAGGCTGGCCTCGAACTCATGGAGATCCTCCTCCCTCTGCCTCCCAAGTGCTGGGATAAAAGGCTTAATCAGAGGGGTCTTTTATGCTCAGTGGGCAGTTTAGAAGCTTGGTTTGCTGAGGGAAAACAACCTGTTCAAGCCTCCCAGACTTCTGCTCCCCTACCCCATCCCCCACTCCCCAGTCCCCCACCCTTGTTCCCTGAGTAACCGGCCTGTATTCCTTGGGCATCCCGCAGCATGCGCCATTCTTACCGCGCCTTGTTTTGGCTCTGACAGGTCTGACGGGCGCTCCTCCAAGCCGAGCCTTGGAGGGCAAGGCCGGCACCATTACCTCCAACGAGTGGAGCTCTCCCGACTCCCCCGAGGGGAGCAGCATCTCTGGGGGCAGCCAGGCACTGGACAAGCCCATCGACAATGACGCAGAGGGCGTGTGGAGCCCCGACATTGAGCAAAGCTTCCAGGAGGCACTGGCCATCTACCCACCCTGCGGCCGCCGCAAAATCATCCTGTCGGACGAAGGCAAGATGTACGGTAAGGAGCCTGTCGGAGCTGGGCGGAGCCTGTCGGAGCTGGGCGGAGCCTGTCGGAGCTGGGCGGAGCCTGTCGGACTCAGGCGGAAGCTGGCCTTGTAGTTCAGCTGCAGTGGACACAGTAACCTTGGGGCTCCCCCAAGTGACTTCTTGTGGCTTCTACTGGGTGCACAGTGCTTTCTTCTATCCTGAGTTCCAAACATCTGAGGAATCAAAGCTTGGGAATGGGTGATGAGGGTGGGATCTGGTAAGGAGACTGTGTACTAGTAGGGGAAGAAATTTTTGAGACAGGGTTTCTCCCTAGTAGCCCTGGTTGTCCTGGAACTCATTTTGTAGACTAGGCTGGCCTTGAACTCAGAGATCCACCTGCCTCTGCCTCCCAAATGCTGGGGTCAAAGGTGTGTGCCACCACTGCCTGGCAATAGAAAATTTTATGAGGAATATCACAGGTGGAATAGACTATCTCCACAGAGCAGACTAAAAATTCTTATTCTGTCTCTGCCTGTCTGTCTCTCATGCTCTCACATGTGCATGCATGCGCATGTACACACTGTTATTAGCATAAACAAATGCACGATTTTCATGCCACCAACCTTAGATACAAAGAGTAACAAAACCCAGGACTTTGCCTGGGTGTAGCTCAGGGGTCGAGTACTTGCCTAGCATTGGAAATGTCCTGAGTTTAATCCTCAGCAGCACAAATAGAAGGGGAAAAAAAAGAAAGGAAAGGAAAAATGAAGGGAATTGTTTGGAGTAGGACTCCTCGTGCTCCCTCCTCCTCCTCCCTCCCCTTCCTCCCTCCTTCCTACCCCCTCCTCCCTCCTCCTGCCTTCATGTGTCCAGCACATGACAAGCAGCAGCTGGTGCAGCAGGTGTGGTTCATGTTGTGGAGTGGGGACATGGGCACGCACAGCTGACAGTTCTCTCAGGCAGGCTGTGAGGGCTATGCCTGCCTTCAGGGAGGACCCCATACCCTTCAACTTCTTGAGTGATCAGGATGTGGAACATCACATTTAGCAGCCCCATGGAAGGACCAGCAGTCTATATGAGTCTGTATGACTTTGGAAGAGAGGATTCTGGGAAAGTAAAAACACACCAAAACTGAGCAGCTGCTGCAAGACCCCGGTCAGGGCTTAGGTCAGGCTTCTGCTCTCACCGGAAACATCCTCAGGGCCCTGTGCTTCAAACAGTTATGTTGAGGGGCGGACACCCAAAGGTTTGAGAAGGCCTCGCTCTGCAGCCGGTGGCGTTAGCACAACAGAGGGTTCGCCAGGTCAGCTGCCATCCTTGCCCCATGGGTTTCCACTCATGAGTGTCTCTCCCCATTCTCCCAGCACAGATCCGCTGTGTGTGTGTGTGTGTGTGTGTGTGTGAGACCCTAGTGTATTAGTGATTGTCACCACAGAGTGATTAACAAGTTCCCGCAAGCTGCTGAAAGCAACAGAACCGAGCTGGGGTGGCTTGGAGGGAGGACATGATCTTGGCATGCCTGGATCAGGCATGGAGGTGGTATACAGAGACACAAACAGGAAAAACGAAGAATAAAAGCCCGTTGATTTTTATGTGTGTGTGTGTGCCTGAGTGTGTATCTCCACCACATGCCTGGATAGTCAGAAGAGGCACCAGATCCTCTGGAACTGGCATTACCAATGGTTGTGAGCTGCCACGTGGGTGCTGGAAACCAGACCCAGGTCCTCTGCAAGAATGGTAGCTGCTCTTAACCACTGAGCCATCTCTCCAGTCTGCCTCTTACCTTCTTACAAAGACAATAGTCACTGGGTTTAGGGTATGCCCTAGTCCAATATGATCTCCGCTTAAGTAATGTACCCACACAAACCCTGTTTCTAAACTGGGTCCTGTGTTGGGCTGTGGTATGGGTTAGTGGTGGAGTGCTGGCCCAGCATATATAAGTTCCCATCTCCAGCATCACACACTACAAAGT
The DNA here is from genome assembly GCF_947179515.1 of Apodemus sylvaticus. Taxonomy (NCBI): domain Eukaryota; kingdom Metazoa; phylum Chordata; class Mammalia; order Rodentia; family Muridae; genus Apodemus; species Apodemus sylvaticus. The sequence goes on along the minus strand of NC_067473.1, from coordinate 164,344,964 downwards.
AGGCTGGTGCTAAAGTTACAGGTGTATGTTCTGGGGGCGGGGCTAGTCTTCCGCATTCCTCAGCTGACTAAACTGAAATCCAGTCCCAGGTCTGGGGGCAACAGAGCTCTGCCAGCTCCTGGTTTGTTTGCTTGTTTGTTTTAGTTGTTGTTTTGTTTTTTGCTTGCTTGTTTTCTTTCTCTTTTTTACATAGTCTTCCCCACAAGACCAAAACAATGCCTTCCTTTTCTTTGGTTCCTTGCTCCTTTCACATCAGACCCCAGCTCTACTCCCTGACACCAGGTTAAAACCTCCCCCTCCCTCTCTGCAGCCCTCAAGTTCCCAGAGGCACCCCCTTACCACCACCCCTGCTCTGATCACAGTTGCTCCCTGGGGGAGCTTTCTAGAGAAGGCTGACCTAAGGAGTGTGCATAGGGTGCCATCTTGGGGCAGAGCTCTCTGGGGGGGGGGGTATCCTCCCATAGCTGCCCCAGAACAGCGGGCTCTTTGGAGGAGAGCAGGGTGGAAGACAATCCTGAGCTCAGGCGTGAAGGTGGGAATGGGCAGGAGGTCTGTTGAGAAGCAGGGATTAACAGGAAGCCAGAGTGTGTGCACCGGACACTGAGGAGGCATTGCTGTGTGTGGAAGCAGATGAGACACAGGAATCATTCAGCAGAGAGTAGTGACCGAGGGCACGCAGTGACCGAGAAAGGTCCCCGGGTGAAGCCAGACTGTCTTAGGGTTTCTACTGCTGTCGTGAAACACCATGACCAAAAGCAAGTTGAGAAGGAGATCCACTTAGTTCCACATCACTCAGGCAGGGCAGGAACCTGGAGGCAGGAGCTGATGCAGAGGCCTTGGAGGAGTGCCTTGCTCCCCATGGCTTGCTCATCCTGCTTTCTTATAGAATCCTGGGCCATCAGCCCAGGCGTGGCACCTCCCACAATGGGCTGGCTCTTCCCCTGTCAATCACTGATTAAGAAAATGTCACATGGGCTTGCCTGCCTCCAGCCCTATCTGAAAGAGGCATATTTTCAATTGAAGTTCCTCCTCTCAGACAACCCTAGCTTGTATAAGTTGACATAAAACTAGCTGGCCCAGTGACCTATGCTAGGAAAATTAGAAAGTTTGAGGCCAGCCTGGGTTATATAACAAATCTGAGGCCAGCCTAAGCTATACAAGACACTGTCTGTAAGAACGGAGTGGGGAAGAGGCTGGCTGGCTGGCTCAGTGTTAAGAGTACTGCTCTTTCAGCAGTTGAGTTCAGTTCCCAGCATCCACATGGAGCAATTCACAATTGCCTGTAAGTCTAGTCCCAGGGGATCTGAAGCCCTCCTCCAGCCTCAACAGGCACCAGTACACACGACACACACACACACACACACACACACACACACACACACACACACACACATGCCTAATGATGATGATGATGATGATGATGATAAATTCAGTAGGTAATACATTTGCTGCCACAAGTCTGGGGACCTGAGACTGGTCACTGAAATGCAGGTAAAAAGTCAGATGGAGGGTTTGGAGAGAGCTCAGCTCTTAGAGCACAGGCTGCTCTTGCAGAGGACCCTGGTTCAATCCCCAGCACCATCCATCAACTCCACTTCCACTTAAGGGGTACAAAGCTCTACTTTGGGGTCACGATATTTCAGCAGGGGAAGGATGCAGTGGTTATAACAAGAGTGTGAATCACAGACAATCACTAAATCTAAGCAGGGAGCCAAAGATCCTGGACCACAGAGCCAATCAAATGCATTTTTAGTGTGTTTTTATTCATTTTTGCTTAATCATCTTGAAAAAAAAGATGTGTGCTTACAACCATCCTCAACTCCACTTCCAGGAGATCCAGCACCTCTGTTGGCCTCAGTGGGCATCAGGTACCAGTGCAGCGCCCATCTGTCTTTGTAGATCAAACACTCATACACATAAAGTAAAAAACAAAACAAATCTTTAAAAAAAATAGCCAGATAAACTCTTCCTATGGCAAGATGGGAAGGTTATTTAAAAGCATAAACGAGAGACCTGCTGCTTAAAAGCAAGGGGGGAAGCAGCACCAACTCCCAAAAGTTGTTGTCTGACAGGTATGGGCCGCACACTAAATATGCATGTGGTTTCTCTCCGTGTACCCCACCCCCAGGTATGCATGTGTCATCCTCCACCCATGCTTATGTCCACATGGGGTCTCTCTGTCTCTCTCTCTCTCTCTCTCTCACACACACACACACACATACACTTATGTCCACATGGGGTCTCTCTCTCTCTCTCTCTCTCTCTCTCTCTCACACACACACACACACACACATACACACACACACACATCAACACACATCTTTTTTTTCAAGATGATTAAGCAAAAATGAATAAAAACACATTAAAAATGCATTTGATTGGCTCTGTGCTCCAGGATCTTTGGCTCCCTGCTTAGATTTAGTGATCGTCTGTGATTCACACTCTTGTTATAACCACTGCATCCTTCCCCTGCTGAAATATCGTGACCCCAAAGTAGAGCTTTGTACCTACTACAAAGCTTAACAGCAGTTCCTTATTCCCTCCCTCCGTATTCCTTTCTCTCTCTTCCTCTGACAGGGTCTCATATGCCATCCTGGTTGGCTTGGAAATCCTTGTGTAGGCCAGGCTAGCCTTGAGCTCACTGGGCTCTGAGAGCCTTTGCCTCCTGAGTGATGGGGTTAATCGTGTGTCACTGTTATCACCAGGCCCAGCTCCTCAGGCAGCTGCTGCTTCTCTTTTCTCAGTGGATCTAACTATTCCAGGTCCCACGGCGGGATGATGTGTGTCTGGTTCTTGTTCTTGTTCTTCTTTTTCTTCTTCGGCTTCCTCGTCGTCGTCTTCTTTGTCGTCTTCTTTGTCGTCTTCTTTGTCGTCTTCTTTGTCGTCTTCTTTGTCGTCTTCTTTGTCGTCTTCTTTGTCGTCTTCTTTGTCGTCTTCTTTGTCGTCTTCTTTGTCGTCTTCTTTGTCCTCTTCTTTGTCCTCTTCTTTGTCCTCTTCTTTGTCCTCTTCTTTGTCCTCTTCTTTGTCCTCTTCTTTGTCCTCTTCTTCGTCCTCTTCTTCGTCCTCTTCTTCCTCTTCTTCTTCCTCTTCCTCTTCTTCCTCCCCCTCTTCCTCTTCCTCCTCTTCTTCTGATTCACCCAGTGTCATGTTCATGTTGTAGTGTGTGTCAGAATTTCCTTCTGTTGTATATCTGTTGGACATCCATCAGTGGGTACTTGGGCTGCTGCTTGGGTTTATTTAGTGATGGTGGGTAGCTGTTTCTTCCCCTACTTTACATGTAAAGGTGTGGAGCTCAGTCTGTCAGGTAGTGAGCAGAGCAGGGCTAGCCGCCTCCATCCCCCACTCCCACCCCTTTACTCTGAACTCCTTAACTGTCCTTCCTGGCCCTGCCTCGGGCCTGGCCCTGGGTCAGGTGGGTCAGTCGCTGGGCAGGGGGACAAGAGCGTCCTGCCCTATCCGATGACTCACCTGGCCTGCATGAAGGGAGGTCTTGTGGTGAGCCAGACACTGGCTTATGCCGGTCTCCTTTTACCAGCTTGGGGGCGGCCAGCACAGCTGGGAGGTATAGATAGCTCTGTGAGCTCACAGCAGTGTGTGTGGGACAGGCCCTCAGGGAGGCTGACTCAGACCTTCTCTTCCCTGGCTGTGCTTCTCTGGGTCTCTCATCTTCCCTGAGGGACCTGTTGTGCCTATCCTCACCCCTGGTCAGCCTCAGCTGCCAGCACCCCCAAGAGCCCCGTCTTTACACTTCCTGCAGACAGAGATCATTTCCCGAGTGGACCAGCCAGTGGGGCCCACAGTCAGCTGACGGCAGATCCTAGAGTTGGGGCCGTGGCCTTAGTGTTTTGACTACAGGGATTAGGCCTGTTCCCAGCTCAGGCCACAGTACACCAGAGCCAGGCAGGGATGGCATGCAGAGCCGCAGCACAGCTTAACACCCGTTATTTCTGAGCGGAGGCACCCATGCTGGTTGGCTTTGGTCTCCAGCCTGAACGTCTCTCTCTCGTCTCTCCAGGACAAGCTCCCATGCCTGGGGTGCTAACCTCCTGCTCATGACTCCGTCCACCTTTGTCCCTCTCACTGTGTGACTTTCAGTCTGTAACTGAACATCCTACTTGTTCTGACTTCCTTTGGCTAGCCTGGTCACAGGTTCCTGGGAACGGAAGTAGGGAGGAAAGGGGTACTTCTTCACTCTTGCCCGCATCTGCCATCTCCCTCTTCCTCTCCTTAGCAGCCCTCCTCCTCCTCCTCCTCCTCCTCCTCCTCCTCCTCCTCCTCCTCCTCCTCCTCCTCCTCCTCCTCCTCCTCCTCCTCCCTGAGGCTGACTCCCTAATCTTCAGCATCTGTTCTTCCTGGTCCCAGCCTTCACATACCGGACCTGGAGGCAGCTCCCTCATGGCTGAGTCCTTCTGCCCAGTTTCATTCCCTGTGTCTTTCGGTTTCTCTGCGGTGTCCCTGCCTCACCATTAGTCTTATGAGGCATCGCCTCTCCTTGAACCTAGCTGGAGTGGAGGTTGGGGAATTTCTGTTCTTCTCAACTCCATGGCTAGTGAGAGAGGCAGGGGAAATACCTTTTGTAAGGGAACCATCCAGACAGGTATGTAGTCAGGAAGCCAGAGGACTGGGCTGTCTTGGACCTTTCTGGAAGGAAGGGGTGGGGGTGGGGGTGGCAAACGTGCTCCAGGCAAAGGAGCTAGAGTGTCTCACTAGCTCCCAAGTAGGACTTGACATGGTGGCTTTGAGAGAGGCAGGCAAAGCACCTAGGTAAAACATTCCCAGGGAAGGTTTAGAAATGAGCAACACACTGTTAAAAACTCTTCTTTTCAGGCTAGGCTTGGGCAGCCTGGGGCTGGAGCCTTGTTGAGATTCTTTTACTGTGGGGATGGGGTCAAGAGTGGGAGGCTGGCCCGAGTCTCCTACTCGGCCTGCCCCGCCTCTCCCGTATTGTTGCTTACTGGTTCTGACTTCCTTTGGCTAGCCTGGCCGGCATGGCTCCTAGGTGTCCTAGAGTGCTTTCCATTGCAGAGGTAAAACAACTTAGGAAAGGGCTGATTTGACTTACAGGTCTCAGTCCACTCTCAAGGAAAGCACAGCAGGAATTCAAGGCAGAAGGAGCCTGAAGGCAGGAACTGAAGCGGACAGCATGGAAGGATGCTGCTTACACCGTGCTCCTCATGGTTTTCTCAGCCTCCTCCTCCTCTTCTTCCTCCTCTTCTTCCCTCCTCCTCCTCCTTCTTTCTCCTCCTCCTTCTCTTCCTCCTCCTCCTGGTCCTTCTCCTCCTTCTCCTCTTCCTCTTCTTCCTCTTCCCCCTCCTCTCCCCCTCTCCTTTCCCCTCCCCTCCCCTCCCCTTTCTCCCTCTCCCCCTCCCCCTCCTCCTCTCCCCCTTCCTCCTCCTCCTCCTCCTCCTCCTCCTCCTCCTCCTCCTCCTCCTCCTCCTCCTCCTCCTCTTCTTGATCTGGTCTTGTTTGATTCTGTTTATTTTTTTCGGGGGAGAGAGGTAGACCAGGCTGACCTCAAACTCGCAGAGATCCTCCTGTCTCTGCAGCCAGCTCATCCTGCCTTTCTGATGAAAACAGTCTGATGAAGTATTTCTTTTTCAGCTGCAGCCCCGTTTTCCCAGGTGATCTTCGTTGTGTCAGGTTGACCAAAAACTAGCCAGGTGCTCTCGCTTCTTTGTGTTTTGCGTTTCCAGCTCTTACGCTGTCCTTGTAGGCCGTCCCTTCTCTCCTGCTTCTAGAGGCCTGTGGAGGCCTAAGTCTCTTCTACTCATGCTGCCTTGGTGGCAGGTGCGACCTAGAGCAAGACCTAACCTTGCTGGACACTGCTTTTCTTCTCTGTAGGACATGCATGATTACCTCTGAGGAAGGCGTTTTGATTTCCTTTATTTCATGGTAGGAGATGGGTGTTAAGCTCTTTTTATGGTCGGTGTTCAGTGGCCTTAAATATATTCAGTTTTCCCTTTTTATTTTATAATCTTTAAGAATTGTTATGGGGGGGGTTGGCTTAGTGGGCAAGAGTGCTTTCTATACACGCACAAGGACCTGGGTTCAAATTCCAAGCACCTGTGTAAAAACTCAGATGTGGCCTGAGCAGCCTGGTGGGCAGAGACAGGAGGATTGTTAGAGTTTGCCAGCCTATCTCCATGTCCATTGAGAGGCCCTGTCTCAAGGGAGTAAGGTAGAGGTGACAGCGCAGGACATCTGACACGCGCTTCTCACCTCTGCATGTGGATGCTCACACCACATGTACACACACTTTGCTATTTTACATTATACTTCATTGATTTATTTTTTGTGTGTGTGTGGGTGCTCTTTTGCTGAGGTATGTATATGAAGGTCAAAGGAGCGAGTGGGTTCTCTCTCTCTACCATGTGGTTCCCGGGGATCAAACTCAGTTCATCAGGCTGGAAGCAGGCGTCTATCTCATCAGCCCTCAAGTTATTATTATTATTTTTATGGTGCCGAGGATGGAACCCAGAGTCTTGTGTATGCTTGGCAAACTCTCTAGCACGAGCCCCACCCCAGCTTGATACAATCACATGGCTGCGTACCTGCTGTCACCATCCCTTTCTAGAACTTTCCATCACCCTCAGATAGAACGTGTACCCATAAAACAATAACTTCTAATTCTTTTGGGCTCCCATCCACGATAGAAGCTTTATGTTCTGTCTCTGTTCTGCTCTGTCACCTGCTCTAGGTGCCTCAGAAAAGGAGAATTGTGCAAAGGTTACTTCAGTGTCTGTGAGGGTTTTGTTTTTACATGGACGGTGGAAGCCAGGGCTTTGAGCACAGGAAACACATGACCTATCAGTGAGCTGCAGCGCAGGCCTCGGGCGTCTGGCTTGCTAGCCCATCATCAGCAAATGGACTTTTGTGTTGTCTGTGTCCTTGCTGTTTTGACACTGCTAGTGAGCACTAGTGTGTCAGCATCTGGAGCCTTTCTCTGTAATTCTTGTGGGAATCCAGGAGAGGAAGGGACTCCTATGGTGATTTTATGTCTGTCATCCAAAAAACGATGTTTAACTGCGTGGGGTGGCACTCACCTTTAGTCCCAGCACTCCAGAGACAGAGGCAGGTGGATCCTTGTGAGTTTGAGATCAGCCTAACCGACATATGGATTTCTAGGATAGCTGAGCCTACATCATTAGAACTTTTATCAAAAACAACCAAACAACCAAACAATGTTTGCTGCGACTTTTCTTCTTTCCCTGTTGCTGTGATAAAACACTCTGACAGAAGCTCATTGGCAAGAGAGAGTTTACTTGGGCTGGAAGTTCAGAGTTACAGTCCACTGTGGGGGTCATGACAGGGAGCTGGTGACATCATGTTTACAACTAGTAGGTAGACAATGGTGAATTTTTAAATAAAAAAATTAAATTTATTTATTCTATTTATATGTGTGTGTGTATGTGTGTGTGTGTGTGTGTGTGTGTGTGTGTGTGTACTATGGGCATGCCTGGTGCCTATGGAAGCTGGAAGAGGGTATTGGGTCTCCTGGGACTCCAGTTCTAGGTGGTTCTGAGCTAGCATGTAGATGCTGGGGATTGCACCTTCATTCTCTGGGAGAACAAGTCATTTCTCTGGGACAGAGAATGATGCTTGTTGAGTTTTATCTCCCCCCACCCGGCCCCCACCCCACATCTCCCATTTTTTTGTTTTTTTCCAGACAAGGTTTTTCTGTGTATTAGCTGTCTTGGATCTCACTCTCTAGATGAGGCTGGTCTCTAATTCAGAGATCTGTCTGCTTCTGCCTCTGGAGTGCTAGAATCAAAGGGTTTGGGGTTGGGTGGGAGTGTGTGTGTGTGTGTGTGTGTGTATGTGTGTGTGTCTGGGGTTTGGGGGTGGGGTGGTGGCTCATGTGTGTATGTATGTGTGTGTGTCTAGGGTTTAGGAGTGGGCTAGTGGCTCATGTGTGTGTGTGACTGGGGTTTGGAAGTAGGGTGGGGGCTCATGAGTGTGTGTGTCTGTATATGTGTGTGTGTGTGTGTGTGTCTGGGGTTTGGGGGTGGGGTGGTGGCTCATGTGTGTATGTATGTGTGTGTGTCTGGGGTTTAGGAGTGGGCTAGTGGCTCATGTGTGTGTGTGTGTGTGTGTGTGTGTGACTGGGGTTTGGAAGTAGAGTGGGGGCTCATGAGTGTGTGTGTCTGTATATGTATGTGTGTGTGTGTGTATGTGTGTGTGTGTGTCTGTGTGTCTGGGGTTTGAGAGTGGAGTGGGGGCACATGTGTGTGTGTGTATATGTGTGTATGACTGGGGTTTGGGAGTGGGGCCGGTGCTCATGAGTGTGTGTGTGTTTGTGTGTATGTGTGTGTGTCTGGGGTTTGGAGGTGGGGTGGTGGCTCGTGTGTGTGTGTGTGTGTGTGTGTGTCTGGGCTTTGGGGTTGAGGAGTCATGGTCATGCATGTGTATGGGGGAGGATATGTCATGGCACTCACACGGAGGTCAGAGGTCAGCCTGCAGCTCCAGCAGTTGCTGGTTCTCTCCCTCTATTGTGTGAGTCCCAGGAATGGAGCCTAGGGTGTCAGTGTAGGCAGCGCTATCCTTACCCACCGTCTCAGGCTCCAGGAGAGATGAATTCTGTGCTTGGCTCTCCTCCCCTCCTCATCCAGCTCCAGGGGTGGAGCTGCCTTCTCTTGAGCCTGACGTCACGGGTGTGCCTGGTGCCACCTCTCCTAGTGATTCCAGATCGGGCAGACAGACAATTGCGATGCCTTTCCCATCCCCACGCCAATGAAACAGAAGGCCCCGGTTCTTCCGCGTGCGTGCCCGCCTTGCTAGTTTCCCTTTTCTGTTTGTAGCCACCCGAGTAGGTGTGAGGTGGTGTCTTGTGACAGTGATTGGTGCTCAGTGATGCTGAATACCCTTTCACGTGCTTGCTGCGGCAACCCGGAACGAGACCCTGTCCCTGAGGTGAGTGGGACAATGAGCACCCCCTCCCTCACAGTTACGAGAGTCACAGTGCAGAGAAGACGTAGACCTGAGAGCACAGTCCCCTCTCAAGGAGCCTCCATGTTTAGTGGGGACTGTGGATTGCTCAGCCAAGGCACGTGAAGGCCCAAACCATCTCCTCGGGAGGTGGGAACGGGCACTCCCACACGCTCAGGGCGAGCTCTTGAGGGTGCCGGCCAATAGAAATATCATCAGAAGTCTTGGAGCCTGTTCAGAGGTGATGGTGGTAGTGGCTCAAGTCCCATTGCTGTGGTCACTTCTGCACCAACAAGATCCTCCCACCCCCAGCCCACTTAGTGTCTTGGGCAGAGGGTCTTGGGCAGAGAGGCTCTCCTGCTAAGTTAGAGAGCATGGCTTCTCCTTCCTGGGCCCCAGCTCACCAGAGGAAATGATGACAGAGTACAGAGAAGGGGCTGCCTCTCTGGAAAGAGATTCTTTAACCAGTTCAGGTTTTAAAGCCCATTGCATTCATTATAAGAGGGCCTTGAAAGCACCAGGATTAATTAGAACAGAGCCTGACAGTCTGAGGAAGATGGCGACTGTCCTGGACTGAGCGGCCTGTCTTTTACTTCCTCCATGCTGTTTTTATGGCGTAGTGGGAAGGCTGTTGTGGTGTAGACACTGCTCTGCCTCCAGAAGTGAAATGTGGAAGTCACTCTTCCAGTCAGGATTTTGCAGGTGGGACAGCAAGTCTAGAGGAGCTATGTCTAGGACCAGGCCGAGGCTGGCTGGGGGCTTTGTGGGAAGCAACGAGGTCATGAGATGACCAAGGTTATGTCTCGTCAGAGATCCCGCCCTCAGTCCATGGCCAGGCTGAAGCTCTCCCTTCTCCTTGGGCAGTCCTTCCCA